>NC_133327.1:298758795-299085461 GCF_042186555.1 Aquarana catesbeiana | reverse complement strand
TTTGAACAATGGGTATTCAAGCTAGAAAAAAACAGAAAAGAAGGAGGGCGCACCAACCTAGTGCATTACCACTATTAAACTTTAATGCAGCATAAAAACAGCAGAAATAATACTCACAAACGAGCTTGTATAACCAGCTTTAAAAAGGGCGCAACAGCGCTGTTTCTGTAAATCGACACACCAGGACCTATTGCCAAGAGGGTCAAACCGGTGCAAACGGCTAACGCGTTTCGGGGGAGCACCCCTTTCTTCAGAGCCTAAGCGGGCAATGGTTGGTCTCTCACACTTCTCTCTCTATATAAATGTGCCTGTATCTGCCACACCCAATTGGTGGCGACGCCCCCCTCCTCCAAAGACTTGAACACCCACCCATTTGGGCTAGCTCTCCCTGGGCCTATCCCTCTGAGTGCGATCTCTATTTGAGCCAGATAGTAGAAAACAATAATCAATAATCAATGTTGCCTGCTAAATAATGAGCCAAAGGATCTATAGTGCTATCAGCATGGACCACAAAGCACAGGGGGGGGGGACATAGACGCCGACCACACATACCTCAAATCGTGCATGTAGATCAGTCAGTAGCCACATACCATGGATTCGCCAGGATGGGTATTACGAGGCTTCTCCGGCTCCCAGGGGCCATAATGATATTACAAATAGCGTGTGGAACGCACACCGCCCGAAGGACCAGGAAGTGCGGGCGTTCCTGCGTTCCACCCGCAACTTCCGGCTGATCGCGGCGTCATTTCCCCTTCCAGAAGTGTCAGAAGACACTGTGTGCAGGGGACACGGCCCGGAAGTGCGGGTGTGTTTGCGTTCCACCCGCTGCTTCTGGCCGTCATAGAATGGCCTATAGATGGCCTATAGATGGCCCGCGTGCCTTACACCAATCACTCCAATACTGTCGCCTATCGTAGACAGAATCTGACCGCACAAGACAGGCAGCATACTAACAAAGACTACAGGCATCACTCAGCCCACAAAATAATATATATAGAGACTTTGGTATAATTAGAATAACAATCCAAATGGGGAGGTAGGTAAAAAATCGAACTGATACCACTATTGACAATAATTATTTGGTGATAATCAGTCGATATGGCCCGCAGAAGTATCCTCCCAAGGTGCACTAAATTGTACTACATATAATATACACATAGTTCATAAATTAAAATATAATTGGTTATACAACATATAATATATATATTTCATAAAATACGTCATTGGACCTAATATTAAAAGATCAAAACATGGAAATTCATAACAATTAGTCATATAAATAAGACCAGGAAGAAATCCGTGCATAATGATACCTACATGATAGTTGTCCTAAAAGAGCATAAAACCAGATATAATATCTAAAACTGAATACAAAGACTCATCAGCCTATACCATTATTGATCACCATTAAAAACATCAAAAGAGTACACCTACTAAGAGGCTACACACCCCTCCATGTAGATATAATAAAATATAAATATAGTAAATGTATATAGAAATGATAAAATAGAACATACTATGTCATATAGCCATAATGGCTATCTCCCCAGCATATGCCCTGGAGGATACTTCTGCGGTCTAGCATACCAAAGAAGAGAGAGACACCATTGCCCGCTTAACCTAATGAGAATTAACACTAAACTCCAATGGTGGTGATGTACATAACGTGACAAAAGCTACATAGTGTACCAAGTTTCACAACAAAAGAATCGAATTATCAACTGTCTAAAAACCAACCATGACCTAATAACTAGATTCTATGTATAAAGCTAAAAGACTGCATACCTGCTACTACGCCTGTTGAAATAATCTGCCCCAATTCGTGGTCCCTGATCCTAGTGTAACCCATAGGACCCAAAATATAAGCCCCTACCTGCATATTGATGGCAAGGAGCACACTACAAAGGTCAAACCATAGTTAGCCTGGATTGCTTGCCATTCAAGTATTTAAGACATACAAGAAACAAGTCCACCAGGCTTCACTTATTTCTAAAATGTTTAATACGATTGGACTGACCATATACGTGTACAAAATTATATATATATATATATATATATATATATATATATATATATATATATTGGATTGTAGATTTTATGCAAACTTTATATGTGTGTCAGTAATAAAATGTAACACTGCTCAAAGAGATACTGACTTTTGAGAAATACCTACATCCATGATAAGGGCAAGTGACCTAATAACAGAAAACAGACATACTGTACATACTAAACTATGGTTAAAAGAGGTTAATCAACATTTTATTACAGGATACTACTGTATAAATTGGACATTTAGGCCCCCCTTTTCACTCTTCGCTGCCAATGTAAATGTCCATGGCCTGTTTCCATGATGTTGCCTGGAAAGATTTTTGGCTGCTACTGCAACAACTAGGCTCAATGAAGATCAGCTGTTGGTTTTCTCTGTTTTTTCTGTTTTTCCTGCAGTTTTGCCACCCCAATGAATGTACAGTATGGAATCATTAGAAATTTCTTTGAAATTCACGCATTAAAAAGGAAAATGACAATATTGCTTCCTGATGTAACTACAATGTGAGCAATGGGGAACAGGGACTAGTAATTATATGACCTATGGTGCACATGATAAAGGAAAACACACAGGTAAAGGTTTAAGCTTGCCATGCTATTGATTTAAATTTATCTGAACATAAATTCACTTTTGTTTAGTTTAATATGTAATCTTATCAGATAGCTTAAGTTAGTTAGCATAAATATGATTTCAAAACTTTTCTTTCTCATTATGTGTATAAAGTAAAGGAACAATTCAGTATAAAGCTGCAGGCTATATTGAATGCCACATCAATTTCATTATACCAGTCATTCTAAAATCCCTATTTGAACTTTAAATTCAATAAGCTGCTAGCAGCATGCTTAACAATAGTCCAACTGCTCTAAAACAGTAGCAGTTTTAGCAGTGTGTTGAAATAAAAGGGTCGAAATCAATAATTGCTGTTTTTTTTTTTCTTAATACGAAGCATGACAGGTTTCCTTATTCATAAACCTAAGCTGGACAATTTCTTCGTTTCCTTTTCCTAAATATCAATAAAAGTGAATATAGTTCAGAAAAGATTTTAAAAAATATAGATTTTACAATTTTTTCTGACAAATGTGTGACTCACCAGATTGTTTTTACCATAAATTAAGACTGCTTAATTCCCATTTTTTAAGTCAATGGAATTTGGAGAATAAGATTTTTTCTTACATTTTTAAAGAAATTGACACAAACTGATTAAAAAACTTGGTGGTATATATTTTTTTACTAAGAAAAACATGAATATACACATTTTAGTAGGAAGCACGAAACCCATTATTTTACTCAATATATCAGTAAAAAAGTGCAGTCACTCGTTTTTAGAAGTGCTAAAAACTGTAAATCTCATTGTACTTTGTGCTACTTTGAAAAACAAGCATATCTGTGTATACTTTAACCCCTCCCCGATGCCACCATGGGTCAAATTTGAGAGAGGCTTGATCTTCCCACGCTCAATCTTGGGACTTTTGTGGCACAATAATGTTCCACAACATGCCCTTGCAACACAGAAACAATTAGTATTTCAATCCTATCAACTCTGCAGACTATACAATAAGATACTATACAATAAGAAATATGGTTTGATCTCCCACACCCCCATAAGCATAGTTTTTTAGGAGACCCCAAATTTGGAGAACATAGTGTTATAGGCTTTATAGGCTTTTCATGGTGGGCTAATAATATAATCACCCTCTCAGAATTTATTGAAAACTCTACATTCACTACTTTTTCATCACTACAAGCAAAACCTAATACCTAATAATGAACACTATAGATTCCTCCAGATTAGGTACTTTTTCACCACACACTTTCAAACATTAAACATAGATCCTCCATAATTTTTTGGAAAAAAAATGTCAGAACTCTCCTAGAGGGCAGGGACTGATCTCAAATATTGATAGCAATATGATATATATTGATATACAAGAGAAACTACCATATATGCATACATGGGAATCGGAATGTAATCTTTCCCTTAATATAGAAGATTGGGAAGATTGCATTGTGAACCTTCGTAAATGTACAAGGTCATGCACAGTAAGGGAAACAACTACCAAGCTATTTACAAGATGGTATTATATACCCAATAAACTTCATGCCATCTTTCCCATAGTACCCAAACATGTTTTAGAGGATGTGATTCCCCTGGCTTTTTCCACATCTCTTTTGGGAATGTGAGAATTTCTCAAATATGGAATTGGAAAACTTTGCCTCTACTATCTCAGGTACACAAATACACCTCACACTTCCTAATTGCTTATTATTCACACCCATCATTGGTATTACTATACCTCATATGAGGCATTAATGCCACGTACACACGACTGGACTTTACGGCAGACTTGGTCCAGCGGACCGGAGTCCATCGGACAATTCGATCGTGTGTGGGCTCCAGCTGCCTTTTTTCCCAAAAGTTCTACGGACCTAGAAATGAAACATGTTTCAAATCTTTCTGTCGGACTCGGCTTTCTAGCGTACAAACCGACAGACCAAAACTGACGCATGCTCTGAAGCAAGTACAAGACGGAAGCGCTCGGTCTGGTAAAACTAGCCTTCGTATTGAAGCTAGCACATTCCTCTTCTGTGATCTTTTTATACAGCGCATTCTTTTTTTCTTTATAATGTGAGAAGAATGAAGTTGTTTTGCTGCTTATATTCACACAGAGTTCTCACAAACTACTTTCTTCATTATTATTTATCCTCATGTCATGACTAATATTATAGTTTTTAAAAGCCAGATCTCCAGAAATAATGTTGAAAATTATTTATTTGACTCATCTTTTGTACTTTTATATTTCAACAATATCTATTTTACAATTTGTGATAGATTCTCAAAAATCTATTGATTTAAATGTTTAATTTTTTTATGGAGTTTCAAGTTACCACAATAACCTTATTATTTTGTATTGTTTTAATGAACCTTAATGAGTTTGGTGTCCCTTGTTAATTTGACATGGGGGTTATTTTCAAAAGGCAAATTAATTTAGCACTACAAGTGCAAAGTGCACTTGAAATTGCACTGGAAGAGCACTTGGAAGTGCAGTCGCTGTGGATCCGAGGGGCACATGCAGGGAAACAAAAAATAAATCATTTTATCTTGCACATGATTGGATGATAAAATCAGCAGAGCTTCCCCTCATTTGAGATCTTCCCCTCAGATTTACAGTGACTGCACTTCCAAGTGCACTTGCAGTGCAATTTATAAAGTGCACTTTGTATTTGTACTTTGCACTTGAATTGCAAAATGATTTTGCCTTTTGTAAATAACCCCCATAGTCTTTTTGACATGTCCCTGCCTACTCACAAACAAAATGTCCTTTTTGAATAAAAACACATAGTAAATAATTTAAGGTAAATAAAATATCCATTTATTCTAGGAAAAATATAAATGAGGAAGGCAACACTGGAGACACTTTTGGAATTTGTGAAGCCTTTTGTCCCCCAGGACACACATCAAGTCAGTGGAAAACAAAATTGGGATCTTGCGAATAGGGAGCACAATCTGCGTCTTCTGTCAGACCAGACTGAAGCCAGGCAATCACTTTCGACTCTTCCGTGGAGCCTTCCCTGCACGCTTCTCTGCAGCCTTCCCTCCACGCTTCTCTGCAGCCTTCCTTGGTGCCTCTGGTGGTGTACTTGTGGCAGGAGGAGCAGGAGGAGGGGCTTCATCTGAAATATGGCTTGTTGGAGTAAGCTCCCCTCTCAACCCCTTCTGAAAGGCCTGAAAAATAATCCCCTCACAGAGGAGGCATTGCCCCTTCTCAAGTTCCACCAGCCTGATGGCCATATAAGTTCCATAGGCCTCTTCAGGATTTGGGGGGTACTGAGCATTTGGCTGGCTTCCCGAATGAGGGCAAGTGATTCCTCCTCTGTTCGGCTCATCTTCCTGGGCCTATTGGTGGTAATGCGGAGGGGAGGCACCTGACATTCAGTGAGGCTTCTACTGGACCCAGCCACCTCCTGCCTGTCACTGGGCATGGCCTCCTCCTCTCTCCCACTGGGCAAGGCCTCCTCCTCTATACCACTGGGCACGGCTTCCTCCTGGCTGAGCTCAATCTGTGTATAATAAAAGGGACATAGTTGTAATTTTTGCTTCCTCAATCACACTTAATTTTCAGCTCATGACTTGCAAATATAATTCTAAACAAATATAAAAGGCTATCATTTTGACCTCACCATTATTCTAGCTGTTCACCAATCCTTGAAGTACATTTTTGGCCACTACTGTCTAGTGATATGTATACGTAATAATAATTGTGATTAAATCAGTGATTTTTAAGCAATTAAAACATTTTATAGTTTACATCATTAATATTTACACAATCCAAAATTCACAAAAAATATACCTGGCTGAAGCTGTGTGCATCCACTTCATCAAGGATGAAAGGGCCCGGTTCTTCCTGGGACACCTCAGCTGGGGTGGAAGGAAGGGTGGAGGTGGAGAGAAGGGTGGAAGGAAGGCTGGAGGGAAGGGTGGAGGGAAGGGTCGAAAGTGATTGCCTTGCTTCTGTCTGGTCATCCAGAAATCTCAGTTTTGGGTAGTACCACAGCTTGGGGACATAAACCTTTTCTGCTGCTGCTCCTGATTTGAGGAAATCCTGGATCTTCTTGTGTTCCCGCCTGTACATATTATGCAAGATCCCAATTTTATTTTCAACTAACTTAATGTCTGCCTGGGGGACTCGAGTCTTGACAAATTCCAGAAGTCTCCCCAGTGTTGCCTTCCTTGCATGTTTAATTAAATAAAATGGGTGCTTGACCTCCCACAGGTTTCTGTTCTCTTGATAGAGATCAATAAAATTCCTCCTCCTTAAAGGGATTCATTTTTGCTGAAAGACAAGACACAAGATAAAAACTGTAATGTCTTACCTTCGTTTATGATGCTCGCTACTTCCCTTTGGACATACATAGGCCAGCGTAATAGCTTTTTATACACTGCGCATGTGTCATGCTACGCCAACGTCGCCCGCCCCTGATGTTCTTTAGAACAATTTTTCCCCGCCCCTTCACTCTTCGTTGCGCAGTGGGAGTATATAGAGAAAGATGGCGGAGAGATTATCTGGAACTAGCGTGGAGGAAAGCCCGGAGCCACAACCATCCAGATCCAGGAGGAGATATAAGGCCACCAACATGGCCTTTGAAGAGATGGTGGAGATGGTGTCCATATTGAGAAGGGAGGACTATGATGCCAAAAAAGGACCGTACACCCGACCCAATATGCGGAAGGACAAAATAATGTCCAGTTGTCACCACTATTGAAGAAAAATTTGGCATTAAACGGGCTAAAGAACAATTGAGGAAGTGGTAGTCTGACCTAAAAACTAGGGAGCCTGAACAATATTGACGAATCAAGAAGGTGCTTAAAAAAAGTAAGTACTTGTTGTGTGTTCCTATTGAGATACTTAACTTGCATGCTGATCCATATGCTTTTCGTTTATACAGCATCGTTCGTAAAGACCGTTCCTTTGAAAATACATATGATAATAATAAAATGGCGTTTGTTCAAAGTGAATTTGAATCCTGTCTTCAAAAATATTTTTGTAACAAACCGACAATTGTCCACCACTTCAAAGCAAGGTTTCATATTCCTATTTCTGGACTGAAATATCACTGTGTTTTAAGTATACCTTTTGTTTCATTCTCATAAGGGATAAAAGACCCAGACAACAGTCCGAGGATCCCAGGACCCCCCCAAGTCACCAGCCTGAAGCAGGAATTACCCCAAGCCCCAGCCTAAGACCACACCCACCCGATGATCTTGAGGATGGAGAGCTGGAGGAAGTGTGCAAGATTTGCACCCCACCAAGTGAGTGACTGACACCCAGCTTAACCACTTACCGACCGTCGCACGACGATGTACATCCAAACTTTGAATGGGAATATCGTTGTTATGGCAGCAGCTAGCTGCCATAACCCCGGTTTCCCCGTTTTTGTGCGGCGGCCGGCTTTCGAATAAAAGTGGTCCCTGTGGCGGATTCGCCGCAAGATCACTTTTATCGGTGGCGGGAGAGGCCCCCCTCCCGCCGCGATCCGGTGCCCTCCGCCGCTTACCGGAGCCGACAGTAGCAGCGGAGGCGATCGCGTCCTTCTCTGTGGTGTGTCTGGAGACGAGTGAGGCTAAGATGCCGCCCACTCATCTCCATGACACTGCTGGGCGGAAGCGACGTCAAAACATCACTTCCGTCCACGCCTCTTAAAGGCACATTTTTTTCAATGTCATTTTTTTAATGACTTTTTTTTTATTGCATTTTAGTGTAAATATGAGATTTAAGGTCTTTTTGACCATAGATCTCATATTTAAGAGGTCTTGTCATGCTTTTTTCTATTACAAGGGATGTTTACATTCCTTGTAATAGGAATAAAAGTGACACAATTTTTTTTTTTTTAAAAACAGTGTAAAAATAAATAATGTAAAATAAATAATAAAAATTAAAAAAAATTAACCCCCCCCCCCCTGTCCCGACGAGCTCGCGCGCAGAAATGAACGCATATGCGAGTAGCGCCCGCATATGAAAACGGTGGTCAACCCACACATGTGAGGTATTGCCGTGACTGGCAGAGTGAGAGCAATAATTCTAGCCCTAGACCTCCTCTGTACCACAAAATATGCAACCTGTAGAATTTTTTAAACATCGCCTATGGAGATTTTTGAGGGTAAAAGTTTGACGCCATTCCATGAGCGGGCGCAATTTTGAAGCATGACATGTTGGGTATCAATTTACTTGGCATAACATTATATTTCACAATATAAAAAAAAAATTGGGCTAACTTTACTGTTGTCTTATTTTTTTATTCAAAAAAGTGAATTTTTTCCAAAAAAAGTGCGCTTTTAAGACCGCTGCGCAAATACGGTGCAAAAAAAAGTATTGCAATGACCGAAGAAAAAGAAGAAAAACCATATATAATGTTTGGGGGTTCTAAGTAATTTTCTAGCAAAAAAAAACTGTTTTAAACATGTAAACACCTAAAATCCAAAACGAGGCTGGTCCTTAAGCATTTGGACTCACAATTTGTGTGCATCTGCTAAATTTTGCTTTTACATGGGTGACATCACCAGCACAGTTTTTGACATGTTGAACTTTGTAAGTTCCTGTTTTGTTTTTTATTATGTGTAAAAAAACTCTGTTGTCAAGCAAAAATTTGTCAAAACAAATATTTTTGGATAAATATGCCTAAAATAACTAAAAAAAACAAATTATATTATTAAAAAAAACAAAAAAAGATTGAAAAAAAAATAAAATAAAGAAACACATTTAAAAAATGCACCTTTCAATGTGTGCACAGTAAAATGTTTCTACTACTTCAATGTGTGTGGCTTATTATTTTTCAATGCCAGTTTCTTAATTTTTTGGGTGTTTACAGTGACAAAGGGCCCTATTGACTAAAGGGAAATGCAGATTACACAAAAACATTCTTAAACAACAGCAGTCTAACATTTTTGAAATGTATTATTTCTAAAAATCTCAAACATAAGGCCCACTTATAAGATGACTCACCCCCTCTGATGGACCATTGATCAATTTGTATGTGGGGGGGGTTCTAATTTAGTAGAAGACGACACCTGACATTTGGAGACATTTGAGAGGGTGGGGGAGGGGTTCTAATTTAGTAGAGGACCACATATGACATTTGGAGACATTTGAGGGGGTGGGGGAGGGGTTCTAATTTAGTAGAAGACCACACATGACATTTAGAGACATTTGAGGGGGTGGGGAAGGGCTTCTAATTTAGCAGAAGACCACACATGACATTTGGAGACATTTGAGGGGGAGGGTAAAGCAGTACAATGGAGCTGACAATATACATTGTTAAAGGGACTATAGGCTATAGGTATAAATGGGCCCAGGATTGCATGGTGGGGAGGTTAGTGAAGGCGCATATGCATGATGGGCAAAAAATGATTTAGGAAAAAAAAACATGCATGCATGAAGATAAAGGGGACATTCACAGCATATTCCAAGCATGGTAATTAGGTAACGAGGACATTTTTTACAATACATTAGCAAACATTAAATACATATCATGTAATGTTAAAGGATAAAAAACTTACCTTCATATAGTCCTTCTGCAGGACCTGAATTATGGCAGAACAAGTCTCCGTGATTATGATCCCCAGAGCCTGGGGGGGAGATGCCTGTCGAGAACTTCAAGTCAGCATAGCCAGCAGACGTTGAAAAATGGGGTCCGTCATCCTGAGATAATTCCTGAAATCCTCAGGATTATTCTCATTGACCTCACGGAGCAAAGGCATGTGCGAGAATTGGTCACGCTGGCGCAACCAATTCTTCATCCATGAACTCCTCCTTGCCCTGTTCATGGACTGGACTCAGGTCAAAGTATTAACCCCAACACCAAGTCCCCACGCAGCATGAACTCGAGAACAAGTACGTCCAGTTACCATGGCTTCAAAACGGTCGGCTGATCAAACAAACTTACAACAAATGCACTGAAGAACAGCAAGGCCTATGAAGAGCGACCTGAAGATCAGGAACAAGCGGACCAGAACAGCCTGCTAGGCAGGTTACGAACTGACAAACACACACTGAAAATCAGATACAAACCTCACAAGCACAAACTGAACCGCACAAAACGATCGAAATAAGCTGAAGTGTGAAAAGCGCGAATCGTCTCTAACCAAACTTCTACTAACATGAGATAAACACGAGATTAGCAGAAGGAGCCCAAAAGGTGGCATAACGGGGCTTGATCTTCCTTTTTCTAGTCCCGTCGTACGTGCTGTACGTCCTCGCGTTCAAAACCATCGGACTTTTGGAGTGATCGTGTGTGTCCAAGTCCATCCGTTTGTAAGTCCGGCGCACCTACGCTACAAAGTCCGTTGGAAAGATCGGCGGACCAAGTCTGCCGTAAAGTCCGCTCGTGTGTACGCGCCATTATTCACGCTATCAGTGTGACCATACATTAGCTTATTGGAAATACTCATCGTTTCTGACCTCCCAACTAAAGACAAGAATAAATTCCATAAACCTCATGGAAAAAATATTACACACATTATATAACACCATGCACATCTATGGTAAAAAATGGGATCCCTGGTTTCAACATTCTGATATATTATTTAGACTTTGGGATAACTAACTTTATCCATTTGGTTTCCTGATTTCTATTCGATTCTCATAGAATGTATCCAATACACCAATACGTATGCTTCTTTATTGTGTGTAATATGAATATTTGACAAACCCAGCTCAACATGTCCTTTGCACAAATTGTACTTTAATTCTGTACTGTTTAACACAATTTCAGTTGCATTGCTCTTAATATGCAATATTTTTTTGTGTCTCCACTTAATACCCAATAAAAAAAGTAAACAAAAAAGAGTTTGTAATTGCCCGGCATTCGGGACATGTAGGCATTCAGGTCATGTGACTGTTATGATTGGCTGTCATGGTGGTCACATGATGCGAAAGCTCCTGATCACAAGTATGCATCAGGAGCTTTTTGGTCCTTGCTGGAGCATGCAGAGTGCTTGATCTCAGCACAGAAAAATACTTACGTAGGGCCGCATATATGTGTACCATCAGTGGAAAGAGGTTAAAGCATGTATAACTTTCTGTGTTTGATTATATCTTATTGCTTAAAGTGCTTAAACTCTGACAACAAATAGTAACACTTACATTTAATATTGTTTGTTAATCCACGCTGGTTTCCTCCCAGAATTTATTTTGTTCCATAATGGTATTTCCATATTTGTTATGATGTTTACTACTGGTGCTGCTTCAGTGATGCCAAACCTGTGTGGGTGATCCCCCCCAAGGTCCACATTTCTATGTCCAGCTACTCTGCTCCCCAACACACACAAGCAGCATGGAAAGGCTGGAGCTAAACAGAAAAAAAAGAAACTCAAACTGCGCTAGGGTAAGGAAAAAAGAATCTAAAACCCATTCAAAATTAACAAATGGATAAACACGTGAAAAAAACAGCAGCGATTCTCCTGTATAACATAAACACAGTAAACAAAAATTAAAAAACCTAGAATCGCGCTATACAAGAAAGTGAATGTGTTCTCATACACTGACCAATCAAATGAATGGTGGAAAAAAATGCAGCGCTAAAAAATATTATGTGGTAAAACAATTGAGTGGGAAATGCTGTACTGAACAGTAAAGCATATACTCAACCAACATGAATGAAGTGAAATAAACAAACACAGTGTGAAGTGTCCACTTATGATAAATAAATAATCCCAAACTCAGATTAATAAGAGGAACTAGTATAAACCAATAAGAATAATGTGAAACTGAAAATTAGACTCAATGGTGCACGGTGTGGATCTGAGACTGTGAGTCAACAACAGAGTACAGAGCTTCCGTAGCTGTAAACCAACATCAAGATAAGGGACATCAAAGTGGAAACATCAGGAAGTAAGATAGGGTGGGTACTCTTACCAGATAACGTGGACTCCACTGTCGTATGACATGGAGTCAATGGTGCATGGAGCCAAACTTAGGCTGAAAAACGATATCCGGAACGGTAGAACCTCTGTCTCACTTCTCGACCTCTCTGGTGGAATGAAGCAACATCAGGAAGGACCGCCAACTGGATATCAGCCAATAGACCTCAAGGATGTATTCCAAGGAGAAGCCGGGAACAAGCTTGATCCAGACCCCGTGATGGAAGTGGGCTACTGGAAAGCAGTGTCTCCTCTGCCACCAAATCCTGCAACGTCTCCTCTCTACGTCCTTCCAAATGGAAATCCCTTTGTGAATCAAATCAAATGAATGGTCATATACCTGGTGAATAAATAATATGAATACAAAATATAACAATTAAAAAATTATAAACCAATTAAGTATTAGACAACCTCACTTAATCATGTGGGAATGTCACACCAATAATCCTAGTGACAATATCATAAACAAAAATTATAAAATAAAGCCACAGTGAGTGTCCAGTGAGTGTCCAAAAGGGCCTGAATGGCGTTATTCCCCGTGATTAAAAAGTCCAACCATACATGGTGCCACTTTTACAAATAATGGAAAAAACTTGTGAGGAAATCCACCACCGGTAAGTAAGGGGTTACTGCTTACCAGAAGCCCACGATCCCCCACTACAGAGGATCACGGGAAGCCTGTATACAGAAAAACCTCGCAGGGCACATCAAATTCCAGTAGGGATGGTACTGCGATCTCCAAAGCTCTTCAGCGAGGCTTCTTAACAGAGTTCTCCTCATACCATTTGGGGATCATAGATGGATATACATGACGGAGAAAGAAATAAATGCTCCATAGTGTAAAATCTTCTTATTTATTAATGATAAAAAAGTAATGCACTTACATAAAAAGTAGAATAGCAAGCCTTAGTGTCTGGTGCGCCGGCCGGTAGCACACAGACAAACCCGTCCTGCTGGAACGATCAGTAACAACTTGAGGTGACGTCAGCATTCCCATAGATTGGGGAGAGAAGAACTTCTGATGCAAATAAAAGCCTTTTGACTCTGGCACTGGCAGTGTTTCCTGAATTAAAAAATAACAAAAACTGTAAAAGGTTAGCCCAATTTTTTGGTATGATGGGAATAGCGCCAAATGGTACTTTAAAATCTCCATAGGCGACACTTTAAAATTGTTTTACAGGTTACCAGTTTAGAGTTACAGAGGAGGTCTAGTGCTTGAATTGTTGCTCGCACTCTAACGCATGCAGTGATACCTCACATGTGTGGTTTGAATGGTGTGTACATATGTGGGCTTACCAGCCACGATCGTGGCTTTGTTTACTATCACGGCCTGGACGTCATAACACCCTGCTGGGCCTCTGACGGTCATAGAGATGACTGGTCACTTTTGGTGACCAGAAATCTCTATGTTAATCATCCGGCAGTGGCTGATTCTTCCCCGATGGCATGGGAGAGTCCAGAGAAGCACCAGATGGCGGCGGGAGGGGGATGTCCCCTCCCGTCTCCTGTAAGAATGATCAAGGGGCAGAACTGGTGCACAGAATTGCTCCATAACGAGGATATCTGAATGATGCCTGTAGCTGCAGGCATTATTCAGATATTCCCACTGAAAGTCAAGGACATCGTATGATGGCCTTGGGATGGAAGTGGTTAAAACTAATCAAATTTGATTGTAAAAACTGCACAGTGTATAAATTCATATTGGGGTAAATACATTAATAATAAAAACATTGCATTAAATAAGAGCTTGGTGGATATGTGGACATGCCTCTGTCCTGCACCAAGAAAGGCATAGCCCACTTTAGTAAGGAATCATCATGTCATGCTGCACTAGGGCCTGCAGTTGACCTTCTTCTGACTTTCATTTGACCTATTTCAAATTGCTTTTGCATTCCCATAGATTGGGGAGAGAAGAACTTCTGATGCAAATAAAAGCCTTTTGACTCTGGCACTGGCAGTGTGGACCAGATGTTACAATTATGAAACAAATTAAACGCTTCAGGTATATCCTGCTCCATTCTCACTACTAAAGCCTAAACAATACTGTACATTACTTATTACATGTCACTAGGGATGAGCCAAACACCCCCCTGTTTGGTTCGCACCAGAACTTGCGAACAGGCAAAAAATTTGTTCGAACACGCGAACACCGTTAAAGTCTATGGGACACGAACATAAATAATCAAAAGTGCTAATTTTAAAGGCTTATATGCAAGTCATAAAAAGTGTTTGGGGACCTGGGTCCTGCCCCAGGGGACAAGGTTCAATGCAAAAAAGTTTTAAAAACGGTCGTTTTTTCGGGAGCAGTGATTTTAATAATGCTTAAAGTGAAACAATAAAAGTGTAATATCCCTTTAAATTTCGTACCTGGGGGGTGTCTCTAGTATGCCTGTAAAGGGGCGCATGTTTCCTGTGTTTAGAACAGTCTGACAGCAAAATGACATTTCAAAGGAAATAAAGTCATTTAACCACTTCAATACCAGGCACTTAGACACCTTCCTGCCCAGGCCGATTTTTAAATTTTTTGTAAATAAGTACGTTTTCTTCTTCAATGACGGGCACTGATATGGCTGCACTGACGGACACTGATACGGCGGCACTGATGGGCACCGATGAGGTGGCACCAATGAGGTGGCACTGATGAGGTGGCACTGATGGGCACTGATGATGGGCACTGATAGGTGGCACTGATGGGCACTGATAGGTGGCACTGGTATGCAGCACTGATGGGCATTCATAGATGGCACCGATGAGCACTCATAGGCGGCACTGATGGGCACTCGTAGGTGGCATTGATTGGTACTGATGGGTGGCACTGATGGGTACTTATGGGTGGCACTGATAGGTGGGCACTGATGGGCACAGATGGGCACTGACAGGTGGCACTGATGACACTGATTGGTGGCACTGAATAAACTGATTGATGGCATTGCTGGGCAGACCTGAAACATGTTGGTGCCAATCAGTGCCCATTTGTGGGCACTGATTGGCACAGATTGGGCACATTGGGCACATGTGGATGGCCATGGGGTACATACCTGGCCATCCACATGTTGCCCCTTCCCTGGTGGTCCTAGTGGAGATCCCTGGTGGTCCAGTGTGGTGATCTGAGGGGGGGCTGCGCTGATAAACAATCAGCGGCGCAGACCCCCCTGTCAGGAGAACAGCCGATCGGCTCTCCTCTACTCGTGTCTGTCAGACGCGAGTGAGGAAAAGCCAATCAATGGCTCTTCCTATTGACAGCAAGATTAGCCACGATTGGACACGGCTGATCACGTGGTAAAGAGCCTCCACCGGAGGCTCTTTACCAAGATCGGTGGAGCAGTGTGTCAGGCTGACACACCGCTCCACCGATCGCCGCAATGCGTGCCCCCACGGGCACTCGGCGGCATGTTATCCTGCTGGACATCATATGATGCCCAGTCAGGATAACTAAACCACTTCCCAGACGTCAATCCGCTATAGGGCGGGTGGGAAGTGGTTAAACTACTCGCGGCTATTAATGAATTGCCGGTCCGACAATACACATAATAGTTCATTGATAAAAACGGCATTGGGAATTCCCCACAGGGAAACCCCAAACCAAAATTTAAAAAAAAAATGACGTGGGGTCTCCCTAAATTCCATACCCGGCCCTTCAGGTCTGGCAAATTTCTGCACGTTGATGAGCATACTTGAGTCCCATTTTTGTTAGTTCCTCTCCACTTAAGTTAAATACCCCCTGACATGTTACCTCTTCCATTTCTTTGGAGTTGTTCTGCTTCCCTCCCCTGCATCCTTTCTTAGTCTTCCCTTTTTGTTTTGACCCCTTCCTAAAAATATTATCAGTTTTGTTTATCAGAGGGGCTGCCACAGGAGGTCCCTCGCTGACACGTGCGTGAGGATTCCCTGATGCTCCTTGCCCCATTCTGTAAGAATCATCTTCTTCATCCCTTCTATCACTAGAGAGAAGGGATATAAGCCACTTCTGTTGGACAAGGAATTAAGGGAGGCAGAAGTTATTGGTTCCTAAAAGATCCTATGTGGATACATTTGTATCTATTCCATATATACATATATCTTGGTACTTTGTTGCCACGTACAATTTAATAAGGTATGGATACATGTCACATGCAGGGTTCCCCACATGCGTTTCTTGGGTGCCCGAGGTATACGGACAACCAGTGATCTGCAGGCATGTGGCCTCTCTTGAACCGGCATAAAGATATATGCTGGAACATGTTGTGTTTTTAATAAATATTTTCTTATCACTGAGATCATCTAATATGTGGGGTGAGGTGTCATCTAATGTATCTACCTGCATATTATTGTTGTGGAATTTTTTATGTGGAAGGTTTTTTTCTCTTCTTTTATGTGAAAGATTTTTTTTATAAAAGGCTTTTATGAAATGGAATGTCTATGAATATATGAATTCTTTATTTGATTCTTATATAATAGTAATTTTTTTAAATTTTTTTGCTGCAAACATGTATATGTGTTTTGTATATAGTATTTAGTATTTGACATGACTAGGAACATGGGATACCCTTGTTCTTTTCAGCAACGTGGCATATTGCTGATTGCGTGGGTTATTCCTTTTCCTTTGTTCCGCTTACACCGGTGACAGAATGAGAAATGTTCTTTCAATCTAGTTTCCAGTGTCACACTCTTGCCGAGGTTTATATATTTTGTGGCATGTGACATCCAGTCCTAGCCTCCTTTCCCTGTTGACGCCTAGTGCTGAAAAACACAGCGTTGGGTGGAGCCTTAGGACCTGACTTCACCACACACCGGCTGGCTGGCTCAAGCCGCAGCTGTGTCTTTCATTTTGCATCGTCTGCCAGTGCTTTTTAGATGTCAGCTGTCCTTGATATTGAATAAAGGAACTGTTGTTTTAAACCTACTGCACTATGAAGCCGTCTCTCTTCTTTTTATAACCAAATTCCACTAGTGCACCCTTCTGGAACAAGTACTATGGAGTACATTGTAGCATTTGAACTTGCAGGTGGAGGAGAGGATGTGTGAATCGGCCCCCCTGCCTGAAAGATTCTCCCTGCATATGCCTATTTGATCTCCGTAATAGAGATCCCACAATTCTGGTAAGTGGCCATCTGGCATTTATTTTCCTTGGCTTAGTAGTTCTTGGATGTTCTGTGGGGATACACCCTGGAAGGAATAGTTTTCCTTGCACCCATTTGTTTATTATTCGCTTATACTGAATGGAGTTTATATTGAATGACACATTTCTTTCTTTCATTCATTAATTTACACTAGTTATGTTATTTTTCCTTGCACTTATTTGTTCATTATTCGCTATTTTGCACCTTTTATGTTGCACATAATCATTTGCACCTTTTGGTTGCACATATTAGTTTGTTCACTTAGTTGGTTGCGCATCTATTCTTATGTTACACAGGTCCGAATTTTTGCCTAAATTCACACCTGAACCAGACCCAAAAACACACAGGACTCTTTTGTAGACCGTGGCACCATTGGCTGCCCTGGACATGTGTGAACTGGCTCCATTGAGAGCCGGTCACACTCGCATTTCATGCGAAACAGATACGGTTAAAACCGCATCCAATTCACACATATGTGAACCCTGCCTTATCCAGGACCTTTTACCTTTTAACGAGAACTCTGTTTAACATAAACGTAAACTGTGCTACAATTTCTAGACAGAGTCACAAACTGACCAAATTAAATGTTATAGAGCTGTGATGTGATGTTGGATGCTGGTGGCTGAAAAAATCTGATGATATTTCTTATTTTGGGCTTAAATTGTGTATTCGAGATAATATAACCTATTTCATGGAAGATGAGTTCCAAAATAAGACATTTATGAATCATCACAGATGTAAGACTAATGACTAATGATGTCAGCTTGCTCACTACACCACCTGTGGGTGAGAGATATTATTACACATGTATGGGGATATTTGTCATGAATCAGTTAAAAATATCCACAATTGATACAATGAGTTCCAAAAGAAGACATATATGAATCATTACAGATGTGAGACTAATGCCAGATGGTTTCTGTTGACCCTACTGAATGTTCTGTGAAAATAGCTCTTCTAGTCCATCACCTTCTTTAATATTTTTGCTGGAATATTTTTGCAAAGGAGGCTATTGTGTTGGTGTCTGTATTTTACACTAAGACTTGGTTTTGTTTGTTTTAGTTATTTTTTTTGAGGGGGTCATTATTAACTTTACTTGTGTAGTTGCTTTATTTAACATCTCTGGTGGTATGATTATTTCAGATTTTAGGTGCTGAAAGCGGTACAATTATTTTGCATGGAAATTTGGCGTTTTTTATTGTAGGCCTGTAATTCTTAGGAATAATTCTCTTAAATCTGTCCAAACCAGAGTCTAGCAGACATCCCAGGTATGATAAAGTTTAAAAAATGAAATCATAAATTATAATATAATAAATAACTATAAATAATTATACCAAATAATAATATAATAATAATAATAAAAATTATTCAATAATGTAATCAAATCAAAAACACTGAAATTTGCTCAGTTGCAGAATTGACACTGTCATTACTTTTCAGTGTTTGATGACGGATCTCCCCACAAATCACTATTGCTCAATTCTGCGAGTGATTCTAATTTATTATCGCTGTTTTCTAGCTGATCTAAAACCACTTTTGATGTAAAGGGAAGGTTTTAGTTGCTATGGACAATCTCCAGTTTCCAGGCAGAAAGAACAGTTTTTATAATATAAAACTGTATGCAAGGCACTGGACAAACCACTAGGGACAAAGGGGATGTGTAATTATTTGAAACAGTACTGTAATCTGTAAGATTACAGTATACTGTATCTATACTGTGTGTTTTACTTTTTAAATTTGGCACCGAACTCCGTCCCCGTGCATCGCAATGCTTGCAGGGAATGGAGCTCGGCACTGTGAATTGAGCAAGACACGGCGGCTCGCAGATCACAACGGGGAGCATCGCAGGATCCAGGGACAAGGTAAGTAACCTCTACATGGATCCTGCAATGCGATCCCGAGTCTGGCTCGGGGTTACCGCTTTTGGTACTGAAAATCCACCCCGAGCCAGACTCGGGGGTTAAGGCAAATAGGCCCTTGCCTTGACTTTGCAAGGGAATTTTCACTTTGCAAGGGAACTTTATCTTAGGTTAATGAATGCGGTAAATCTCTTCTGACTTCCATCATTCAATCATCTGCAAGCAAAAAATGTATTTTAATATTTTTCGTTGAACGCCATTGGATATTCTAAGCAAATTGTATTGTTACTCCTCATTCACTAAGCTCCTCATTCAACATGTTCAATTATTTTTCACCACAATCACTAAGCTAATAAAAAGTCTCATGGTAAAGTGAACAGCCTGTTTGCCTTTAGTAGATCAAACCCAAGGCTTTTTAGAAAATCAACTGGTCTTTTCAACACAAGTTGATTGTTATAGAAAGTCACAAAAAAAGTGTAGTAAGAATGAATTACTAAACTGTAGAGGAAAAAAAAAATATTAACCTTATTTGGAGGATTTGCTAGAATGCGATTATACTATAATGGAATGTTAGCTGGCTTAAGACATCTATTGAAACTTGGACTCAACACCAAAGAAATGGATATTGAGAAAAAAATCACTTAAAAAGGGGGCATTCACAATTATTTCTGATTTCTTTTATGTTTTTATCTTTATATCAACTTTCTGATGCTTAAAAATTACCTTTATTATAAGGGGGGGGGGGGTTGCTTCTACCATTTTAGCAATTCTGATCTGAGCAAATTCATAACTTAGCTTATTCTGATTTTGTAAAGTTGTGTTATGGAGAATCACATTAATATGGAAATGAATATCTTCATAAGTGACAAAGATGCTCGTTAGAGCATACAGTCTAGAAGAGAGGGTCAAGTGGAACAAAAGGTAACAGGAAAAGTCCTGGAGGCGAGCATGAGAGGAGGTGATGAGGGAGCTAGAGGGCAGGAGGTCTTGAGAAGAATGAAGAGAATGATTAGGTTGGTATTTTGAGACTAGGTCAGTGATGCAGCTGGGGCAGAGTTGTGGATGGCTTTGTAAGTAGTTGTTAGTATTTTGAATTGAATTTGTTGGGTGAACGGAAGCCAGTGGAAAGGATTGACAGAGAGGAGTAGTAGACACAGAGCGTTTGGTAAGGTGGATGAGTCTGGCATGAGCATTCATGATGGATTAAAGGGGGGATAGACTATGTAGTGGTAAGCCAATGAGGAGGGAGTTGCAGTAGTCGAGACGAGAGATGACCAGGGAGTGAATTAGGAGCTTTTTTGTATAATTGGTTAGAAAGGGGCATATTTTGGAGATGTTGTGGAGGTTGAGGCGGCAAGATTTGGACAGTGATTGGATGTGGATGTAGAGTCCAGGATTACACCTAGGACCTTGGCATGTAGGGATGGGCTTATAGTTGTGACATCAATTTTGACAGAAAGATCAGGGGAAGAGGTATGAGGTGAAGGTGGAGGAAAAATGATAAGTTTGGTTTTAGATAGATTAACTTGGAAGTGGTGTCACATGGTGTCACATGTTGTACTCATTAAAAATAAAACAAAATTCTTTGGATTGATCAGATTAAAAAAAATACTCAAGGATCCATTTTTTTAAATACAGTCCCTGGTCTGGTCCCTTTATTATTTTATCTGAAAATTTTCACTAATTTTAGAGGTCATTTTATATTGTAAAAGGCAATATAATTTTTGAATTCTCAGTTAAACATACAGTATATAGGATGCAAGTCAGGCATTTTTTAATAACATCATTGCCTGAAAGTGGTTGGAAACAGCCTCAATTTTATTTAATATTTATTCATTGGTTATAGGGTCCAAGGATGACTCGGTGGATTAAAACACTATATGGCCATCCTAGGGCATCTATTAAAATTAATAGATCCCTTTCAACCCCCTTCGAAAAAAATGAAAAACGGGACGAGACAGGGTTGTCCCCTGTCCCCCTTGCTTTTTGTTTTGTCCCTGGAACCACTTCTCGCAACGATCCGAAACAATCCGGATATTAGCAGATTTAAGGTAGGAGATGAGGAACACAAACTTGCCGCATTTGCGGATGATATACTCTTTTATATAAGTAACCCCAGGATCACAATGCCAAATCTACTAAAAATTCTAAAACAATACAGTGATATATCAAACTTTAGAATAAACTTGGGGAAATCCAAAATTTTAAATATAAATTTAAGTAAACTTGAAGAGGGGAGGTTGAAAAGGGAATTTCAGTTTGTTTGGAAGAAAGAAATAAAGTACTTGGGAATAAAATTAGCAAACTCCTTGGAGAAGATTTATAAAATAAATTACATACCCCTATTGGACGAAATTAAGACTGAGGGTAAAAAACTCCTTAGCAGACCACTATCTTGGATTGGGGCGTATTAATGCCATAAAGATGGTCCTCCTCCCAAAAATTACATATAAGTTCAAGATGTTGCCAGTAATGCTACCACAGTTCTAGGTCAGAAAGCTGAAATCAATAATAATGAACACCATTTGGAAAAATAAAAAGCCGAGAGTTTCCTTACAGACACTAAAGCAGGAAAAAAAAGAGGAGGATTGGCTGTCCCCGATATTCAAAAAATATTATAAAGCAATCATTTTATCAAGAGTGATTGAATGGGTTAGGGAAAACAAGGAAAAAAGATGGGTAAACATTGAAAAGAATTACAGTAAGGTACACTTGGGAACCATAATATGGAACCCCCTCATTATAGAATGTTAGACGAAAACACAAACATATTGACACGGATTGTATTAAGAATTTGGGACACAACGTATAAGCACTTTAATAAGATATATAATTCACCTTTAATAGCATTAAAAGAAAATGAGTATTTTGCACCAGGTAAAATGAGTATCGGGGGGAATTGGATAAAAAATGATAGGGCCCAACTTAGAGATATTATTAAAAAAGGGAAAATTGTTTCACTTCAAGAGTTAAAACAAAACGAAGAAGCATGGGTGATTGATGAGTGGAGGTACCTGCAGTTGGACCACTTTGTGAAGAAACTACCCCAGCCAATAAGAACAGGAGATGAGTTGACTGTTTTAGAAAGGTTGTGCCTAACAGAAAAAATATTATATCCAAGATTTATAAAATGTTGCTAACGGAGGATGAAGTGGAGGTCCCTCCATTCATCAAAAATGGGAAAGGGAATTGGGGTCACAGAAAGATATAAGCACCATAGGGAAAATTTTGAAACTAACCCACAGTTCAGCAGCCGATATAAATACAGCCAAGATGAACTACAAATGTTTAACCAGCTGGTATGCAACACCTGAAAAAATTAGCAAATATCCAAGGGGTAAGTCGGCAGAATGCTGGCGGGGCTTTAAGGAAGATGGTACTATGGCCCACCTTTGGTGGAACTGTCCTACTATTAGAAAGTATTGGAAAAAGATTCTAGCTTATATAAAAGAAATCACTAAAATGGAGGTAGTGGAGGATCCTTGGCTAGTGCTTCTGCACGACACAGAAGGAGATGTAAAACAGTATAAGGACTCCCTGGTACCACATTTGCTAAATGCCGCAAAAAGGCTTATCCCTAGGAACTGGCAAGTAGCAGAAAGCCCTCAGATGTGGGAGTGGATAAATGCTGTTGAGGACACTTACAATATGGAACGTATGTGCTATAACAGAGAAGATAATAGGGAGGTGGTAAATGTTAAGTGGGAGTGTTGGATTGAATTTAAAAAATCATGGTTATGCAGAAGAACTCAGAATCTAGATTAGTAACGAGGCTGATATACTTAACACACAGAGGGTGGGTGGGAAGGGGGTACGTGGGAGAAAAAAAGTATTGGTTGTGGAATAGAGAGTTAATTTAGTTGTGAAATATTCCTCTATACATAGGTCTAAAGATATATTTGTAATTGCATTTTTCATTTTTTTTTTTTTTTTATAAAAAGCTACGATGATGTGAAAATGAGAAGGGACCTGGATGAGCAGTAGAGCTGAATTAAGTCTCTCAAAGAGTTCACTGAAGTGGCAAAAAAAAAAAAAAGAGAAGTTTCAGAGCACAAAATAAATCAAAGTTAGCATGAAGAATTTGATTTAATAATTTGAGATATTATTCATACAAGCAGATGGTTAAACAATATTAGCAGATCCCGTAACAAAGGACACATTATCCAAAACCTTAACTGAATATTTTCAATTGAACACAGGTTCCGTGACCAGCCCATCCACCCTTTGGGACGCCCATAAGGCTTTCTTCCAAGGACAGTTTATAGCTGTTGGCTCGCAAAAGAAGAAGGACAAAACCCTCTTGAAATCATCTTTGCTGTCTCAACCTTCAACTGCTGAAATATCTCTGCTCTGGGCTCCCATGGTGGGCCGGCTGCGTGCGGTAACCTTTTTACGCCACCAAATAAAATCCTTAGACATTTCAACAGTAGACAAATCACTTTTATGGGCTAAACAAAAGTTCTATGAGTTTTCAAATAAACCACACAGGATGTTGGTTTCTAGACTTAACCCAAGACCCTTTCTTCCCTTCCCCGATCATATCAAGCACCCTGATGGGACTCCCTCTTACTGCCCGCAGACTATGACTCAGGTGTTTGGTGAGTTCTACGACAAACTCTAGAACTGCCTCACACCCAAACCAACACCCCCTATTTGAAATGACAGCTTTTGAAGAGTTTATGTCTGGCATGCGACTTCCCAAGTTATCAGACTCTAATGTACAAATATTAAACGCCCCTGTCACAGAAGAGGAACTGTCTAACACCGTCAAGTCCTTACCGAATCATAAAGCCCCAGGCCCAGATGGTCTCCCATATTCATACTATAAGTCATTCCTTCCTATCCTGTCTCCACACCTGGTATCCCTTTATAACTTTCTCCTCCAGGGAAAACTCCCCCACCAACAATTTCTCCACTCGTACATCACAGTCAAGCCGAAACCTGATAAAGACCATGCGCTCCCAGACAACTATAGGCCAATAGCCCTTCTGAATACAGATTATAAGCTATTCACGAAAATTCTAGCCAACCGCCTTTCGCAATTTTTGACAAAACTCATTGACAGAGACTTGAGTTTTGTCCCCACCAGACATGCAGGAGACAATACATGACGAACCATTGACCTTATTGATATGTTGAACAGAGTCCGCCGTCCTGCCCTGATCTTAAGCCTTGATGCCCAAAAGGCATTCAACAGACTGAGTTGGCCCTATATGTTTGCGACTCTCACTAGATTTGGCATCCGAGGTCCCTTTATGCAAGCCCTAAAATCCCTTTATTCCAACCCCACTTCGCAGGTCCAGCTGGCTTCTTTCACGTCACATTCATTCCCCATGTCCAACGGAACTAGGCAAGGCTGTCCCTTATCCCCCCTTCTCTTCATCTTGTGTCTAGAGCCTTTGGTGGAGGCTATTAGATCCCATCCTGATATAAGAGGGGTTCCCATGTGTCAAAGGGAGTACAAACTATCTTTATTTGCCGATGATGTACTCCTTACCCTAACTAACCCTCACATCTCCCTACCATCACTCCAGGCCTTACTTTCCCAATTTAGCTCCCTTTCTGGCTACAAGGTTAATACACCAAAAAACTGAAGCCATGCCTCTCCACATACCTCCTGATGACCTTCTTTTGCTTAAAAGTTCATATCCATATCACTGGTGCACAATATCTCTCAAATATCTAGGGGTTCAACTCACGCCTGAGTATTCCTCCCTTTATTCAACCAACTATCTCCCCCTTTTCAGGAATATAAATGCTATGCTAAGTCATTGGAACCTCCTTCCGATATCATGGATAGGTAGAATTAACGTGCTGAAGATGTCCATTATGCCTAAATTGCTATATTTCTTCGAAACACTTACGGTTTCCATCCCAATGACACAGTTGAAAGTACTTAAAAGGTGGTTTCTTAACTTTATCTGGAAAGGAGGAGCCCATAGAGTGGTCAGCTCAGTGATTTTTTTCCCCTAGAGATCAGGGAGGTATGGGGGCCACGGACATTTATAAGTATTACTTAGCCTCCCATCTCCGGGCAGTAGTGGCCTTGTCTAGTCTGGGACCCCCGAGCCACTGGGCGGAGATTGAGATGGGATCTCTGTTTCCAACCCATCCATGCTCTCTAATCTGGTCCCCTGAATTAATCTCGGACCTCAAGTTACAGAATCTCTGTCTAAACCTCATGCTATTTTCACTCAAGATTTGGCGTTTTTGCACCCCCAAATTCTCGCTGTTCAACCTACTGTTCAACCCCTTAATCCCCGACAGCCTTTCACATTCCCGAATGTTCCCCTGGGCTAGGGAGGGTATGTTTCAACTCCGGCACTTTGTTAATCCGGTCACCCGCAAACTCAAAGACCTTCAATCTAATAGCCAAATCCCTAACCACTTGCTATACTCATACCTCCAAATTACTCACTTTGTTTCTAAACTTTCCCCCCCGCTTGCCCTCGCCAAGCCAACATCCTTTGAACTTTTGTGCTCCCAAGGTCCATACCAAACACGACTCATTTCCAGTATATACCAAATTCTCCAGGAGAATGCCCCACTCTCAAAGGTCCCCCACTCCTACATGAACAAATGGGTGCAATACACCCAACAACATATTTCTGATAAACAGTGGGCTAAAATCTGGTCCTTGACCTCTAAGGTTTCTCGATGTGTGGCACAGAAGGAGACAGCATATAAAGTCTTATACTTTTGGTATAGAACCCGGAGGTTATACACCATTATGACCCCTCTCCCTCCCCTCTCTGTTGGAGATGTGGGAGAGGTAGGGGGAATCAATATCATATCTTTTGGCAATGTGAACTGATTGCTCCTTTTTGGTCCATGGTACTTTCAATGCTTCAGCAGATACCTGATGTCCAACTCCCTTTGTACCGAGTACACTTCCTTCTGGGCCTCCCATTTCCTCCCCTGGGGAAGGTCCCGAACAAGCTCACCTCCTTTATCTTGCTGGCAGCCAAATGGGCCATACCTGCTTGCTGGCTGTCTACAATCCCCCCAACCCAAGAGCAGCTATTGCAGGGTATCAAAGATATACGTAGAATGGAACATCTGACGGCTATGGTGGAGGATACGACAGATAGGTTTGATAAGATTTGGGCCCCCTGGGATAGTTCGTCCTTCAGCTCACCTCTTTAGTCTTTACGAGGCCCTTAACAGGCCAAAAGTTGATCAACACTATGCTCCCCATACAGACCTGCTCTCATTTGATATCCCGCTCCCACCCCATTAAGTCGACGCTCTAAATTATATGCTATGATTACCCACGTTTTATGTGATACTGCATTGTTTCCTGTTTAATTTTTATTTCATTTTTTTTATTTATTATTTTTTTTTATTTTTTTTTTATTTTATTTTGATTTTATTTTGATTTTATTTAGATTATTATCTGTTAAAATTATAGATACCTCTGTTTTTTACTTGCCTCTACATCTGCTTGTACAATCTTCATGTCATAGCATATTCATACCGTTGGATATGTACCTGTTTTCTCTTAATAATTTTTCAACAAAAAATACAATTTAAAAAAGAAAAAACAATATTAGCAGGATTGTAGTGCAGTGTTTTTGTAGTTGTTGCGGGAGCTATTGGCTCCTACTGCTGTGAATCAAATCCTGTGAGGAGGGAGAGTGGAATGGGACCCAGCCATGCTGTGTGTGTCTTTGGATGCACACAACCTGACTAAGGAGTGAGCAAGCGGCTTGAAGGGATGAAAAAGGGTGAAAACATTTATTGAATGTATGATATCTGGAAAGCTTTAAAAAGCCTTTCAGAAAAAGAAATACATCAATAAGCGATATTGCTAGAGTTTCCTAAACTTTCATTTAAAATAATGTATATGATTTCTAGATATATGAAATTACTGACAGCACAACTCCACATAAAATCTATATTTTATATGTAGGATAGGGCAAAATTATTTTTGGAAAATAAGATATGATGTTGTGTATTAAAATATACATAAAGTTTTGTATAGAATGTAGAAACATTGGAACCTCTATTTTTCATTTCTAAATCCCTACTGATCTACTCATCCTCTCTACTTGCCTCTGGTACAAAAATTGGAAAATAACTAAAAAACCTATTCTGGAAACAACTGGTGACAAATTTTTAAGAGGGGATATCTCCTAGTTTTAAAAAGCTTATTGTGTCTATAGGATAAGAAGTAAATTCCCTAATCTATCAAAAATTAAAAAATGTACTTTACATACAAATGAAATCAAAAAGATGTATCATTATTGTTATCTTTATGTGGAAGAGGTACAGTTAAAGGGGTTGTAAAGGTAAAAATGTTTTCACCTTAATGCATTATATGCATTAAGGTGAAAAAACTTTTGACAATACCGCCGCCCCCAGCCCCCCCCCCCGTTTTACTTACCTGACACCTCGAATCTTCGCTGCTCGTTCCCGTCATCTCTATTGCAGCTCAGCCTGGTCGCTGATTGGCTGCAGTGGATGGATTGAAAGCAACGCAGCCATTGGCTTGCGCTGCTGTCAATCACATCCGATGACGCGGCGCGCCGGGGGGCAGGGCCGAGTGATACAGCGAGCGGCTATAGCCGCCGGCTGTATCACGGGAGCGCGCCCGCAACAACTAACCACCATGCGAGGGAGCTCGCATTAAGGTGTTTATTTCTTGCGGGGAGGAGCTGAAACAGCCGCCGAGGGACCCCAGAAGAGCAGGTTCGGGGCCACTCTGTGCAGAACGAGCTGCACAGTGAAGGTAAGTATGACATGTTAGTTATATTTTTAAAAAAATAAAATTACCTTTACAACCCCTTTAAATATCTACAATCTTTAGTGGTAATGTTACCAAACTCACTGGTTTTGCTATTGAATTTAGCGACACATAAACTATAATACATTTCTATCACTAACTGTTTTTGTGCTTTTACGTGGGGTATAGAAATAGGAATAGAAATAGGATAGATTTAGAAATATGTAGTACGCATATTTAATATGTAATCTAATCAATGCTCTGAATATTTCACTGTGAATTTCTTCACATTTCTTCACATATTATAATTTATTTTCTAGTTTTGAATCTCCTACAAGCAAGATTTATCTCGGGAAGAAAACATTGCAAATACAAGCCATTTGTATTCAGCTATTAAAGTATGAGAGTTGTAAAGAGTTATAGTATAATTTATAGTAGAGTGACAAAGACTGGAAAAGGCAATAAGCACAGAGAGTGATTCATTTGTTAGCTTACAATAAAGCAACTGCTTCCAAGATGCTATTTTGAGCTGATACTGACTTAATGTATTATCAATAGTGAATACTGAAAAGCAGGTATCAGTCATTTGAAAGTGACAGTGATCTGCTGTGATCAATGAGGAGGCCATTGATCACTGCAAACAGTTAATATGGCATGCTACCTAGTTATCTCTACAAGGTGAGTTATTCAAGATTATCTAACATGTAACAGCACTTTATCATTACCTGCATATTTACCTAATAAAAAATATATTAACTTTTTTTTACTAAAGACCTTTTTTATTCCCTAGGTAACAGAACAGTCTATCTGAAAAGCTAGATTGTGTTTGTTGCATGAATTACAGAACAGTATGTGACCTTGAAATGTCTTAGGAGAAAGAGAAATTTTATAACTGCCTAGTATGACATTTATGGCAGTTCTTTATCAGTTAATGATTCCTTTATGATTTCTTTATGCCTGTACTGCATTGTCTAAAAATTAAACATGTGCTGTGATTGACTAGCTAACGAAAGCAGTTAGTCTTTATATTGCTTATGGATCACTTGGGTCCAATAAGGCATGAAGCTAAAGACCCCAAAATATTCCATAAATAACCCTACAGCTGGGTAGCTATATCTTTGTACAATTAAGGAATTGTATACTAAGCAGAAACAACTTAGATAAAACATATTTCTGTAAAAATATGATCACTTAAAGTACTTATTGTTTACCTTTGAATTTTGTATCATACATAAAGCATGAGTTATATAACAAGGTAAGATAGCTGCAGTGTTTATTGTTGTCAGCTATAGCTTGACCTTAATGTTATTAATGTGTGAGAGCTATATTACTGTGATAATCAGTAGAGATGAGTGGACTTGACAAAGTTTGGTTTGCAGGAGGTTACAATGAACCCAACAAAAAGATCACTTAAAGTGGTTGTAAACCCCATTCATGAAATTTGACATATATATATATATATATATATATATATATATATATATATATATATATATATATATTGTTTACTTGTCTCTCTCCAAAGCTCTAAGTGCCGTGTCTTTCTGCTGCTCAGTTCCTCTGTTATCAGCGGATTCACTTCTGACAAATTCTGAAATTTGTGTCGGGGAGGGTGCCTAGAGGTAGATAAGCAGAGAGCTTGTTTATTCACAGTACAGCTCTGCGTGTGCCTTCATTCATCTGCCTATTTGGAGTGGGAGTGTGTGCCTTTCCTCCAATCAGCTCTCACACAGTGTAAGCCCACACGCACCCCTATATGCTGCTGAAACAGGAAGAAAGATTTGTAACACGACCTGCACTTTCCAAAAAGATATACATGTAAAACTTATGTAGTAGGATTTTTTATCTCTGTGTATCATCTGAGGCTGTTCACTTCACTGGGTATAGGAGGGGGTTTACAACCACTTTATCCTCAGCATAGTGTTGAACCCTATTTAAGTCTATGGGAACAGACTCTTGTTATTTTTTTTTTCAGGCCTTTTCAGGGCCAATTTACTTTTGTTAGTGCTACCATTGGAAATTGACAATTCCAGATGATGTTTCAGTACAGATATCAGCTGGGAGTTTGAGTGAGCGAATTAGGCAACTATGGCCAGTTTGTTTGCCCCTTCATTGCACTGTAAACAGACTGAGTTCTGTTCAAACTGATGTTCAACCCAAACCCCATGCTCAGCCCTAATAATCAGCATGTTCATATCTAGTGACAAGGATCTGTCACATATTTTCTATGTTACTAGATAGTATTACTGTTTTTATTATGGATGCTTTATACTAGCAACTTAATACAGGAGGTCCCGAGTTATGAACCTCCGCTCTGCGAACGACTCCTACTTACGAACAGGAGGCGGCGTGATGTTCTACGCATGCGCGGACATTTTTTGAAGGCGAGCACATCAGAAAACATTGGAAAACAGCAGAAAACAGCGGAAAACGATGTCTGCTTGACAGAACATCGGAAAACTACATCTCTGCCATTCTGCGCATGCACTTCTGACTTACGAACTAATCCAATTTAAGAACAAACCGGCAGTCCCTAACCCGTTCATAACTCGGGGACTGCCTGTATATTATTTTTGAACTTCAATACAACTAACATTTTAGTTTGTTTATCTAATGATCAATAGGAAATAATTATTTTCATTTACAATTTTTCTTTTAACTTTGAACTTATTTTCCTGTTTACTCTGAGAGAAGAAAAAAAAGAAGTATTGCAAAAAGAATAAGAGTAACCACTTAAATAGATCATTATTCTCGTTTGACTTTGTGGCTGATATGAAATGCTTTTACTTTTAAACATAATAATCAATAAAAAGTAAAAACTGACAGAGCAGAAGAACTTAACAACGTACAATAGTTTACAATTTAAAATAAGTGTAGAATACTTCACCTAATGCAAAGTATTTCATTATTATTATATATACACACATAATATATATACATATATATATATATATATATAATAAGTTGCACAAAAAGTGTCACCAAGTAGTAAAAAATAATAATTTCTCAGTGACAAATGCACTCACAAAATGTCCACATAAACATTATACGTATTAATATTACTAAAAAACCTTTTGCGTTATCAATATAGAGTGCATAAATTCATAACAATTAATCAATCAAGTAAACATTCAAAACCAAGAGAGAGCACACCACTCCAGGCTGACTGCAGGTGCAAACAGGTACCAGGTGCAGACCTCGGCTCTCCACCATCCACAATAGATAAGAAACTAAATGGTCACACACCGGAGCTGCAAACTTTGCTTGATGATAATCTTTATTGACAAAAACCAGACAAGTTACAGGCATTGCAGTTAACACATTTCACAAGAGTGTAGCTTGCTTGTTCACAACATCGATATGCTCTCAGGGCAGGCTATTTAAGGTGATCACCTAAGGCTACACCCAAAACCACCTGTTCTGGGGAAACACATCATGCAAACATAAAAAATCTCAACTAATATTTTAAAAACATTACATGAATTAAAAACAACCACTGACAAACAACACAACTAGATAAAAACAAAAATAAAAAAGAGGGAAAAAAGAAAGAGAAAAAAACAAAAAAACTTTAAACAAAAATTTAAACCCAAAAATATCCACTGTCTGGAGAACTAAGTACTAAACACATAACAATGTAGAGCATAAATGAGTAAATAAATACAAATACATCCATATATATAATAAGCATCTACTAATGAACTACAGAATACTTCTAAACATGTTCCTGAAAAAGAATATGCATATATACAACTATCCATTTGGATGCACATATTCACAAATGCCATGATATATATCACGACGTACTGAATAAAAATCAAAAAACAAATAAAGTCATAATCATAATGTAATACATTGTTAGACAGATGAAAACTTTGAAAGCACTCATCACCTACGGTGAAAAACAGTGTACCATAAAAAACAATAACTGGTAGAAAGAATATGAAAGAATTTGGAAAAACAAAATAGATTTTTTACTCATGAAAGTTTGTAATATCCCATTCATAAGTTCATTCCAAATGGTATGTGTGTTTTGAAGTGGAAGATCCAAAAAACCTTTCTTTTACAGAGGGGTTTGAACACATCCCCTCCTCTTGTTGGCACTTGAACATTTTCTAACACCTGTACTCCCACTGCTGTACTGCTGCCAGTAAACTGCTGTACTGCTGCCATTATGAGCGACATTTGTGGACAGATTTTTCTCACTACTATGCAGATGTTCCTGGAATCTTTCCATAAGTTGTCTCGTGGTGCATCCTATATATTGCACATTGCATGATCTGCATGTAACAATATACTGTATATGATGTACAGAGTGTTGTAATTAAAGAAAGACTTAATCTGATGTTTTTCATTTGAAAATGAGTGTACCATATAGGCCTTGATGATATGTTTGCAACACAAACATCCAGTGGCCCCACATCCATAGTTGCCTTTGAAGTGCAACCAGGTAATGGACCTTATAAGGGCAGGATCAAAAAAGCTAGGAGACAAAGAGGTGCCTAGTGTCAGGGCACATCTGGAAACAAAATTGATTCCATCTTTCAGGAGATCCGCACATATCTTATCTTCAAAAAGGATAGGTAGATATTGATGTACAATGTTTCTAATGTCATTAAATTCCCTACTAAAAGATGTACTAAAAGTGGGTCTCTGATTATTGAACAATTGCTTATTATTGCCTCTCCACCTACATCCTGACCCTTTCAGGAGATCTTGCCTATTTTTGGTGTTAGCAATAGTACAGGCTCTATCAAGCATATATCTGGGGTACCCCTGCTGCAGGAACCGAGAGTATAAAACTCCCACCTCTCTGTCATAAGACTGTTGGTCCCTGCATATTCTGCGTATCCTCAAAAATTGACCTATGGGGATACCCCTGATAGTATGTCGAAGATGACCTGATTGAACCATAAGTAAAGTATTGGCAGACATAGATTTTCTGAACAGACTGGTGTAAATGTCCGTTCCAGAACCACACAGATGTACATCTAAAAAATCAATCTCCTTTTTGTCGCATTGTCCCGTGAAGTGTAGATTGTTGTCATTCTGATTATGATACAACAAGAAATTCTCTAGGGAGCCAAATTCAACATCCACGATAAAGATCAGATCATCAATGTACCAATGGAACATTTTAATCAATGATCTAAAAGCATTGTTAACACCATATATATGGTGGCATTCCCACCAACCCATATATAAATTAGCCAGTGATGGTGAGAACTCCCATAGCTGCTCCACACTGTTGGAGAAACCAATCCCCATTAAAAGTAAAAAAGTTATGTGTTAATGGGTATTGGAGAACATCCAAGACAAAGAATCTGAACTCAATACTGTAAAGAGAATCATGTTCTAAATTGAAAGCAACCACTTCTAGTGCCTTATCATGAGGTATACAAGAGTACAAGCTTGAGACATCGCAGGTGATCCACAAGGAATTTTCTTCCCATCTTATGCCACCTGCAACGCTCAATAAATGATTGGTGTCTTTCAGATAGCTAGGGAGACTACACACCAAAAGTTGCAATACACCATCCAACCACTGACCCAATTTATCATTAAGGGAACCAATACCCGCAATAATTGGTCTTCCATGTAGCGAAATTAGTCCCTTATCAGTCTTTCGAAGATGGCGGAAAATGGGGGCCACGGGATATTCAGGGATCAAACCTGACAATATTTTCTCTTCAAAAATACCCAAATTTACCCTTTCATTAACTAAACCAACCAAACATCTTATATTTTTTGGTAGGGTCACTGAGTTTGAAGTATGTGTCATGGTTGGATAACTGTCTCTCTGCTTCACATCTATATTGTTCCACTCCCATGACAACCACCGAACCTCCTTTGTCTGAGTTTTTTTTTTATCAATACATTTTTATGCAATTTTTCATTATACAAATGGTGAATAACATATATCATGTAATTCCAAAACGTTACAAGTTCTGGTATCAATGATCGAGAGTTACAGACTTTCAGAGCTGTTTTAACAGTAATGTACACAATAAGTGATATTTGTTGTGCCAGTGGCGCTGTCCCTCTCCCCAGTGCATCCCATTGGGAACTAACTGTGCCCTGGGGGGGACAGCACTCAAAAGCACTTTTTAACTCTATATTCGATGCAGATGAGATTAACCATCGTCCATTATCTTCTGTTGTAGATAAGGTTCAAAAAAGGAGGGAGAAAAAAAGAATTCATCAAAGAGGAACAGGCAATTATCAAAATCTTTGTATAACTGCTATTTATTCAAAAATACACTTTAACACCAATCAAAAAAAATGTATGGTTTAAAAACCAGGTACCACCACCAATACTTAAAATTGACAACGTTGTCATAGACAAAACACAGATGGCCACCACAGACATAAACCATACACAACTCCTAGTAAATAAGTATTGAATAACGATTCTATGAATCAATAAACTTATTGACAGCAGTCCCAGTAGGTAGCTAAGTGGTAGCTGGTGATGGATGGGGAAGATGAAGTAGGTTTAAACAGCCGTGTAGAAATGACGTCCTGTGTATGGGAGGCAGAGAAAGCCTAATATGGATGGCTTATTGCTGAAGCAATGAATGCTGTTCTAATCTGCAGAGTTCACCATACACCTATACTGCCGAGGGAAACAGATTGTAAGACAGGACGATTCCCATATGTAAGAAGTAATGAAAAGGCTATAGGCCATGAAGAGATGGAACGGGCTGTAGATGATGGCTATGCAAATGGATCATGGGTGCTGGGGGGTGAGTTAGAGCTTACCGCTTAAGTAAACAGTCCAATAGTAATGAATAGCAAAGGTAAAATCTCACCCGTGTGCAGGCGCTGGAAAGTGACACCGATCCGTACGCAGGGAGCCAGAGGTTCACCAGGCTGTCCTTGGGTAATTCATCCTGTTATCTTCCCTCACTATGTGCGGTGTGTCCCAGGGCAGTTTCTGGAAAAATGTGATGTTGGGGCCGGGGAGGTGCAAGCTATGCATCCGATCAACCCGTCATCCACGTCCAGATCCCGGGTTATTTCAAACCAACCACAGGGGAATGCGGGTGGGCGGACATTCCAGGGCTGGTGGGTGGGTCTGTGTCAGCGCTATTGAGAGCGTGATGGTGTCATGCTGACGCGTTTCATCCGTCACTCGGATTTCCTCAGAGCATGCACCGTAGCCGAGGCATTCATCTTATATACCCCATCCATAACAGGACGTGGGTGTGTCAGTTTCTGACTACCTCAGAGACGGAGCCACTAGTTAACAGCCATACGTATACACAGAGACAAAGTATACAGAGAGCGGGCCGATTCAAAGGTGCCAATGACCATAGAAACCAAGTAAAGAAACATAGAAGACGCATGAAATACTGATGAAAGTATGTCACACATAATGAAAAAAGATTACAGATATAGGGAAAATAAGGGAAGATTAAGCAGATGAAGATGAATAGAAATGAAGTGGTAAAAGAAATAAAGGGGGGGAGGGAGAAGAAGAAAAAAGGGGAGGGGGAGGAAAGGGGGGTGGGGGGAAAGGGGGGAGGAAAGGGAAAGAAAATAAGAATGGTTAATTGTCTTGAGAGATGGATAAGAATTAAGGTGTAAGAAACATGGAGAGGTTACATTCGTTGTTCAACCCAAAGGGGTACATGCTATTTAAATTGTATATCCACATTTTTTCTTTTTGGCAGAGGATTCTGTCAAAGTCACCCCTTCTTTGAGGTAGGTTCAACCTATATATATACCCTGGAATGTCATTCCAGAGGGATTCCCACCATGAAATTTCAAAAAATGCAGGGGGATGGGGCGTTCATCATCCTTACTGAGAATACTTTGGACGTGCTCACCGATTCTGATTTTAAGTTGCCTCTTGGTTTTACCAACATACTTCTTCCCACAGGGGCAGGTAAGCATGTAAATAACTCTGGTGGTATTGCAGTTAATAAAATCATGAATTTTAAACTGTTTCAGGCCATCAGAATTGGTGAACACATCCGTACGTTCAGCATACTTGCAGACTGAACATCTGCCACATCTAAACATACCCTTCAAGGGTGGAAGTTGAGTGAGCCAGTTGGGAATTAGTGATCTCTTAAATTTTGAATGTATGAGATGGTCTTTGAGATTCCTGGAAAGACGGGCGGTGAGGAGGGGACGTGCGCCCAACAGTTTGCCGAGAGTGGGCGATTCTGACAGGATATGCCAATGTTGGCTCAGTATTGCCTTAACTTGGTCCCAATGGACACCAAATTTAGTAATAATCCTTAGAGGCTCCTGTGTGTCTTTCTTAGATTTAGGTTCTTTTTTAACAAGGAGCGTCCTTCGGTCTGTCTGGATCGCCCTCCTCTTTGCTTCCCTCATGCATGAATGAGAATAACCTCTCTCTCTAAACCTGCCATAGAGGTCCCTGGCTTCAGTTATGAAATCTTGTTGATTAGAGCAATTTCTACGAGTTCTGAGGAATTGGCCCACCGGTATTCTATTAATCAAGGACCTTGGATGGTCACTGGTGGCCTGAAGGAGGGTGTTAGCTGCTGTGGACTTCCTATGGGTTTTAGTATTGATCTGGCCATCTTTAGCTTCAATGGTCAGATCAAGGAAGGTGAGCGTCTGGGGGTGAGCAGTGAAAGTGAGTTTAATATTACGGACGTTAGTATTCAGCTCGTCCATGAACTGCAACAGTTCCTGTTCGGAGCCCCCCAGATCATGAGCACGTCATCAATGTACCTGAGCCACAGGCGACTGTGGCCCAGGTACATTGGCGATGGGTATACATATCCTCCTCCCACATGCCAAGGTGGAAACACGCATATGAGGGGGCCCACGGTGCTCCCATTGATGTCCCCCTGGTCTGCTGGTAGTAGGTTCCCAGGAATTGGAAACAGTTATGTTCCAATAGGAAAGTGAGAATCTCACTTATAAATTCATTCTGTTGTCCAAGAAGAGGGAACTTTATAAGTGAGATTCTCACTTTCCTAATGGAACATAACTGTTTCCAATTCCTGAGAACCTACTACCAGCAGACCAGGGGGACATCAATGGGAGCACCGTGGGCCCCCTCATATGCGTGTCTCCACCTTGGCATGTGGGAGGAGGAACTAGTATACCCATCGCCAATGTACCTGGGCCACAGTCACCTGTGGCTCAGGTACATTGATGATGTGCTCATGATCTGGGGGGGCTCCGAACAGGAACTGTTGCAGTTCATGGACGAGCTGAATACTAACGGCCGTAATATTAAACTCACTTTCACTGCTCACCCCCAGACGTTCACCTTCCTTGATCTGACCATTGAAGCTAAAGATGGCCGGATCAATACTAAAACCCATAGGAAGTCCACAGCAGTTAACACCCTCCTTCAGGCCACCAGTGACCATCCAATGTCCTTGATTAGGGGAATACCGGTGGGCCAATTCCTCAGAACTCGTAGAAATTGCTCTAATCAACAAGATTTCATAACTGAAGCCAGGGACCTCTATGGCAGGTTTAGAGATAGAGGTTATTCTCATTCATGCATGAGGGAAGCAAAGAGGAGGGCGATCCAGACAGACCGACGGACCCTCCTTGTTAAAAAAGACCCTAAATCTAAGAAAGACACACGGGAGACTCTAAGGATTATTACTAAATTTGGTGCCCATTGGGACCAAGTTAAGGCAATACTGAGCCAACATTGGCATATCCTGTCAGAATCGCCCACTCTCGGCAAACTGGTGGGCGCATGTCCCCTCCTCACCGCCCGTCGTTCCAGGAATCTCAGAGACCATCTCATACATTCATAATTTAAGAGATCACCAATTCTCAACTGGCTCACTCAACTTCCACCCTTGAAGGGTATGTTTAGATGTGGCAGATGTTCAGTCTGCAAGTATGCTGAACGTACGGACGTGTTCACCGATTCTGATGGCCTGAAACAGTTTAAAATTCATTAACTGCAATACCACCAGAGTTATTTACATGCTTACCTGCCCCTGTGGGAAGAAGTATGTTGGTAAAACCAAGAGGCAACTTAAAATTAGAATCGGTGAGCACGTCCAAAGTATTCTCAGTAAGGATGATGAACGCCCCATCCCCCTGCATTTTTTTGAAATTTCATGGTGGGAATCCCTCTGGAATGACATTCAAGGGTATATATAGGTTGAACCTACCTCAAAGAAGGAGTGACTTTGACAGAATCCTCTGCCAAAAAGAAAAAATGTATTATTCAATACTTATTTACTAGGAGGTGTGTATGGTTTATGTCTGTGGTGGCCATCTGTGTTTTGTCTATGACAACGTTGTCAATTTTAAGTATTGGTGGTGGTACCTGGTTTTTAAACCATACATTTTTTTGATTGGTGTTAAATTGTATTTTTGAATAAATAGCATTTATACAAAGATTTTGATAATTGCCTGTTCCTCTTTGATGAATTCTTTTTTTCTCCCTCCTTTTTTGATATGTGTTAACAATTCAGAGGAAGGTACCCATTATTTGGTCTTGGTGCCCTTGGTACATGCAATTATCTGGGCGAAGACATTAATGTACTCTCGTCGATAATTTATATAATCTTCAACAGTACTGCTAGTTCTTTTATACCCCTTTGATATTTTTCCAGTAGCTAAGGTTCAGCATGTTTTGTTGTAGTAATATACATTCACCGAGAGCATGTAGCTCTAACTTAAAATAAAATAAGCGTTGAGTGAACTTAGAAACGAAAAGAAAAGAAAAAGAAGGAACTCGGCCTCTAAATATGTTACCATTACTCGGGACTCTGTAGGGTATGTTCAATATTTGCTATGAGCTCATATTAGTTGGTTATGCGGATTATATTAGTTTTGTTGTGCCTTATATGTGTTATACCATTCTATCCATGGTTGCCAATGAAGGAAGAAATCTGCGTATTTTCCCTCTATTGTGGCTAACATACTTTCATAAGTGTGGTGTACTGATAGTGTACGGATGGCTTCTGCTATCTCAGGAGGATCCGGGGATCTCCAAAGCCTGAGTATCACTAATTTAGCTGCTAGAAATAAGTGGGTAGGGAATTTCCTGTGGAGTGGTGATATATCCTCAATGCCTAGGTTTAGGGGAGCTAGAGATGGGGAAAATTGTATAGGTAGGCCTGTAACTTGGCGGAAAATTGAGAATATATTGGACCAAAATTTAGCCAGTCTCCCACATGTCCACAATATGTTAAAGATGGTGCCTGATTGTGAGCGGTTTCTCCAACACAAAGAAGGTGTGGAGGGATCAAATTTGGCAAACCTGTATGGTGTTAAGTACCATCTTTGTGTCAGAGTTGCCAAAGATTAGTGCATTTAATAGCTGAGTGGGTATGTTGTAAAGCTTTGTGCCATTGCTCTTCTGTGTAGGAGGTAGCAAAGTCCCTTTCCCAGGCAAGCATAGAGTTTGTTTTCACGAGTATAAATTTGTTGTTGAGAAAGTTGTAAAATAGCGATATTCCGCCTTTGCGACTTTCTCTAGCAGTAAGGTATGTGTGTATCTTCCAAAATAATTTGCAATGGAGGTAGTTGCTACTTTTGAGATATGATGCTACGCAAATATAATTGAATTGATCTGATGCCGGAAGGCTGTATTCTAGCTGTAAATGTGTGAAAGATTCCATAGTTGTGCCCACAAATAGGTCCAAAACCCATTTTATTCCCAGGGATTCCCACTTGGTCAAGTTCAGTTCAGGGATTATCAGTGCTATTGTGGTTATGGGTATCTCAAGATGGATAGTTGGGGTTAATAAATATTTAAACGACACCAATTTTTTCCAAGATTCCAGGGTCGCTAAGACTGGGAGAGAGAAAGCTGTGGGTTTTGCTGTAAGATAAGGGTAAGCCAAGATATAGCCATGTAGGTCTCCACCTGGTATTTGGGTTTGCTCCATGAGCCCCCATGGTGGCATAGATTGGTTAGGGAACCAGCCTCTAATATGTGCTAATAATGCAGCCATATGATAATCAGCGAGAACTGGTAGGCCTACTCCTCCCTCCCTCCTTGTCTTGCTAAGTTTGGAAAAGGCACTTCTAGCTTTTTTGCCTTCCCATAGAAATCTAGAAAGTGTACTTTGTTGGTTGTGAAGAAATTTTTGGGGGATAGGTAAAGGAACTGTCCTGAATATGTATAGTATTTGGAGTAAGAGCTGCATTTTGAAGGCCGCCAATCTTCCTAACCATGATAGCACATGTTTGCTTTATTTTTGCGTTCCTTCTTTTAATTTACTTTCAAGTGGAAGGTAATTATCTTTGAAGAGCTGTTCAGGATGGGAAATGAGGTATATCCCCAAGTAGTTTATTGCATAATCATTCCATATATATGGGAATCTGGTTTGCATGTCCAGTTTTTCTTGTTGGGATACCCCTAGATGTAATATATAAGATTTGGTGCCGTTTACTTTGTAGTACAACACCATTATCTGTGGATGAGGAATTGATCTGAAAGTAATCGGCCAAGCGGTCCTCTATGGTTTTTTTAGTGGTTGTATTTTTTTCCTCATCCACAGATAATGCTTTTTTACTATGGAATGCCCACAAGGAATACATAAGGGGTATATTTATCCAACTAGGAGCTAGGATCAAAAAGCAGAGGCAGCAAAAAATTACCACTTTACTAATGGAATTTAACACCCTGGAAACCCATAATAAAAAGAACCCTACCCCTTCCACCAGCACAAAACTTACCACCTTGAGACATGACCTAAGACTAGTTTTACTCCAAACCATTGAGCAAAGGGAAAAAAGGATGAAAATGTCCTTCTATTCCACAAGTAACATAGCAGGGAAAGCATTAGCTCATAAACTACAAGGACAACGCTTTAAGACCAAAATAGCAGACCAGAATTAGAACGTCACCTTTTGAAGCAGTCACTTATCCATTAGAAACAGATTAGTCTCTTTCACTGGCATGTGTGCAACGCCAGGCATCGTATAGGTCATGTGATCGCAGAAAGTTTACCAGAGATGGTATTCTTTTAGAAGGCGCTATGGTGGAGTCCATTTGTGGGTCTGGAACAATATTAAAGTCCCCACACAATATGAGGGAGCCTTGCTGTATCCTCTTCACCTTTATCATAAGCCCGTTAAGAAATTTAATTTGACACTTGTTGGGAACGTAAACGTTCACTAAAGTGTAGCGGACATTGTTGATGTCACATACTATAATAAGGTGAGAAAGTCCTTAACTGCAATCATCACCCCCCTTTTTTTGCTGTCATATTAGAAGAGAAGTAATGTTGGAAGGATTTATGAGTTCATTTAGGTGGTGCCTTGTGATGGAAGCGTGTCTCTTGAACGCATAGTATATCGCAATGAGAAGAATCAGCCTCTCTCCAGAGGGACGCCCTTTTGGCTGGGTGATTCAGACCATGTGCGTTTATTGAGATTATTTTAATCAGCATGGCATTGGTTGGGTGGTACATTTTGTATCATGTAGTGAGCGTACTTACATCTGGGCCCATTGGTAGTCGATCTGTAGAAGCTGAGTGTTTGTTGTTTCTGGTTCGTAATGGTACAGAAGGTGTTGTAATGTTCTTGCTTGTCTGGATGATCACAATTGAAGAGTCCCGAGTATAGTAACAGGTACATTTTCTGAAAGGGTAACTTGTAAACAAAAAGAAAATAACATGAACTAGAACTTAAAAGGAGGGTATTTATAACCCAGGTGCAGAACATTCCTGCTCAGGTTTGTGGGAGCTTGCGTTGTGGAAGGAGCACCAAAAACCTGGGGCCCTATGTTAGGGCAAGCACTGTAAGACATTAGGGCATAGAATTAGATTTCTCGTGGCTTATAAAGAGTCAGAAGTCTGTTTCCATTGAGGGGGGATTCTGCTGGGGCTCCCTGCACTGGAGGATGCAGGAGGATCATCCGGTATAATCTTCCATTTTTGGAGGTTCAGGAAACCTTTGGTTGGGGAGGTGATCACGTGGGTTGATCCAGTATCCCTAGTAATCAACAATTTAGTCAGGTATTTCCACCTGATAGCTGACATTGTGATTTTTTAACGCTTTTGTAACGTTATTTAAATTTTTGCAGAGTGAATTGCGACGAGTCTGCATAAAATGCAGGGTAGAATAGTCAGTGTTGTAGTGTTCCCCTTTGCATGTAATTAGCATCAAACTTTCTTTTGTTTGATAAAAATGCATTCAAAATAGAACATCCCTAGGGGCATGTTCTGGTATGAATGAGGGTTTTGGGAGACGATGGATCCTGTCTATGGATAGTTCAAAAGCAGGAAGATCAGACATTAGGGTAGCAAGCATTGCAGTAGTATATGAACGTAATTCAGAAGGTTGTACTGTTTCTGGAATGCCTCTTATTTTGATATTGTTCCTTCTGGACCTGACTTCTAAATCTGCTAATTTTGCTTTGATCCATGTTTGTTCTTCCTCTGCTGTGTCATGTGCGTCTACCAAATCATTAATTGCTGTGGCATACTCCCCCATTTTAGATTCAATATGGTCAACTCTGTCACCCACTGCAGTAAGTTCTGTACTAAATTTTCTCATACATGCCATCATGTCAGTGTGAATAGTGCTTCTCAATGAGATAAGCATATTCTTAAGTGTTGTGTCCAGAACTAGTTGTTTCAGCATGGGGAATGAGACTATGGAATCAGGGAGTTCCCTGGTATCCTTCTGTGAGTCTGCATTAGACCTTACCTCACATTGCTGCAGCCCTGGATCATCCATTCTAAAGCGAGCTTTAGCTGGGCTTCTGTTGAGGGGTGAGGAGGTCTGCGAGGTCTCTCCAGACTCAAATGCTTGCCTGTACACTGGGTCATTGTGGCTCTGTGGAAGCCTGTGAGCCATTCGGAAGAGCCGGTGCCATCTTGCCCACAAGGTTGTGGTGGCTGTGTGAAGTAAGCCGTCAGCTTCTTCTGGCGGTGTTCTGCTTGCCATCTTCGGGGCATGTTGCCGGGATGCTGGGGAAGCAATGGGTGCTTCGTTTGGTGCCTCTTGTCGCTGTGAACCACTACTGTATCCCGCCGTGTGCCGGAGCTCCGAGATAACACCACCATCTCGGTGGAGTCCAAGCCACGCCCACTCCCTTGTCTGAGTTTTTAATGACTATTGAGTATCATTTTCAAGGGTTTTGAAGGTTTTCCTTTCTTGACATGAAAGATTTTCCTGTCTAGTGTAGGTGCCTGATGTGGATTGTATAGATAAAGTAGTGAGATCTCTCTCAACTATCTTCTGAAATGTATCCATTTCAGGGCAACGTGCAATGACAGGATAAAAATCTGAGCGTTTTTTAATTAAATCAGAAGTTTGATGCATAGACTCACTATCCCTAGCAGGCCCGACAGCTCCTTCCCAAGACAATTCCTCCAAATCTCCCAGTGCACACTGTTCCCTAAAAGATAACAATGTGTCCACATTCAAAGCACCACACACACACAGAAAACAAACAGGAAGCAGGCACCTCTTAGTTAAGATTGAATAGTTTTAATAGACAAAATGCATTAAAAACACTCACATTTAGGTTTCATTACCCGGGCACAGGTTAGTCCAGTTACACCAATCTCCATCACAGCTTCCAGCAAAGGGGGTCACGTTCTGTGAATCCTTCTCATGGCCAGCGTCCTGACCAGCAGGAATCTTCCAGCATGTGTGCAGAGTCCAAAGCGAGGCTTGGAGATCAGCTGGTGGATTACAGGGAAGTCCAAAGCGAGACTTGGAGAGCAGCTGTTGGATTACAGGGAAGTCCAAAGCGAGGCTTGGAGAGCAGCTGGTGGATTACAGGGAAGCACTGGAACACAGCATGTGGCATGATGGCATCATAGACAAAAGTGCAACGCGTTTCTGAGCATGCGCACTAGGGGGATGTTTGTAATGCGCGCTCCTTTCTCAAGCTGAATTGTATAGGCTGTGAACAGCCTTTTTATGTGCCTTGATGGTGCTGCCACCCAGTGGGGAAAATGGAAATAGTGCTCTATACATACACATAGAGGCTTACATATTCTTAAATAAAAAAGAAACAAGCTATGAGGTTATGTATATACATATCCCTCAGTATGTTCACAGTATAGCAATATGAAATAATAGACATGGATCTTCAATGCAAAGATTAGCGGGATATTTTATAAAAAAAAAAGATGTAAACACTTTAAAAACAGAAAACCATATTATACAATATTCAATGAATTTAATTAAATCATTTGTGTATGTGCTATGGATTAAAGAATAGAAGGGACAATTTTAGATAGGTATTACTATAAGTGCGGTAATATACACAGAAAAAAAAAACCCTTGTGCACAGAGCACGGTATAACCCCTCAGGATTTTAAATGATGGACCAAATGTAAATAAAAAAATATATATTTATTGTTCACAGTATAATATACTATTCAAATAACATACAAATATCAAAAGATGTCTCTAACACAAGCATGAGGGGGAGGAGCTGCTGACCAAGATGGCCGCTTAGGGAGCTCGAGAGCCTGACATGCTGTAGACGCTGAAGGTTTATGCGGAAGTCTGCGAGGCAGTACCTAATCTGCTGCCGGCTTCCCTCGTTCCCTCGTTACTCTACCTGCTTACTTACCCGCCCGGGACACAAGGCAGATGGCACAACAGTGGGAACAGTTGGAGCAATAGAGGCGGCTGAGACGGAGCGGGAGATGCGGGAGGAGACAAGCCTATGGGGTGCCGTGATTGCCTATGAGGACAGAGCCTGGAGACAGCGGACGTAGCTGGGCGGGAGCCTATGTGGGTCTGTGGAGGCGGACAGCAGAGACAGCTCGCTCGTGAACGTACCCTCCGGCGGAGACCTCGAGTATCCCAATGGCAGAGATCAGGTGGATCTGGAGATCTCCACGTCAAAAAGCCAGCAGTTGGAAGGTTAGCCGCCTATATTACAATACAATACATAATAATATATACCTCATAAACTGGGAATTGCAATGAAAACCGGAATGACAAGTATAATATTGGAAGCAATATAAGGAACTGTACTTCTTATTTTTGAAGATAAATTTACAAAGGGACACAGCGCTCAGAAAAATTGTGCATAAGTAGCCAATAAACTTCAGTTTAACTGTATTGAAGACAGATTTAAATATTACCTATTTTTGAATAGCTTAAAACTTGTGGAGCCAAAAGGACTTTAAAACATCAGGATTCCCTCAGTGCCCCTAAGTGCCCCAATATAAATAGAAGATAAGAAGACAGAGGGTCAATATATGCTATAAGAAGATAATACGGCATAGGTTATATTATAAATTTATATCAGCGTAAAGGAGAGAAAGGGAGCAGGAGAAGAAAGAGGAAAGGAAAAAAAATTAAAAAGAAAATAAGGCAGTTTGGCAAAATATATACAAGTTTAAGAATCATCTGGTAAAGAGGCACAGAGGGAAGGAAAAGGAGAGAGTAATAACATGGCGCCCAAGAAAGGTAACAAAACATCACAACCTCAAAAGAGCAAATAAATAAAGCCGAGGGCAAAAATAAAAGCACTACAGGGGCACAACCCATGCAAACAACTGACATCAAAGAGTTCTTTCAACAATTACAACCGCAGTCCCCCCAAGCGTCACAAGCATTACAAACATCACAGGAACTATCAAATATAGTGGAATCATCTGTATCATCTAGATCGTCAGGGGAAGAACAAGTAAATCATCCCAGAAACAGTTCACCAATTGACACAACAGGGTCAATAAACGAACAAAAGGAAGAGGATAAAGAAAAATGGGATATAAGAACATACATTTGATCACTCCCAACTAGGGCAGATATGGACCAATACGTGCATAGGCTGGAAAATTCATATAAAATGGAGATACAAGAGCTTAAAATATCTACAAAAAATGGTCACATTAGACACGAGAGTCTCAAAAACGGAACAGGAACCGATAAAGGTAAAGGAAAAAATACAGAAGCAAGGAAAACAATTAAAACAAGTAATAAACAGCTTAGATGAACAAGAAAATTGAAATAGAAGATCCAATATAAGAATTAGAGGTTTAAAGGAAGAGGTGAGCTCAAAGGAACTTACAACAACATTACAAAAAATTTTTCAAGAAATGGTCCAAGATGCCGAGATAAAAGATTTAACTATCGATCGAGCACACAGAATATCTGGAATGAGAAGACCAGACTTTAATAAGCCACGTGATGTTATTTGCAAAATGCATTTTGCCCATATAAAAGACAAAATTATGCTTGCGGCACGTCAAAATAGAAATATCCAATACGAGGGAGACCCGATACTGTTTTTTCAAGATCTATCAAAATGTACATTGGACCGTAGAAGAGCGTTAAAGCCCCTTGTGGAGCAGTTAATAAAGAATAATCTTCAATACAGATGGAAATTCCCATTTCAACTACAAGTTCAAAAAGAAGGGCTTACTGCATCATTCAGAGACCTGGAAGACTTGCCGGAATTTTTAGCAACTCTTAAAATTCCAGAAATAGCACTACCTGACTGGCCCATTCCATATATAAAAAACACTTAAAAAATCATTAATGGGTCTGAGTAAGGGGTGTGGGACTGGAGGAGGGGGGAATTAGATATAATTAAATAAGGTAATAAAGGATATGTAAGAAAAAACAAAACAACGAATATAGGTAAAGAAGAGGTTAGGGCGGAGGTAATTTTTTTTTTTTGAGATGTATGCGCACTTGGGGAGTCATTTATGATTTTTTAAGTGAGGTTGGAACGTTTGTAATTTAAAGGAAAGTATGAAGTATGAAGTAATAAAAGGGGAGCATGGAATAGGGATAAATCATGTAATATATAATATAAGATGGAACACAGAGAGTAACATGAAGAGGATGTAAATATATATATGTATGTTTTTTTTTTTCTCCCTCTTTCCTGGAAAGGGTGTGTAATGGAATAATTGTATATAATGGGTAACACAAATACACAGAAGATAACATATATGTCTTTTACACTAGGATATTGAATTGGTTGTATTTAACAAGAGGGATAAAGAGGGGTGGGGGGAGGGAGGGGGAAGGAGAAAAAAAAAAGAGAAGAAAAAGGAAAAGTGGGGATTAGGAAATAGAGGTTAATCACGCAATAATATCATATAAGCTAGAGCACAAAGAGAAATACTATAAGTTTGTATATATATATATATATATATATATATATATATATATATATATATATATATAAATATATATATATTTTTTTTTTTTTCATAGTGGGAAAAGAATTGTGATGGAATAATATTATTTAATAGGATACACTAGAACACAAGAGTTTTATACACTTGTTTTTTGAATTGATCGGGAGGCATTTAAGTAAAGGGATTAACAAAGAGCGGGGGGGAAAGAGGGGATTAAGGGATGGAGGTTAACCAAGTAATAATATTTTTGTGGATAAAGCACAAAGAGGAATAATACATGGTAATACACGGTTGTGTATATATATATAAAATTCTTTTTTTTTTTTCCTCCTCCCATATTGGGAAAAAGCGTGAGAAGGAATAATATTATTTAATAGAATCACAAAAGGTAATATATATGTTTTCTGCACTAGGATTTTGAGTTGATTTGGGCATTACATCCCACCCCCCCTCCCATGCGCCCCCCCATCTTCTCAGAATCGGGTAATTTCCGATCCCGATAAATAAAAAAGAAAGGAGGGAAATAGAGAGGTAATGAAGTAATAAAAAGGCGGTGTATAAGGATAGAGGGATTAGTAATGGAAAAGGTGCAGTAGGATTGAACAAAAGCGGAAAAGTAGAAAAGGAAAAAGGAAGATAGTACGGAAAAGAAAGAAATCAGCATTTAAAATGCAGCATTAGGCGGACGATCGGGCGACAAATCTTGGTCACCAGTCTCAGAGTCCCCCATTATAGGGAACTTACTTTAGGTAGTAAGATAGACTTTTTTTTTAAGTCAAGTAGACGTAGGGTAGTTTGAGTGTAGCGGGTAAGATGGTGTGTGTGTTCTGTGTTTTTTTTTTTTGTTTTTGTTTTTTATTTTATAGGTGAGATTAAGTTTTGTTCCTTCAATGCAAGAGGCCTTAATTCACCCAATAAAAGAAATCAAATTTTAAATTTATTTAATAAACAAAAATATATGGATAAAGATGGTAGATCCTTGGTTATAAAAGCAGCGATATATGGGAAAATCTTTACAATTATTAATCTGTATTTGTCAAATTATGATCAAATTAGGTTGGGGATGAGGGCCCTAAACAATACAATGGAGAAAGTGGAAGGTATAGTGATTATGGGTGGGGATTTTAACTTTATTATGGATACAAAAATCGATACGACTAATATCCATGCTCATAGAAATAAAAGACAAATAGAGGAATTTAAAGGGCTATTAGCGAAGTACCATCTGGTGGATATCTGGAGGGCCCAACATCAAATGGAAAAGAATTATTCTTATTATTCTAATATACATGACTCTTATCACAGGCTAGATTATTTTTTATTAACCACTCTGGAATGTTGATGTCCCCATTATCATATATAGGGGGGGTTTTATGGTCAGATCATGCCCCTATATTTTTGGAAATTAAGGTAATAGAACGAGCAAAAACAAAGGGTAATTGGGGATTAAATGATAATTTGTTAAAAGATAAAGAGTGTGTAGAGGATATACGCAAAACAATAAGGGAATTTTTGCAAATTCATGAGAATGATGAAACATCAATTCCCATGCAATGGGAAACATTAAAATGCGTATTAAGAGGGGCGTTTATCAAACATGGCTCAAGATTAAAAAAAAAATAAGGAACAAAAAAAATCTCAGTTGATAATAGAAATAGAGGAACTGGACAAAAAACATAAACAGAATCTTAAATCATCAGATAAAATAAAATTAAAAGGGAAAAGAATGGAATTACAAGCAATACTGAATGAGGAATCTCTAAGGATTAGGGATCAAAATAGAGCACAATGGTACCAATATGGAAACAAGACGGGGAAAATATTGGCTAAAACATTAAAAGATCATCAATCCTCAACATCCATAATTAAAATATTAAAAGCAGATGGGGAATATACATACGATCCAAAAGTAATATTGGAGGAATTCCATGTATATTACTCAAATCTGTACACTATTAAAACACCTAGAGGGTCTAAGGAGGAGGAAATAAAACGGGAGAAGATTAAAAAATATATTGAAGAAACAGCCTTGCTGAGGTTCCCTAAAGAAATATTTGAGGCCCTGGAAAAAGATATTTCAACAGAAGAGATCCAGCAAGCAATTGCAGAATTAGTTCCAGGAAAGAGTCCAGGACCCAACGGGTATACCATTAGATTTTACAAGAATTTTCAGGATATAATCATTCCTATCTTGAAGAAAACATACAATTCCATATCCAATATACAAGGCTTTGTACCGCAAAGCACAGAAGCTCACATTATTTTAATCCCAAAGCCAGAGAGGGACCATACACTATGTAAAAACTATCGGCCCATCTACCTAACCAATATAGATATAAGGTTATATTCTAAAATTATCGCAAACAGATGAACACCTATTCTACCTAATTATATAAAATTAGATCAAGCTGGAGTTACGAAAGGTAGAGAAACCAAGGATAATATCATAAAGACCTGTACACTGGCGGAATATGCCCAAAGAACAACCATCCAAACATGCCTAATGGCTGTAGATGCGGAAAAAGTATTCGATAGGATAGGATGGCGATTCTTGGAAGAAACATTAACACAAAAAGGTATGGGCCTGAAAATGCTCAGTAGGATTATAGCTCTGTATTCTAACTCAAAAGCAAAAGTGAGAATAAATGGCTTATTAACAAAGGATATTAAAATATAAAATGGAACCCGGCAGGGCTGTCCCCTTTCCCCTTTATTATTTGTATTAGTAATGGAACATCTAATCACAGCAATCAGAAACAATGGAGATATAAAGGGGATAAAAGTGAGGGATAAAAAAATAGAAGATTGCTGCTTATGCAGATGACTTGTTAATATACATAACTAACCCTATTACAACTATCCCAAACTTATTGAAAGAATTTAGAAGATTCGGGGAATTAAGCCATTTTAAAGTTAACTATGATAAATCAGAAATATTGAATATATCAGTAAACGAAAAAATATACTCACTTCTGCAAGAGGACTTTTCATTTAAATGGAAACGAGATGTAATTAAATATCTGGGAGTCTTTATAACAAAAGACTTGAAACAACTACAGGGGATGAATTACGAGGTGACAATCCGAAAAGCTATTAAATTATTACAGAAATACGATAAGTTAACGTACTCATGGAGGGGGAGAATTAATGTAGTAAAAATGGACATACTACCAAAACTATTATACACCTTCCAAACATTACCATTAGATCCCCCCAAAAAATTGATGTTAGAGTTAAGAAAAGCTAAAGTGGAGTTTATCTGGGCTCACAAAACTCCCCGGATAAAAAGAGAAAATTTAAATAGAAAAAAGAGAAATGGGGGACTTGCGTTACCGGATTGCGTAAAATATCTGCAGGCAGCATCGCTGACCAGTATAATAGATTGGTATCATAATAAAGAAACGAAGCAATGGGTCAGTTTGGAAGAAGAAATAATAGGACCCCATTTAAAAGTTCTTCCATGGATAAAACCCCACTTAAGACCAAAAAAAACCGAATTAACACTCTTTGTAAATGCTACATTAAAAATATGGGACGCTACATTGAAAGGGGGGAATCTATCCACAATGATCGGACCTATGACCCCATTGTTTTTTAATCCTGAATTCCCTCCAAACATGGGGGTCACAAATTATCTGAAATGGAATAAAATCGAACACGCAAGATTGGTACAAATTCTGGTGAATGAGAAAATACCCAGGTGGCGGGAATTGGAAGTGGAAAATAAGAATAAATGGCTGCAGTATCAACAATTGCGGAGGTTTATAGAACCCAAACTGTCTAAGATAAACAGACCACTAACTAAATTCGAAAAATTATTGGTGGAAGAACAGGCTCCAATTAAAAAACTATCGAAGATATATGACAAATTAATTCTGCATAGCCCCCTTAAAGAGGTAAACAGCATAAATAAATGGGAAGCAGAATTCGGAAAGTCTTTATTAGAGGAAGAATGGGAAAAAAAAATTAAAAATATACACAGAACAACTATAGCAAATAGATACCAAGAGAGAAATTATAAGATCGCAATGAGATGGTACAGATGCCCAGTGGCTTTAAACTTAATCAATAAAGGAAATTCAGACTTATGTTGGAGATGTAAAACAGATGGGGGAACGATGGAACATATATGGTATGGATGTCGTCTGGTGATGGGGATTCTGGAATAGGATATTCGAGATTTATAATATAGTTTCAGGAGAAGAGGAGACTCCAAGTATGGAAATCTCGTTACTGTCTCTGTCATCAAAATCAATAAAAACAATTAAAACAGATATCATCCACCACATGACATCCGCAGCCAGAACACTAATAGCAAGAAATTGGAAAAAAACAAGGAGCCCAACAATAGCAGAATGGATATGTGAAATGAATGAAATTCAATATATGAAAAAGCAGATAAGAGATGAAGGGATTATAACAAACCAAATACCAGTAATCTGCCAAAAATGGGATGAGTTTCGGTCATCGAGAGAAGCGTTAGAATTTCTATAGAATATACAGTAGGAACGAGATTTTTTTTTTTTTTTTCCTTGTCAAAAGAAGTTTATTGGGTATACAATATTATAAAGATACATAAAGTAAGTTTACAAGGATCTATAAAGTAAGCTCATTGTTTTACAGTAGGGTTTATATAGGTAAATATCATGAAATTTCAAATATTAAACATTGGGTTCATGTAAACCTAAATTAAAGATATATATAATTTCCTTAGTTACCTTTGTAGGTATTTAAATGATTTATACCTACTATACATATTGTTTACAGGTAGAGTGTATATAGGTCAAATAAATTCTGATAATGAGCTTTAATCGTAAGGTGGAGAAAAGGGAAGAGAAAGGAGAAAAAGGGTAGAAAGGTAGAGGTATGGTCCACAAGGTTGTCCCGCTCGTCAGTTTATTATTCTTTTTAGTTCTCTTTGAAGCCTTAGAATGGGTGTCTCTGTAAGTCATTTAATCTGTTACCATGGCAACAGGACAGAGTCATTGAAGTTTGACAGGAACTGTTGTTTTATCCAAGGATGCCAAAGTTTTTCAAATTTTGGAATTTGATTTTGATCGATGGCTACCATCTTAGCATGGGACATTGTATTATTAATTCTGTGAATTGTTTCTGCTAGTACCAATGTAGGAGATTTCCATGCCTTGGCCACTGTTTGTTTTGCAGCCGTTATTAGTTGGATCATAAGTTTGAATTGAGAGAGTGTTAACCATTCCGGTTTTAGATTAAGTAAAGTTATATATGGATCTGGTTGTATTATTTTTTAAAATATTTTAGATGCAATCACGAAGACTTCCTTCCAGAAGGTTTGGATTACTGGGCACGTCCACCATATGTATAAATGTGTGCCTATTTCTGGGCATCCTCGAAAACAAAGAGCTGAGGTATTAGGTGAATATTTTGCCACTCTAGCGGGTACAAGGTACCAGCGAGTTAGGACTTTATAATTTGTCTCCAGTGCTAAGATGTTGGGTGAAGATGACTTAGATGTGAGCCATATGTTAGACCAGTCCGTGTCTTCTAAAGTTCGTCCCAGGTCCTCCTCCCACCTCTGAACGTAAGAGGGTCTATTAAGATTTGCTACTCCATATAATTGATTATAAAGTGATGAAATTGTACCTTTAGCAAATAGATCTTTTGTACAGATTGATTCAAAAATGGATAATTGGGATAATGGTGTATCCCCCTTTAGGAATGGTGTATAGAAATTTTTGATTTGGAGATATCTAAATATCTCAGAGTTTGGTAGATCATATTTTTCTCTAAGCGATGGGAATGAAAGGAATGATTTAGATGCTATGAAGTCATTTAGTGTCTGAATGCCTGATGTTGTCCAAGCTTTAAAAGAATTTGGGTAGATCCATGCCGGATAAAAGGCCGGATTTCTGATAAAAGAAAGGAGAGGATTGTGTGGAGATTGTAACTGATATTTGGTTTTTAGTTTATCCCAGAGAGATAAGAAGTGTTTAGTTATGGGATTATGAATTTTAAAGCGGTCTTTAGGATCAAGCCATAATAAGTTTGATATTAATAGAGGGTCATTTTCTGAAGCCTCTATAAATACCCATAATGGGATTTCCTGTTTTGCATGGTATTTGGACAGACTGGCCAAATGTGCTGCTCTGTAGTAGTTAGTAAAATTAGGGTATCCCAGGCCTCCTTTATTTTTGGGAAGATGTAGTGTGTGTATAGGTATACGTGGTTTAGAAGAGCCCCATATAAACGAAGTTGCTCTTTTTTGTACTATTCTCAAAAAATAGGAAGGAATTGGAATAGGGAGGACTCTGAATAGATAAAACAATTTGGGTAGAATAGTAATTTTGATTGCATTAATCTTCCCTATCCAGGATAAAGGAAGTTGCGACCATTGTTTTATTAGATTTGTGATCTGTCTTAATACAGGAGGATAATTGGTTGAGAATAAGTCAGAATGAGATACTGTTAAATGAATTCCAAGATATGGGATTGATTTTTCTGCCCATGTGAATGGTAGTGCAGCCCTAGCCGGGATCAATTCCATGTTTGTGAGTGAAATATTAAGCACTAGGCATTTCTTAGGATTAATCATAAGGCCGGATAGGGCTGCAAATCCATCAAGAGCTGGTATTAAGTTAGGACCAGAGACCTGTGGTGATGATAGAAAAAGTAATATATCGTCTGCAAATATACATAATTTGTGTGTAATACCTCCTACTTCAATGCCAGTTATAGTTTGGTTTGTTCTGATGTATTGGGCCATGGGTTCGAGTATAAGGGCAAATAATAAGGGAGATAATGGGCAACCCTGTCGGGTACCTCTTTCGATATTAAAGGCATCAGATTTGTATCCAGCATATTTTATATAGGCTTTGGGTTTATTATATAATGCTTTGATCCATGTTAAAAAGTGGGGTCCAAAACCCCATTTTTGTAATGAATATTGCATATATTGCCAGGATACTGTGTCAAATGCCCTCTTAATATCGAGAGATAGAAAACATAAAGGGATTTTCCGTTTTTTAGCAATATGTGCCAATAACACTGCCCTGCGTATATTATCGCCTGCCTGTCTATTTGGCATGAAGCCTACTTGATCTCTATGTATTAATTTTCCTATAATGCTATTGAGGCGTTTTGCTATTATTTTTGCTAATAATTTAATATCAAGGTTTAACAGAGAGATAGGCCGATAATTCACACAGGAAGTATTATCAGAAAGGGGTTTTGGGATCATACAAACAATTGCCATTAGTGTTTCTTGCCGAAAAGAATGTCCATCTAGAAGTTTGTTAAAAGTTTCAGTGAGAATGGGAGAGAGTATTTCTGAGAATGTTTTATAGTATAAAGCCGAGTAGCCATCTGGGCCTGGTCTTTTGTTAAGTTTTAGGTCTTTTATGGCGTTAACAACTTCATCTATAGTTATAGGCTCATCCAAACTGCTTTTTTGATTCTGAGATAACTCAGGTAAGGTTATTTTTGAGAAGAAGGATTCAGCCTCTGTAGGATTAAATTCATTGTTTGTCTTGTATAAAGTTGCGAGATGTGAGTGAAATTTATGGACTATTTTAACTGGATTACAAGTATAAACATTTTTTGATAATTTCAAACGTATTGGTTTGAAAGATTTGTTAGTTGAATTTAATGCCCGAGCCAAATATGTACCTGGTTTGTTTGTATTCATGTAGAAATTGTGTTTGGAGCGTTTGAGGGATTTATCAACTGACTCAGTGAGAAATAGATCGTATTCCAATCTAGATTTTTCCAGATGAGATTTTGTACTCTGAGATGGATTATCTTGGAATGATATGTAGGCTGCATTAAAATTGAGTTCTAGTTTTTTTGCTAGATTTTTGCGTTCCCGTTTAAATAGTGCCATTTGTCTTTGTATTGTACCACGCAAGACAGGCTTATGAGCTTCCCACAGTGTTATTGGGGAGATGTCTGTTGTATTATTAATTGATATGTATTCCTTTAAAGCTTGTTCAATGGCCATCTGATGTAGTGGGTGTTTGAGCATTATGTCCGGTAAGTACCACGTTGGGTCATGCGCTTTTGGTATGGCTGAGGCTATAGTAGTGTATACTGCATTATGGTCAGACCACGGAATCGGAATTATATCTGATGCAATAATTTCTGGTAACATTCCTATTGTTAGAAAAATATGATCTATTCTGGTGAAGGTTTGATGAGGGTGCGAGAAATAAGTGAATTTCTTTTTCATTGGGTTACTTTCTCTCCACGAATCTACCAGATTGTATTTGGAAAGAAGTTGAGAAAAAGGTAATCTAGAGGTTATTTTGGATGGTGTAAAAGGTGATTTATCTAGAAATGGTAGGAGGACCTGGTTCGAATCCCCACACATTATCACTGTTCCTATTTTGTGTGTATTAATCACTTGTAATATATGTGAGAGGAATGGTGTAGGTTGTTTGTTAGGAGCGTAGTAGGAAATCACCGTGATTGCTGTATCCATTATATAACCCATGAGTATCAGGTATCTACCTTCTGGGTCTTTAATTTCTGATGATAAGGTGAATGGTGTGGATCGGTGAAATGCAATTAGAGTTCCCCTTTGCTTGGTACAGGCAGAAGCCGTGTAAATTTGTTGATAAAAAGGAGAAATATATTTTGGAGTAGAATCTTTGGTGAAGTGTGTTTCTTGGAGGCATACTATGTGAGCCTTCTTGTTATGGAAAGTACGGAAAGCTTTGGTCCTTTTTTGAGGGACATTTATTCCCTGAACATTCAGGGAAAGTATATTCAGTGGTGCCATGGCAACAGATCAAATAGTTTTGACTTACTTTTTGTTATGCAGAGCTGACTTCGCAGATCAACCTGTGTGGACTGAAGAGATGAATAGATAGAAAAGAAACCAGTGAATTCTGGAGTAAAGAGTAAACAAAAAACATATGAGATTAGATGATACATTGTATAAATTATTTTTTGCAAGTAATCACAATTTACCCGTGAAAGAGAATAAATATCTCTCTCAGGGGAATAAGTGCCTTTGTCACACTCCCACATAATATGGTTGGGAGAATGAGGAGGGCTAATGGGGGTCACGGATCTTCCGCTTACAGGAGAGAAGTGCTATGTCAAAAGACATCAAAATGATGTTTCATTAATTGGAGTGCAGAATATAGTTTTTGTTGAAATTATTTATTCCAGGGTGGTTGTATATGGTTAGTCTTGCCCTAGGCTAAATAATTCAGTTAGAAAGGTACTGTTAATAACTTTGGTATTGATGAAGATAGTTTGAATTATTTTGGGATTTTAACCCTTTTAGAATAAACAATTACATATTTTATTCATATGTAACTGTTTAGATATGTTAACTCATAAAATTGAGGTTGTATTGCTTCAGATTAGAATAAACAAAAACATAATTCTAGGAACTAGTTAGGTAATAATATATTTGTTTTAAGAAAAAAAAAAGAAAAAGCTTCCATTACTTCTGGATTATTGAACATATTTGTCCTAAAAAGTAATAAATCTATTGTTATTACCTGATAATATATAACTGAACAAGAATTTCCTTATTTCACTTATATATTCTAAGGCTATATGAATCAGAAGCAATAAGAAATATAACTGGAATGTAACATGATCCCACACAGTGTGTGACTATCAGAATGCAGTTACATTCAGTTATAAATACAGGTTTTTTATAGAGAACCATCTCTTAGTATAATAAATGAAGAGATATCAGGAATTAGGATGTCAGTCCATTGAATCTTCTTGGTCCATGGATGATGTGGCATAACGGCCTCTTTTGTGAGAATGATGATTCCCATTTTGTTCTGGAATTTTCTGGGTGCTGCCTGAAGGTGAAGATGATGCCATTCTTCTGCGTGTGGGAGAGTTGCTGCTTGTGGGTTCTGTCAGATTTAATTTTAAAAGGGTTTGTTGTAGTTCATCTGCTGATCTGCTTCTGTAAATTGTACCTTGGTGGTTAAATCTGACTGAAAAGGGGAAGCCCCATTGATACATAATGTTGTGGCGTTGCAGTTCCATTAGTTGGGGTTTCATGGATCGTCTTTTAGTAATAGTAAGTTGGGATACGTCAGCAAAATTTTGATAATTGTGTCCTTGAAAATTAAGTTCCTTTTTTTCTCTTGCAGCAATTAGTATTTGTTCTTTCGTTCTGTAATAATGACATTTTGTGATTATATCACGTGGGGGTCCATCTTTCTTTTTGGCTGTGAGGGCTCTGTGTACTCTGTCCAGTTCTAAGTGTTCAATAGAGATATCTGGCTTTAGTTCTTGTAATAGAGCAGTAATAGTAGATTGCAGGTCTGTCACAGTTTCAGGTATTCCCCTTATGCGCAAGTTTGAACGTCTGGCTCTATTTTCGTAATCTTCTAGCTTAGTTTGAAGTATTAAATTCTCTTCTTTTAATTGTTCCAATTCTGTTATATTTTCTTGGGTTGTAATTTCAATTTCATCCATTTTTATTTCTAAGGCTGCGGTGCGGTTTCCCAGCTCTCTTATTTCTTTGGTTAGGTTTTTTGTTATTTGGTCTGAGGTTTGTTTTAAAGCCTTATGAAGCATCTTTTCAAATTGTAATAATATTACTGGGGATGCTGAGGAGGCTTGTGGAGAAGTTTGTGAGAGGATTTGTTCTGTATCTGACTCAAATGGAGAGTCTTGCTGTGACATTTTCTGTCTGTGAGAGCACCCTGATGCTGTATCTTGTGAGGTGACTGGAGCTGCTTCAGCTGCAGTGAGTGCCTGTGAGCTCTTTGTGAGGTGATTTTTATTTCTGCCACGGTTTCCTCCCAGTACCATATTTCCTGCCCAAACTTTCACAGTTTGTTCCCAGGGGCAAAAAGGTTCAAATGAATACCTTTTGAGCCTGCAGGCTCCGCTTTGTCCTTCTCTTCTCTCCTCAGCGGTGTGGAGCTCTAACAATGCATGTCTGCTCCGCTAGGCTCCGCCCATCTCCCCCCTTTTTTTTTTTTCAACAGCGGACACACAAAGAGATGATTAAATAAGCATCTGCACACCCCCAGGGGCTGCAGGCAAATAAAGCCACTCAAGATGGAATAAAGAGGGCGTTTGTCCACTCCAAGCCACACAGTGATGGAAGTGGGAGAGTAATACCCTGTACACATGATCGGATTTTCCGACAACAAAACCTTGGATTTTTTTCCGAAGGATGTTGGCTCAAACTTGTCTTGCATACATGCGGTCATACAAATGTTGTCAGAAATTCCGAACGTCAAGAACGCGGTGAAGTGCAACACATACAATGGGACTATAAAAAGGGCGTTCAATAGCCAGTGTGCCACCCTTTGGGCTCCTTCTGCTAATCTCGTGTTTGTCTCATGCTAGTAGAAGTTTGGTGAGGGACAATTCACGCTTTTTAACCTCATGCTTTTCAGTTCATTACTGCTTGTTATGTTATGTAAGTTTGTGCTTATGGGTTCGTATCTGTTCTTCAGTGCGTGTTGTCAGTTCGTTCCTGTCTTTCAGTGTGTTCTATTTAATAGTTTGTATCTGTTTTTCATTGCATTCTTGTCCACTCATTTCTGATTTTCAAATCGTTCTTCTCAGGTTCTTTCTGATTTTCAATGCATTCTGTTAATTCGTTCTGACCAGCCAACCATTTTCTAGCCATGTTGCGGATATGTACTTGTCATACAACTTGGGGTCATACTATTATAATTATAAGGGGTATAATAGTATAGTGTTGTTGGCGGTGGTGTCGGCGATGTACTAGTTTCTGTATGTGGACGTGGGGAAAAATGTCCGGATGTCGGGTGGTGGAGTCATCGGTCAGAGTTTTTCAGACGGCTCCAGAATGTCAGCTTGGACTTACCACCTACAGAAGACAACATGGCAGGACTCCCGTTTGTCTTTGTCACGGATGAAGCTTTTGGGCTGGGTGACCATCTGATGCGGCCATTCCCGATGAGGACCCTCACCCCGGACCAGAGGGTTTTTAATTACCGACTGGCTAGAGCCAGAAGAGTGGTGGAGAATGCCTTTGGAATAATGGCCAGCCGGTACCACCTATTCCTCTCAGCGATCAACATGGAGGAATATAAAATTAATCATATTGTTCATGTATGCTGCATACTACATAATTTCTGGGGAAAATTTCCTGATCCAACAACCCTGACGGCTCTTGAAGCTGGCCGTCCTGGCTTGCCCTCCCAAAGCGCCTGCAAAGTTCGCCAAAAGTATGTAGAGTAATTTGCGGGTAAGGAGGCCATTGATATGCCAATGTCTAAAACATGTTTTAAATATTTTTTTTTTATAAACTGAACTCATATTTTATTTGATTTACTGCTTGTGTTTCTTATCTGTCTCTAGGTTCTCCAATGGCCTTTTATTTTTGGCCATTTTCTTCAATAGTGCAAAGGTAATTTATGTGATACATGAGGTGACAATCTCTTCTTCAGCTAACTATTATGTTGTGGGTCTGCTACACACACACACACACACACACACACACACATTGTTTTTGTTGTTAATGTATGTAATGCATTAGTGACAAAAATAATCGTCCTTTTCAGGTCCATGAATTAATTGCTTTGATTCCCTAAAATGGCCTGATTGGGTCAAATTTTAGAGCACTGTGAGGGTTATTTACTAAAGGCAAATTTGCCTTTAGTAAGTACTCCCATTGTCACTGTAACTACACCAACTTACTCCAAAAACTGGTATTGAGCATTGAAAGAAGAAGCCACACATTGTTGAGTATAAAACATTTTACTCCGTGCACATTCACAAAGGGTTTTTTAACAAACCAACATCTTTGGTGTATAACACGTATGTTTGACAGTAGAAATAGCCTATTTTGGTTAAACGGGCATGTTTAAAACCATGTTATACAAAGGACAATCAGCGCAAACTATATTGTGATGATATATGCAAGCTGAACACTATAAGGATTCACCAACCTCGATAACAGATAATAAACAATGCTAGTGCAGCGCAAAAGACAAAAAGGGGAAAACCAGAGTCCATATGATAAAACATATAATTAATTCCTCTTGGCAAAGGGAGGCTGATCCATTTTCATAACGCATCAATAATCGTGAGTTGAATCATAAGAATGCGCTTACCAGAAAAGGTGGACCTCTTAATTACAGGAGGTCATACAACCCTGGGTTACATACGGACTTGGTGAATGCTGTACAGCTACGCTGGATCTCATCTGCGGTTATCAGCCTTCAGCTATCCCGGGATAAATCCATAGACCAGATATTTTGTTTAAAAGGGATGACTCTAGTCAATACACGACAGATCTAACCGCTTGTTATTCAGCAGCATGAATAACATAAAGGTTCATAAAGGAACTCAGTTCCTCCACCTCTGAATCAGGCCCTTTGCTCCCTGCTTAGCACTATCACTGGTAAACACAGAAGTCTGGCTTCTGTGTTTACCAGTGAAAGCTTGTCTCCCAGCAGCTCAGACAGATTTGATCTCCTGAGCAGCTCCCACTGAGTGCAGTATGGGGACAAGGGAGATGCAGGTGCCAGGGTGCATTGCGTATGTCAACACCCCCGCTGGATGATCTCCCTGTAAGTTAGAGTGAAGGAGGCACCTACAGTGTGTGGGGAGATACTAGAACCGGTTGGATGCTTTAATTTTATAACGCAACAAAAGTACGACATGTGGAAGATGGTAACGCTCTTAAGGAGGGTATTTAATGCCCCTTTAATACCCTCCCACTGTTAGTGAAATTTGACCACACCCACTATTTGATGGGGTTTGGAAAGTGTGTGTGGGGAGGGGGATTTTAGCAGGTCGTGGTTGAGTTCCTCCACCTATTTTCTGAGAAAAAAAGCCCTGCAAATAGGCATGAACAAAATTAGTTAACCTTCATCTGCCAAAAACATTGTATTAGTGGGAAAACTAACGATGTTTATTATGAAGGATTACTGTGCCCACAAACCTGAAACTTGCCATTTTAAACTGTACAACAGTAAAGAAAAGCACATGGAGCAGCATGCAAGTAATAATAATAATAGTAACACATGACAAATACTTACTTTTTAGAAGCAGTTTCCTGATCCTTCTGCACTGATCGTGCTCCCTCAATTTCAGGTCTGACCAGCGTTTCCTCAATTGCTCCTTGGATCGTCGTACCCCAAAATTCCTGTGCAGACTTCTCGCAACTTTAGTCATGATCTTGGCCTTTCTCATATTTGGGTTTCTGCATGGTCCATACTTCCCATCATAGTCGGCCCTCTTCAAGATGTCCACCATCTCCACCATCTCTACAAAGGACATATTTGAGGCCTTAAATCACCTCCTGAATCGGGACGTTTCTGTATCCAGGCTTTAGTCATCATTGCTGCTATTCTCAAGCACCTGTTGTCTCTCCGCCATGTGCTCTCCCACACGCAAGAGAAGGGGCGGGGAATACACTAGAAAGAAGGTCAGGGGTGGAGTTTCATGCATGCGCAGTGTATATAAAGCATAACATGCATGTGTCGTACATACGATCTGTGAGCGGAGGACGGAGTAGCGTAAGCGCCGATCGTGCAAACAAAATTACAGTTTTAACATGGGGCGTCAGTGGTTAGTTGCCTATACTGCTTATAGATTAAGGCCTATATTGGGACAAGATTAGGAGAGTTTAGCCTGGCTTTAGGGTTTGTCTTGTGTTGTGTCTTGCAGATAAAATGGATACATTTACCAATCCAGATTTCTTGCCAAACTTTATTGATAAGTACAGAGAGCTGACCTGTCTGTGGCAAGTAAAATACCAATATTATAACAACAAACTAAAGAGGAAGGCAGCGCTGGATCAACAGTGATTCCCACGGCAGACATCAACTATTTGAAGGTCAAAATTGGTGGCCTGAGAAGCACATATAATATGGAGTGCAAAAATGTCCAGGATTCCCTGAGATCAGGAGCAGCAGCAGATGACATTTATGTCCCCAGGCTCTGGTACTATGACAGACTGCGTTTTTTGTCAGACCAGAGTGAACCCAGGCCATCACTCTCAACCCTTCCTTCCACATTTCCTTCCATATCAGATGAGGCTTCCGACGTACAACCTGGGCCTTCCACCCAGGAAGATGTGGAGGAACCCAGCTTGAGCCAGGTATAGCATTGTTCAACATATTTCTTGTCAAACAATTAATGATGTTAACTAGATGTTATTATTGATCACTAATTTCTGATTTAACAAAGTAGTTTACATATTAATAGACGTAGAAGCCAAAAATGATTGGGGCAAGAATGAAAAATGCTGGGGTCAGAATGATAGTCTTTTCTATTTGTTAACATTCAATTTGCCACAGTCATGAGCTCAAAATTGTGTGTGATTGATGACCAAAAAACTAAAACTATGTCCCATTTTCATACACAGGAAAGTCTCAGCCAGGAGGAGGCCATGGAAAGTCTCAGCCAGGGGGAGGCTGTGGAAAGTGGCAGCCAGGAGGTGGCCGTGGAAAGTTGCAGCCAGGAGGTGGCCGTTCCCAGTAGCCTGACCGAATCTCAGGTTCCTCCCCTCCGCTTTCCAACAAAAAGGACCAGGAAGGGGAGGAACATGGAGGAATCAGCAACTACTTTGATTCGGTAGGCTACTGCGGTCCTCACAACCACCCCTAGTGTCCACAAGGCCTTTGCGTGTATGATGGCCAGTAGGTTGCAAGGAATGGAGGAGGGCCAATGCCTCATCTGTGAGGAGGTAATATTTCAGGCCCTAAATAAGGGGTGAGGGGCCAACTCACCAATAAAAGCCACGTCTGTGAGTTGGACCATATGACTCCTCCACCACCTCCAGTAACACCTCCAACAACACAGCCACAGCCTGGAAGGAAGCGAGCAAGGAAGTCTTGAGAGTGATGGCCTGGGTTTGGCGTGGTCTGGCAAAGGACACAGGCTGTTGTAAGACCACAACCTTGCGACATATATGTCATCTGCTGCTGCTTCAGATCTCTCATAGTCCTGGACCGTATTGTGCTCCCTATTAAATGAACTCCTCAGGCTACCAATTTTGTCTGTCAAATAATTGATGTCTGCCCAGGGGTACAAAGGCTTCACCAATTCCAACTGTTTCTCCAGCATTGCCTTCCTCTTTATTTTGTTATGACCCCTATTACATTTTTAATTTTTGTTTTGAGAAATACATGTTTTACTTCAAAAAGGACAGTTTGTTTGTGAGTAGGCATGTACATTTAAAAAATACAATGTCAAATTAACAAGGGACACCAACATCAACCAACCTCTTTGAGGTAAAAAAATACAAGATAATAATGGTGTTGTGGTAACTTGACACACAAAAGGACAAAAATTATTATGGAGATCACTATAGAAAGAAAAAAATATTCTGGAGATCTTGGGAAAAAAAAAAAAAAAAACAACGATTATTCAGGAGATCACGAGAAATAATAAGAAATCTGTTTGTCAGAACTGTGTGTGAATATCAGCTGCAAAGCAACTTCATTATTCTAGCATTATAAAGAAAAAGAGAATGCGCTGCATTGAAAGATTTCAAAATTTGCAGCGTGACGAATGTGCTATCTCTATTACGAACGCTAGTTTTACAAGACCGATCGCTTCAGTCTCGTACTTGATTCCGAGCATGCGTGGAATTTTGTGTGTCGGACTTGTGTACACACGATCAGACTTTCCTTTGTTGTCGGAAAATTTGAGAACCTGCTCTCAAACATTTGTGTGCGGAAATTCCGACAGCAAATGTTCGATGGAGCATACACATGGTCGGACTTTCCGATAACAAGCTCACATCGAACATTTCCAGTCAGAAATTCCGATCATGTGTATGCGAGAGTCACTGCAGAAGCACCCTCAATTCACTCAATAGTGAATAGTAAATCAACAATGGCTGACCGGGCCTCTGTAGAAATATAGCATACAATTGCGCTGGCATATATTTGTGGATATAAGCACAAGATAACACCAAAATAGTATGAGTGCAATATTTAGCACCAAAAAGTAGTGAATAACTGGATAAGTCAGTGTCCCATCTTAGGACCGATCTATCCAGAATAATAATAAAGGACACAACTGTTGTTAGCATACCTAGAGGTGATAGAATTGAAATAAATGTCACTGCAGAGGTGTATCTATAGGTATATAATACACAATTCGCTGGTATATGTTCTGTGGATATAAACACAAAATGGCACCAAAGTAGTGTGGGTTCAATATTTAGCACCAAAGAGTAAAACATAACTGGATAAGTCGGTGTCCCATCTTAGGGCCGACCTGTCCAGAATAATAATAAAGTACACAAGCATTATTAGCATACCTAGAGGTGCTGGTATTGAAATAAGTACTCCTGCAGCGGTGTGACACGATCCGAATGACCGTGCACACCAAACAAACTGATTATATAGGGACAAGTAAATACAGCTGACTCTGATTGCTCATTAGCGATTAGAGTCAGCTGAGGCCGGATAGCACACTCGCCGCGCCATACAGTAGGTTCGGCTGTGTGTTAGATGCTCCCAGATGAGGCGGCGCCGGCCCGCCCATGGGGCAGAATGGCGTCCCACGTTGTGGCATCACTGGCGCGTGTAAATCACTAACGTTCGCGCCCCAAGCTGGGACGCAAACAGGAAGGGAATTGCCCTACACCCGAAGGTGAGGGATAGAGGTGCCCAGGACACAGCCGACCTAACACCATGTTCCTGGAGGCCTCCCATATGTCAGGCAGCGGATCGGCTACCCAAAATTCAGCACTGCCAGTGGGGGACACAAGGTGGAAAAGTGACCCCGGTATAGAAGTGGATAAAAAGAGCCACACGGGGACCCGGAGGTAACAGCGACATCATGTGGCCAGTGTTGGAAGACCCACAAATGCACACAGATAACCAAGGCCCTGTAATAAAATAAATGGTTTGAATTTACGTAAACAATCAAGGGAATAGTAATCAAAGCATAGTAGATATAGGCATCGCACTGCATATTAGCAATAATATAGACAATATCTCAGAAAGACAATCACTAACTGTAACGTGATTGTCATCACTATATGTGAATACATTGAGTATATATATACCAAAGGAGTATTCTCCAATTATACATGGACAAAAGACTGGAAGGAATAAAATATTAGAAAAAGATGAACCAAATGAGGGCCCATGGCTCCTCTATAGAACAAGTTCACATTTGCCTGATTGAAAGCCATCTAAATATTGTTTGAAACTAAATACTTCATTAAGACCTGGGAACACAGTTGCGTTAAGGCGAAATAGCCACCTCAATTCACTCTGTAATAACTGCTTATTAAGATCACCCCCCCTCAGATTACTTGGAATATGGTCAAGGGCCAGGAATAGTACTTTAGGGTAGGGATGAGCCAAACACCCCCCTGTTCAGTTTGCACCAGAACTTGCGAACAGGCAAAAAATTTGTTTGAACACGCGAACACTGTTAAAGTCTATGGGACACGAACATGAATAATCAAAAGTGCTAATTTTAAAGGCTTATATGCAAGTTATTGTCATAAAAAGTGTTTGGGGACCTGGATCCTGCCCCAGGGGACATGGATCAATGCAAAAAAAAGTTTTAAATACGGCCGTTTTTTCGGGAGCAGTGATTTTAATAATGCTTAAAGTGAAACAATAAAAGTGTAATATCCCTTTAAATTTCGTACATGGGGGGTGTCTATAGTATGCCTGTAAAGGGGCGCTTGTTTCCCATGTTTAGAACAGTCTGACAGCAAAATGACATTTCAAAGGAAAAAAGTCATATAAAACTACTCGCGGCTATTAATGAATTGCCGGTCCGACAATACACATAAATGTTCATTGATAAAAACGGCATGGGAATTCCCCACAGGGGAACCCCGAACCAAAATTAAAAAAAAAAATGATGCGGGGGTCCCCCTAAATTCCATACCAGGCCCTTCAGGTCTGGTTTGGATTTTAAGGGGAACCCCGGCCAAAATTTAAAAAAAAAATGGTGTGGGGTCCCCCCAAAGATCCATACCAGACCCTTATCCGAGCATGCAACATGGCAGGCCACAGGAAAAGAGGGGGGATGAGAGAGTGCCCCCCTTCCTGAACCGTACCAGGCCACATGCCCTCAACATTGGGAGGGTGCTTTGGGGTAGCCCCCCAAAACACCTTGTCCCCATGTTGATGGGGACAAGGGCCTCATCTCCACAACCCTTGGCCGGTGGTTGTGGGGGTCTGCGGGTGGGGGGCTTATCGGAATCTGGAAGCCCCCTTTAACAAGGGGACCCCCAGGTCCCATGCCATTTTTATCAATGAACTTCTATGTGTATTGTTGGATCGGCAATGCATTAATAGCCTCGAGTAGTTTTAAATGACTTTTTTTCCTTTGAAATGTCATTTTGCTGTCAGACTGTTCTAAACACGGGAAACATGTGCCCCTTTACAGGCATACCATAGACACCCCCCAGGTAAAAACGGCCGTATTTAAAACTTTTTTTTGCATTGATCCATGTCCCCTGGGGCAGGACCCAGGTCCCCAAACACTTTTTATGACAATAACTTGCATATAAGCCTTTAAAATTAGCACTTTTGATTATTCATGTTCGTGTCCCATAGACTTTAATGGTGTTCGAACTAACTTTTTTCCTGTTCGCATGTTCTGGTGCGAACCGAACAGGGGGGTGTTCGGCTCATTCCTAACCGTGAGTCATAGTAAATTTTAACTTGAATGTGTTGGTTACATTCATATGTTCCAGAAATTCAAAGAGGACAGGGCGGGAACAGTTCCACAGCATGGTGACGTCATCTATGTAACAGTACCAGGCCTTAACATGCCCCGAGAAGACCCCAACAGCGTCATCAGACAACAGTAGTAGGAGAGGCCATATGGGTTATTATTGCAGTGGGAGAAAAAAACATTGGCGAATACTACTACAAGATCCTCATCTTAAATCCCTCTTACCAGATACACCCAGGGTAACCTATAGAAAGGCACCCAACTTTAAAAACAAAATCGCACCTAGTAAACTAAAACCACTCCAAAAAACGTTTTCAACTCATACCTGTTTAATTCCTTTAAAGGGTATGTTCCAGTGTAAAAAACCTTTGTGTAAAACATGTTCTTTCATTAAACATGGTAAAAAAAAGTTTACCACAAAAGGAAAGGTGACTTTTATAATTGCAATTCAGATTTCGTAGTTTTTGGCCTTGTTTGCCCTTGCCACTTGTTATATGTGGGTCGCGCCATAAGAGCGATTAGACAAATATTTAGTGAACAACAAAAAAAAAAAAAAGAGACAGGAAAGGATAAACATAGTGTCCCCTGCCATTTTTCTGAACATTACAACAAGTCCACAGAGGGCTTGGAAGTCTGGGTCATAGAACAAATCCTGAAAGATCTTTCTGAGACCGAAAGATTCCGTAGACTTTGTGAGACATATTGGATATTTTCACTAGATACTTTAAACCCTGGAGGAATTAAAGAACAATTAGAAATATCCACTATATTATAAAATCATGTCTAACCATACGTTTTCCCCTACCCCCTCCTCCTTTTTTTAAGTGACGTCACACACAAAACATATACAGTGAGGACTGAAAGTATTCAGACCCCCTTAAATTTTTCACTCATAGTTATATTGCAGCCATTTCCTAAAATCCTTTAAGCTCATTTTTTTTCCTCATTAATGTACACACAGCACCCCATATTGACAGAAAAACACAGAATTGTTGACATTTTTGCAGATTTATTAAAAAAGAAAAACTGAAATATCACATGGTCCTAAATATTCAGACCCTTTGCTGTGACACTCATATATTTAACTCAGGTGCTGTCCATTTCTTCTGATCATCCTTGAGATGGTTCTACACCTTCATTTGAGTCCAGCTGTGTTTGATTATACTGATTGGACTTGATTAGGAAAGCCACACACCTGTCTATAAAAGACCTTACAGCTCACAGTGCATGTCAGAGCAAATGAGAATCATGAGGTCAAAGAAACTACCTGAAGAGCTCAGAGACAGAATTGTGGCAAGGCACAGATCTGGCCAAGGTTATAAAAAATTTCTGCTGCACTAAAGGTTCCTAAGAGCACAGTGGCCTCCATTATCTTTAAATGGAAGACGTTTGGAATGACCAGAACCCTTCCTAGAGCTGGCCGTCTGGCCAAACTGAGCTATCGGGGGAGAAGAGCCTTGGTGAGAGGGGTAAAGAAGAACCCAAAGATCACTGTGGCTGAGCTCCAGAGATGCAGTTGGGAGATGGGAGAAAGCCCTCCACCAGTCAGGGCTTTATGGCAGAGTGGCCCGACGGAAGCAAGACACATGAAAACCCACATGGAGTTTGCTAAAAAAAAACACTTGAAGGACTCCAAGATGGTGAGAAATAAGATTCTCTGGGCGGATGAAACCAAGATAGAACTTTTTGGTCTTATTTCCAAGCTGTATGTGTGGAGAAAACCAGGCACTGCTCATCACCTGTCCAATACAGTCCCAACAGTGAAGCATGGTGGTGGCAGCATCAAGCTGTGGGGGTGTTTTTCAGCTGCAGGGACAGAACAACTGGTTGCAATTGAGGGAAAGATGAATGCGGCCAAGTACAGGGATATCCTGGACGAAAACCTTCTCCAGAGTGCTCAGGACCTCAGACTGGGCTGAAGGTTTACCTTCCAACAAGACAATGACCCTAAGCACACAGCTAAAATAATGAAGGAGTGGCTTCACAACAACTCTGTGACTGTTCTTGAATGGCCCAGCCAGAGCCCTGACTTAAACCCAATTGAGCATTTCTGGAGAGACCTAAAAATGGCTGTCCACCAACATTTACCATCCAACCCGACAGTAGACATGTGCAGGATGAAAAAATTTGTTTAGTTTAGTTTAGTTTCGGTTCGTTATTTAACTAAATTCGTTTAGATAAATTAGTTGCATTCATTACATTCGTTTTCAGGATTCGTTTAGTTTCGTATTCGAATTCGAAAAAATTCGACAGCATTCGAAAAAACTATCAAATTCGAAAAAAATTCTACCGAATTCGAAAAAACTATCAAATTTGAAAAAATTCTACCGCATTCGAAAAAAAACTATCAAATTAGAAAAAATTCTACCGCATTCGAAAAAAACGATCAAATTCGAAAAAATTCTACCACATTCGAAAAAAAACGATCAAATTCGAAAAAAAATTTGACCGAATTTGAATAAGTAAACTATATATAACCATTTTGCGAAATTCGAATTTCATATAGAATGAAATCGAATTCCAATAGAAAAGATTCAAATAGAATAGAAAATAAGAATAGCATGCAAAAACAATAGAACAGAATAGAAAAAAATATAATATATTCTATTCTAATCTTTTCTATTCAAATTCGAATTCATTCTGTACCAAATTCCAATCCCGGAAGATGTTTTATATATATTGTTCTATTGTTTTTTCTATTCTAGTCTTTTCTATTAGAATTCGATTTCATTCTATTTCTATATAACCATTTTCTGAAATTCGAATTTCGTATAGAATGAATTTGCATTCAAATAGAAAAGATTAGAAAAAAATTGAAAATAATAGAAAAGAATAGCATAGAAAAACCATAGAGCAGCATAGAAAAAAATTATATATATATATATATATAAAACCATCTTCCGAAATTCGAATTTCGAATAAAATGAATTTGAATGAATTTGAATTTGAATAGAAAAGATTAGAATAGAGTAGAAAAGAATAGACTAGAAAAACAATAGAACAGAATAGAATAAAACATTATATATATATATATATATATATATATATATAATATTTTTATTCTATTCTGTTCTATTGTTTTTCTAGTCTATTTTCTATTATTTTCTATTCTAATCTTTTCTATTCAAATTCAAATTCATTCTTGAATTTCGTCTAGAATGAATTCAAATTTGAATGTAAAAGTTTAGAATAGAAAAGAATAGCATAGAAAAACAATGGAGCAGAATAGAAAAAAAAATATTATCTATATCTATATCTATATCTATCTATCTATCTATCTATCTATCTATCTATCTATCTATCTATCTATCTATCTATCTATCTATCTATCTATAGATATATATCTATAGATATATATATATATATATATATCTATAGATATATATATATCTGTAGATATATATAGATATATATAGATATATATCTATAGATATAGATATATCTATAGATATATATATCTATAGATATATATCTAGATATATATATATATCATCTACCGAAATTCGAATTTCATATAGACTGAAATCAAGTTTGAATAGAAAAGATTAGAATAGAATAGAAAATAATAAAAACGAATAGCATAGAAAACAATAGAACAGAATAGAAAAAATATATAAATATATATAGAGAGAGAGAGAGAGATTGAAGTGTAGAGGAGAACCACACACAGCTTTCAATCTAGTGTCAGCAAACAGGTCCTCCCACCGACCTTGTATATATAAAAATAAAGTTCAGTTGTGTTCTGACTGATCTAAGGATGGGTGCGAACAAATCAGCCTGAAACGTAATCTTTGTCTGAACAAATGATTGTAATGATTCTGTTTGGAATGACTCTTGCTTTGTAATCTTTTTCTAAAGATTTGATGGAATAAAGCAACAAATTTTTAAGTGCAGCAACCTTTGGAACTTCTTTTCTATTCTTTACTTATATTCTAATTCGGTTTTAGAAATTAGAATTTCTGAAAATGGTTATATATATATATATATATATATATATATATATATATATATAAAAACCATTTTCCGAAATTCAAATTTCGTATAGTATGATTTTGAATTTGAATAGAAAAGATTAGAATAGAATAGAAAATAATAAAAAAGAATAGAATAGAAAAACAATAGAATAGAATAAAATACAATATATGTTTTTCTAGTTTATTCTTTTCTATTATTTTCTTTTCTATTCTAATCTTTTCTATTCAAATTCAAATTCATTCTATATGAAATTCGATTTTCGATTTTCAGTATAGAATGAATTTGAATTTGAATAGAAAAGACTATTAAAGAATAGAAAATAATAGAAAAGAAAAGAAAAGCATAGAAAAACAATAAAACAGAATAAAAAAAATATTATATATATGTATTCTATTGCTTTATGATTTTATATTCTATTTTATTGTATTTTTTAGAAAATCGATTTCTATTGTTTTCAAATTCGATTCACATTTGTTTTCAGATTCGAATATGTTTTCGACTTCGATTCAAATATGTTTTCAAATTCGAAAATGGTTTCGAATTTGATTTGAATTTGTCTTCGAATTCGATTCAAATTTGTTCGCTTTTTTTCGGATTTGTTTAAATTCATCACCTTTGTAATTCGGAAATTCGGATGCATCCGAATTTCCGAATAATGAAAAATTTGTCCGAATTTCGTTTCGGAACGAAACGGAATGCACATGTCTACCTGACAGAACTGGAGAGGATCTGCAAGGAGGAATGGCAGAGGATCCCCAAATCCAGGTGTGAAAAACTTGTTGCATCTTTCCCAAAAAGACTCATGACTGTATTAGATCAAAAGGGTGCTTCTACTAAATACTGAGCAAAGGGTCTGAATACTTAGGACCATGTGATATTTCAGTTTTTCTTTTTTAATAAATCTGCAAAAATGTCAACAATTCTGTGTTTTCTGTCAATATGGGGTGCTGTGTGTACATTAATGAGGAAAAAAATTAACTTAAATGATTTCAGCAAAAGGCTGCAATATAACAAAGAGTGAAACATTTAAGGGGGTCTGAATACTTTCCATCCCCACTGTATATCAGATAACGGGAGTGGTGGGCCTCTTCATTTCAGAGTAAGTAAGTTTGAAAGAAAAATGGATTATTTATTTGTAACCTACCCAAAATAATAACTAACCCCCCCCCTTTTTCCCCCATTCCCCCTCCCCTTTTTATTCCTCTATTTTTCCCCTTCTTTCCCCTTTTTCCCCCTCTTCTTTCTCTCTCCCCTCCCCCCTCCACTTCTCCAGCAATAATTTTACTGTATCCACTACTGTTTTATTTGTTAATAATGATCTTTAAATCATCCTTTATCAGTAGTTTTACATGCACATATGTTTATGTATGTTTTCTTGAGATATATTTTTCAAGATATTTTTTGGAAATGTTTTTTTTAAATATTTTTAAAATATATTTTTATTGATGTATTATATTATGGGTATATATATTTATTTCTCCTCCCTTTGGATAAATAATGGGAGGTGCATGTGAGTGTGTGCATGTGTGCCTGTGCGTATTCACATATATACATTTCTATCCTATTTAGATTAAGAATATAAATATAATTTTTTAAAATAATATTATCATACCCACAATGAGATTGATCCTTCCTAATTTTAATATATATCACGAATATGTTTTATCGTAGGGGTATACTTTAGCATCTTGTTTTTTGCCCATTTAACCACGCTTATAGTAATATCTAAAATTGCCCCATCTATTCTTTAATCCATAGCACATACACAATTGATTTAATTAAATTAATTTAATATTGTATAATATGTTTTTCTGTTTTTAAAAGTGTTTACATTTTTTTTATATAAAATATCCCACTAATCTTTGCATTGAAGATCCATGTCTATTGTTTCATATTGCTATACTGTGAACATACTGAGGGATATATACATACCCTCATAGTGTGTTTCTTTTTTATTTAATAATATGTAATCCTCTATGTGTGTGTATAGAGCGCTATCTCCATTTTCCCCACTGGGTGGCAGCACCACCAAGGCACATAAAAAGGCTGTTCACAGCCTATACAATTCATCTTAAGAAAGGAGCGCGCACTACAAACATCCCCCTAGTGCGCATGCTCGGAAACACGTTGCGATTTTGTCTGTGATGGGAACACAAAAAATCTGCGCTTAGGGAAAAGAAGAAATGCAGCCCCCCTGATTGGGAACACCACTTGAGTGGGGTCCTAAAACATTAAAAACTCTACTCAAGGGAAAATGGCGCTGTTCAAATAATAAATTAGAAAAAACTATTTGTGAATCCAATCCACTACTGTGAATATTGCCAACTCTCCATATAAAGTGAACGGTGTTTAAAAATTATAAATATACATAAATAGAAACTAGAATAAAAATTATATATAAATGGGATGAATATATATACACACAGCCATCAATGTCTAAACTGCTGGCAACAAAAGTGAGTACACCCCTAAGTGAAAATGTCCAAACTGGGTCCAATTAGCCATTTTCCCTCCCCGGTGTCATGTGACTCGTTAGCGTTACAAGGTCTCAGGTGTGAACAGGGAGCAGGTGTGTTCAAGTTGGTGTTATCGCTCTCACTCTCTCCTACTGGTCAGTGGAAGTTCAACATGGCACCTCATGGCAAATAACTGAGAATCTGAAAAAATCTGAAAAAAAGAATTGTTGCTCTACATAAAGATGGCCTAGTCTATAAGAAGATTGCCAAGACCCTGAAACTGAGATGCAGCACAGTGGCCAAGACCATACAGCGGTTTAAAAGGCCAGGTTCCACAGGCCTCGCCATGGTCGACTAAAGAAGTTGAGTGCACATGCTCAGCGTCATATCCAGAGATTGTCTTTGGGGAATATATACGTATGAGTGCTGCCAGCATTGCTGCAGAGGTTAAAAGGGTGGAGAGGCCAGCCTGTCAGTGCTCAGACCATATGCCGCACACAGCATCAAATTGGTCTGCATGGCTGTTGTCCCAGATGGAAGCCTCTTCTAAAGATGATGCACAAGAAAGCCTGCAAACAGTTTGCTGAAGACAAGCAGACTAAGGACATGGATTACTGGAGCCATGTCCTGTGGTCTGATGAGACCAAGATAAACTTATTTGGTTCAGATGGTGTCAAGTGCAACCAGGTGAGGAGTATAAAGACAAGTGTGTCTTGCCTACAGTAAAGCATGGTGGGGGTCATGGTCTGGGGCTGCATGAATGCTGCTAGTACTGGGAGCTACAGTTCATTGAGGGAACCATGAATGTCAACATGTACTGTGACATACTGAAGTAGATCATGATCCCCTCCCTTCGAAGACCGCGCTGCAGGGCAGAATTCCAACTTGATAATGACCCCAAACACACTGCCTTGCTAAAGAAGCTGAGGGTAAAGGTGATGGACTGGCCAAGCATGTCTCTAGACTTAAACCCTATTGAGCATCTGTGGGGCATCCTCAAATGGAAGGTGGAGGAGCGCAAGGTCTCTAACATCCATCAGCTCTGTGATGTCGTCATGGAGGAGTGAAAGAGAATTCCAGTGGCAACCTGTGAAGCTCTGGTGAACTCCATGCCCAAGAGGGTTAAGGCAGTGCTGAAAAATAATAGTGGCCACACAAAATATTGACACTTTGGGTCCAATTTGGTCATTTTCACTTAGGGGTGTACTCACTTTTGTTGCCAGCGGTTTAGACATCAATGGCTGTGTGTTGTGTTATTTTGAGAGGACAGCAAATTTACGCTGTTATACAAGCTGTACACTCACTACTTTACATTGTAGCAAAGTTTCATTTCGTCAGTGTTGTCACATGAAAAGATATAATAAAATATTTACAAAAATGTGAGGGGTGTACTCACTTTTGTGAGATACTGTATATTTCGAATATATTTATTGATATCAAGTATCATCTCAAATATGTTAAAATGTCTTTGAGGACAAAATTTGAGACCTTTAGAACGAAGAGAAGTCTCCTCAGGAGAAAGATTGAAGACATTGCTTGTACCTGTTATGTCCTGCGGAATGAGGTCCGAAGTGGATATTGGTTGCCACCCCCCGCTTTCGTACTCTTTTTTTGTCCACTTCTTGTTTTTTGGTGCCTTTGTTGCGGTGTCTCTTGTGGGGTTTCTGTTTTTGTGCCCCATTTTTTGAGGAATTAGGTGTGTTATAACCACCAGCCTGTCCGGTGCCTGGTGTGTGTGCAGTGGAATGATCCGAATCAGAGGTGATGTAATCCACTTCCGTGTCAGAGAAGCTCGTGTGTGTTCCCAATTTTCTCACTGTTTCTACATATACACTGTGTCTGTATCGTAGTCCAATTTGTCTCTCAACATTTTCTCTTTCTTTGTTTCTATAATGTCTTTCTCTAATTTGTTGAATCTGTCGTTGAGTAATGTGTCCAAATCAGTGAAATTGGCCATGTTCTGTAGTGGCTTAATATCCTCCTGTGGTATTGAAATTTCATTTTGTAGCTTATCTATCTCTTTGCTTTTGGAGGACAAAATACTTTTCATGAGAGCAATGGAACAACCAGATAGTGTGTCAGTCCATTTCTTTTTATGCTCTTCATCGTGGAGCTCAAAGGTAGGAAATTTCTTAATACGGAGACCCCGCGGCATCCTTTCCAGTGCCACATATTCAGACAAGGTACTCTTATCCCAAAACAACCTTATCTCCTTGCTCATTGCTTTTTCAAGCTGACAGAACAGGAGTTTGGCGGAAAATAGATTGCCATCCAAATTGCTTTGCAAAATATCCCGGTCATTGCTTCTAAGTGGGCTGTCCGTAGTTTGTCTGAAGGTCTGGCTCACAACCTGTGTAGTCTTGCTGACTGACATATTAAAGATGAATATGTAAAACAAGCCCCGTGCCGAGCTAGTGTAATATATTCCCGTTGGTCAATTTTTGAGGATACGCAGAATATGTAGTGACCAACAGTCTTATGACAGAGAGGTGCGAGTTTTATACTCTCGGTTCCTGCAGCGGGGGTAACCCAGATATATGCTTGATAGAGCCTGTGCTATTGCTAATGCTAAAAATAGGCAAGATCTCCTGAAAGGGTCAGGATGTAGATGGAGAGGTAATAATAAGCAACTGTTCAATAATCAGAGACCCACTTTTAGTACATCTTTTAGTAGGGAATTTAATGACATTAGAAACATTGTACATCAATATCTACCTATCCTTTTTGAAGATAAGATATGTGTGGGTCTCCTGAAAGATGGAATCAATTTTGTTTCCAGACGTGCCCCGACAATAGGCAACACTTTGTCTCCTAGCTTTTTTGATCCTGCCAATATTAATTCCACTACCTGGTTGCACTTCAAAGGCAACTATGGATGAGGGGCCACTGGATGTTCGCGTTGCAAACATATCATCAAGGGAGATATGGTACTCTCATTTTCAAATGAAAAGCAACATCAGATTAAGTCTTTCTATAATTACAACACTCAGTACATCATATATATTGTTACATGCAGATCATGCAATGTGCAACATATAGAAAAACATATTTGGGGGGCACACCCTACAATGTGTTTAGATTCAAGATGGTGCTGCTATAAGACCTACAAACAGCACAAAATATTTTACAGCGCACACATTCAAGAATGACATTTCCTGCAAGGCTAGTTAAAAACACCTGAACATATTCAAAAAATACGGGGGTTTGGTCAAACTATATGGTCATATAGTGCTAAGCCCACTTACTGCGACAAAGTACCCCGAATTAGTGGGTCCTACTCTAGTAATAGAATGGAAGATCCTTTATCTCAGCCATGGTAGCTGAACTCCTCTATGTGGGAGAACTGAAGGGGATACATCCTATGCACTGGTGGCCACTAAATAAGAGGTAATGAAGAGGGGGAGGGGTGCTCCAGCCCAAAAAACCTGGTCAAGGTCTATTACAATATACAAAAACATATTTGGGGCACACCCTAAAATGCATTTAAATGCAAGATGGTGCTGCTATAAGACCTACAAACAGTACAAAATATTTTACAGCGCACACATTCAAGAATGACATTTCCTGCAAGGCTAGTTAAAAACACCTGAACATGTTAAAAAAAATACGGGGGTTTGGTCACACTATATGGTCATATAGTTCTATGCCCACTTACTGCGACAAAATTGGGCTGGAGCACCCCTCCCGCTCCTCATTACCTCTTATTTAGTGGCCACCAGTGCATAGGATGTATCCCCTTCAGTTCTCCCACATAGAGGAGTTCAGCTCCCATGGTTGAGACAAAAAATCTTCCATTCTATTACTAGAGTAGGACCCACTAATTTGGGGTACTTTGTCAGAGTAAGTGGGCTTAGCACTATATGACTATATAGTGTGACCAAACCCCCGTATTTTTTGAATATGTTCAGGTGTTTAACTAGCCTTGCAGGAAATGTCATTCTTGAATGTGTGTGCTGTAAAATATTTTGTACTGTTTTTAGGTCTTATAGCAGCACCATCTTGAATTTAAACGCATTGTAGGGTGTGCCCCCAAAATATGTTTTTGTACATTGTAATAGACCTTGACCAGGTTTTTTGGGCTGGAGCACCCCTCCCCCTCTTCATTACCTCTTATTTAGTGGCCACCAGTGCATAGGATGTATCCCCTTCAGTTCTCCCACATAGAGGAGTTCAGCTCCCATGGTTGAGACAAAGGATCTTCCATTCTATTACTAGAGTAGGACCCACTAATTCGGGGAACTTTGTCGCAGTAAGTGGGCTTAGCACTACATGACCATATAGTATGACTAGGGATGAGCCGAACACCCCCTGTTCGGTTCGCACCAGAACTTGCGAACAGGCAAAAAATTTGTTCGAACGCGTGAACACCATTAAAGTCTATGGGACACGAACATGAATAATCAAAAGTGCTAATTTTAAAGGCTTATATGCAAGTTATTGTCATAAAAAGTGTTTGGGGACCTGGGTTCTGCCCCAGGGGACATAGATCAATGCAAAAAAAAGTTTTAAAAACGGACGTTTTTTCGGGAGCAGTGATTTTAATAATGCTTAAAGTGAAACAATAAAAGTGTAATATCACTTTAAATTTCGTACCTGGGGGGGTGTCTATAGTATGCCTGTAAAGGGGCGCATGTTTCCCGTGTTTAGAACAGTCTGACAGCAAAATGAGCTTTCAAAGAAAAAAAGTCATTTAAAACTACTCGCGGCTATTAATGAATTGCTGGTCTGACAATACACATAAAAGTTCATTGATAAAAACAGCATGGGAATTCCCCACAGGGGAACCCCGAACCAAAGTTTAAAAAAAAAATGACGTTGGGGTCCCCCTAAATTCCATACCAGGCCCTTCAAGTCTGGTATGCATATTAAGGGGAACCCCGGCCAAAATTTAAAAAAAAATGGCGTGGGGTCCCCCTCAAAATCTATACCAGACCTGAAGGGTCTGGTATGGATTTTAAGGGGAACCCCGTGCCATAATTTAAAAAAAAAATGGCGTGGGGTCTCCCTAAAAAGACCCTTATCCTAGCACGCAACCTGGCAGGCCACAGGAAAAGGGGGGGGACGAGAGAGCGGCCCCCCTCCTGAACTGTACCAGGCCACATGCCCTCAACATTGGGAGGGTGCTTTGGGGTAGCCCCCAAAACATCTTGTCCCCATGTTGATGAGGACAAGGGCCTTATCCCCACAACCCTTGGCCGGTGGTTGTGGGGGTCTGCAGGCGGGGGGCTTATCAGAATCTGGAAGCCCCCTTTAACAAGGGGACCCCCAGATCCCGGCCCTCCCCCTGTGTGAAATGGTAAGGGGGTTGAAAAGTCCACCTACCATTTCACAAAAAAACTGTCAAAAATGTTAAAAATGACAAGAGACAGTTTTTGACAAATCCTTTATTTAAATGCTTCTTCTTTCTTCTTTCTTCTATCTTCCTTCGGTTTCTTCCTCCATCTTCTTCTACTTCTGGTTCTTCTGGTTCTTCCTCCAGTGTTCTCGTCCAGCATCTTCCTCCGCGGCGTCTTCTTCCCTTCTTCTCCTCGGGCCACTCCGCATCCATGATGGCATGGAGGGAGGCTCCCGCTGTGTGACGCTTCTCTCTTCATCTTCTTGTCTTCATCTTCTTTTCAGGCCGCTCCGCATCCATGATGGCATGGAGGGAGGCTCCCGCTGTGTGATGCTTCTCCTCTTGTGACGGTTCTTAAATAACGGGGGGGGGGTGGAGCCACCCGGTGACCCTGCCCCCTTTGACGCACGGGGACTTGACGAGACTTCCCTATGGCATTCCCCGTGACGTCATGGGGAATGCCACAGGGAAGTCCCCGTCAGGCCCCCGTGCGTCAGAGGGGGCGGGGTCACTGGGTGGCTCCACCCCCCCATTATTTAAGAACCGTCAGAAGAGGAGAAGCGTCACACAGCTGAAGCCTTCCTTTATGCCATCATGGATGCGGAGCAGCCTGAAAAGAAGATGAAAAGAAGAAGATGAAGAGAAGAAGATGAAGAGAAGAAGATGAAGAGAGAAGCGTCACACAGCGGGAGCCTCCCTCCATGCCATCATGGATGCGGAGCGGCCCGGAGAAGAAGGGAAGAATACGCCGACCCCGCGGAGGAAGATGCTGGACGAGAACACTGGAGGAAGAACCAGAAGAAGATGGAGGAAGAAACCGAAGGAATATAGAAGAAAGAAGAAGCATTTAAATAAAGGAATTGTCAAAAACTGTCTCTTGTCATTTTTAACATTTTTGACACTTTTTCAGTGAAATGGTAGGGGTACTTTTGTACCCCCTTACCATTTCACACAGGGGGGAGGGCCGGGATCTGGGGGTCCCCTTGTTAAAGGGGGCTTCCAGATTCCGATAAGCCCCCCGCCCACAGACCCCCACAACCACCGGCCAAGGGTTGTGGGGATGAGGCCCTTGTCCCCATCAACATGGGGACAAGGTGTTTTGGGGGGCTACCCCAAAGCACCCTCCCAATGTTGAGGGCATGTGGCCTGGTGCGCTCTCTCATCCCCCCTCTTTTCCTGCGGCCTGCCGGGTTGCGTGCTCGGATAAGGGTCTGGTATGGATTTTTGGGGGGACCCCACGCCGCTTTTTTTTTTAAATTTTGGCACGGGGTTCCCCTTAAAATCCATACCAGACCTGAAGGGCCTGGTATGGAATTTAGGGGGACCCCCACGTCATTTTTTTTTTTAAATTTTGGTTTGGGTTTCTCTGTGGGGAATTCCCATGCCGTTTTTATCAAAGAACTTTTATGTGTATTGTCGGACCGGCAATTCATTAATATCCGCGAGTAGTTTAAATGACTTTTTTTCCTTTGAAATGCCATTTTGCTGTCAGACTGTTCTAAACACGGGAAACATGCGCCCCTTTACAGGCATACTATAGACACCCCCAGGTACAAAATTTAAAGGGTTATTACACTTTTATTGTTTCACTTTAAGCATTATTAAAATCACTGCTCCCGAAAAAACGGCCGTTTTTAAAACTTTTTTTTCCATTGATCCATGTCTCCCGGGGCAGGACCCAGGTCCCCAAACACTTTTTATGACAATACCATGAATATAAGCCTTTAAAATTAGCACTTTTGATTTCTCCCATAGACTTTTAAAAGTTGTTCCACGGCATTCAAATTTGCCACGAACACCCCAAATTGTTCGCTGTTTGGCAAACTTGCGAACAGCCGATGTTAAAGTCGAACATGAGTTCGACTCAAACTCGAAGCTCATCCCTAAGTGTGACCAAACCCCCGTATTTTTTCAATAAGTTCAGGTGTTTTTAACTAGCCTTGCAGGAAATATCATTCTTGAATGTGTGCGCTGGAAAATATTTTGTACTGTTTGTAAGTCTTATAGCAGCACCATCTTGAATTTAAACGCATTGTAGGGTGTGCCCCCAAATATGTTTTTGTATATTGTAATAGACCTTGACCAGGTTTTTTGGGCTGGAGCACCCCTCCCCCTCCTCATTACCTCTTATTTCGTGGCCACCAGTGCATAGGATGTATCCCCTTCAGTTCTCCCACAAAGGGGAGTTCAGCTCCCATGGTTGAGACAAAGGATCTTCCATTCTATTACTAGAGTAGGACCCACTAATTCAGGGTACTTTGTCGCAGTAAGTGGGCTTAGCACTATATGACCATATAGTGTGACCAAACCCCCGTATTTTTTGAATATGTTCAAGTGTTTTTAACTAGCCTTGCAGGAAATGTCATTCTTGAATGTGTGTGCTGTAAAATATTTTGTACTGTTTGTAGGTCTTATAGCAGCACCATCTTAAATTTAAACGCATTGTAGGGTGTGCCCCCCAAATATGTTTTTGTATATTGTAATAGACCTTGACCAGGTTTTTTGGGCTGGAGCACCCCTCCCCCTCCTCATTACCTCTTATTTAGTGGCCACCGGTGCATAGGATGTATCTCCTTCAGTTCTCCCAAATAGAGGAGTTCAGCTCCCATGGTTGAGACAAAGGATCTTCCATTCTATTACTAGAGTAGGACCCACTAATTCAGGGTACTTTGTCGCAGTAAGTGGGCTTAGCACTATATGACCATATAGTGTGACCAAACCCCCCGTATTTTTTTAATATGTTCAAGTGTTTTTAACTAGCCTTGCAGGAAATGTCATTCTTGAATGTGTGCGCTGTAAAATATTTTGTACTGTTTGTAGGTCTTATAGCAGCACCATCTTGAATTTAAACGCATTGTAGGTGTGCCCCCCAAATATGTTTTTGTATATTGTAATAGACCTTGACCAGGTTTTTTAGGCTGGAGCACCCCTCCCCCTCCTCATTATCTCTTATTTAGTGGCCACCAGTGCATAGGATGTATCCCCTTCAGTTCTCCCACAAAGAGGAGTTCAGCTCCCATGGTTGAGACAAAGGATCTTCCATTCTATTACTAGAGTAGGACCCACTAATTTGGGGTACTTTGTCGCAGTAAGTGGGCTTAGCACTATATGACCATATAGTGTGACCAAACCCCCGTATTTATTGAATATGTTCAGGTGTTTTTAACTAGCCTTGCAGGAAATGTCATTCTTGAATGTGTGCGCTGTAAAATATTTTGTGCAACATATAGGACGCACCAAGAGACAACTTAGGCACAGATTCCAGGAACAACTGCATAGTATTGAGAAATATCTGTCCACAAATGTCGCTCAATATTTCAACAAGTATTATAATGTCAGCAGTAAAGCAGTGGGAGTACAGGTGTTAGAAAAGGTTCAAGTGCCAAAAAGAGGAGGGGATGTGTTCAAACTCCTCTGTAAAAGAGATGTTTTTCGGATCTTCCACTTCAAAACACGCATACCATTTGGAATGAACTATGAATGGGATATTACACACTTTCATGAGTAAAAAATCAATTTTGTTTTTCCAAATTCTTTCATATTCTTTCTACCAGTTATTGTTTTTTTAAGGTACACTGTTCTTCACCCTAGGTGATGAGTGCTTTCAAAGTTTTCATCTGTCTAACAATGTATTACATTATGATTATGACTTTATCTGTTGCTTGATTTCTTTTTGGTACATCATGATATACCGTATTTATCGGCGTATAACACACACTTTTTTCCCCTGAAAACAGAGGGTAAGGCGTGCCTGCGTGTTATACGCCGATATATTTTTTTTTTACCAATGGGGGGGCGGGGATCGGGCAGTCCGCCTCATTAGGAGGGTGTCGGGCCAGCCGCCTCGCCCTTCCTGGCCCTGGTTCAGAAAATAACACTGCTAGCCCCCTCCCACAAACACCGTATCCCCCCGCATCACCCTCGATGCCTGTACTTGTGCCTAAGCAACGCCGCTCATTCTGGCCGCTCTCCTCCTCCCACTCCGCCTACTCCTCGATTGTAGATTTTGATTGGAGGAGGCGGCTTCTGTGTTCCTCAATTGAGTTATCTCGTATACCCGGTCATTTGCCTCTATCTGCTCATTGATGGTCACATGACCGCTCTCCTCCTCGATTGTAGCTTTTGATTGGAGGAGAGCAAGCATGTGACCATCAATGAAACAGCAGAGGATAGTCACATCACTGGGTCCACGAGAGAGCAGCGCCAATTGAGGCACACAGAAGCCCCCATCGACAATGAGCATGACACAGGAGGAGCTTCTCAACCCCTAAAGGTATGCTGGTAGCGCTGTCCTAGGAGGCTTGTACTGTGCAGGGGGTCTGTGTGCAGCTGTGCAGGGGGTCTGTGTACAGCTGTGCAGGGGGTCTGTGTGCAACAATGCAGGGGGTCTGTGTGCAGCTGTGCAGGGGGTCTGTGTGCAGCTGTGCAGGGGGTCTGTGTGCAGCTGTACAGGGGGTCTGTGTGCAGCTGCGCAGGGGGTCTGTGTGCAGCTGTGCAGGGGGTCTGTATGCAACAGTGCAGGGGGTCTGTATGCAACAGTGCAGGGGGTCTGTGTGCAACAGTGCAGGGGGTCTGTGTGCAGCTATGCAGGGGGTCTGTGTGCAGCTGTGCAGGGGGTCTGTGGTCTGTGTGCAGCTGTGCAAGGGGTATGTGTGCAGTTGTGCAGGGGGTCTGTGTGCAGCTGTGCAGGTGGTCTGTGTGCAACAGTGCAGGGGGTCTGTGTGTAGCTGTGCAGGGGGTCTGTGTGCAACAGTGCAGGGGGTCTGTGTGCAGCTGTTCAGGGGGTCTGTGTGCAGCTGTTCAAGGGGTCTGTGTGCAACAGTGCAGGGGGTCTGTGTGCAGCTGTGCAGGGGGTCTGTGTGCAACAGTGCAGGGGGTCTGTGTGCAGCTGTGCAGGGGGTCTGTGTGCAGCTGTGCAGGGGGTCTGTGTGCAACAGTGCAGGGGGTCTGTGTGCAACAGTGCAGGGGGTCTGTGTGCAGCTATGCAGGGGGTCTGTGTGCAGCTGTGCAGGGGGTCTGTGGTCTGTGTGCAGCTGTGCAAGGGGTATGTGTGCAGTTGTGCAGGGGGTCTGTGTGCTGTGGAAAGTTTTTTTCCTGAAACTTCCCTCTTAAAATCAGGGTGCATGTTATACACCGGTGCATGTTATATGCCAATAAATACGGTATATATAATGGCATTTGTGAATATGTGCATCCAAATGAATATAGTTGTATATATGCATATTCTTTTTAGGTACATGTTTACACGTAGTCTGTAGTTCATTAGTAGATGCTTAGTTATATACTGTATACATAGATGTATTTATATTTATTTACTCATTTATGCTCTACATTTCTATGTGTTTAGTACCTAGTTCTCCAGACAGTTTTTGAGGTATTTTTGGAGTATATTTGGATCATGTTCTATAGTCCATTAGTAATATCTTGATAACAGCTCGTTAGCCAATTATCTCTCCCCATGCCTTTATCCATCATTTACGTACTATTTATGCACACATGTGTGTTTGTTTACTAGGTGGATTTTTTGAGGTTTACATTTTTGTTTAAATATTTTTTGTTTTTTTCTATTTCTTTCTTCCTTTCCTCTTTTTTATTTTTGTTTTTTATCTAGTTTTATGTTTTCATGATGTGATTCCCCAAAGCAGGTGGTTTTGGGGCCTGATTTAGATGATCACCTTTAATAGCCTGCCCGGAGAGCATATCAATGTTGTGAACAAGCAAGCTACAGTACACTCTTGTGAAGTGCATTAACTGCAATCCCTGTAAATTGTTTGTTTTTTTGACAATAAAGATTATCATCAAGCAAAGTTTGCAGCTCCGGTGTGAGACCATTTCTTTTCTTATCAAGTAAACATTAATCTATATAAAAAAACTGTAAACAAGAATGTGTTAAAAAGCATTTATAAATTATCCAGTAAGTTCATCATAAAAAAAGAAGAGAAGTGCTCTTTTGCCAAAACTTATTTAAATTTACACTTGTGTATCAACAAAAATCCATACTTCAGAGTGGATAGCAAAATCTTTAAACCCAAAAGTGCACACCCAATTCAATTTTTTTTTATTAAGTAAACATGAGGTATTGCACACAAATATTTAGTATTTACTACTTGCTAGCAAGTCTCTGAATGTAAATGTTGCAACAAGATGCAATAAGACCTGCTTACAATGACATTAACGCATACGGGTACTGTAGCTCTGGGTTTTGCTTACTAGAAAGCGAAATATTTGAAACTTGAAAAAGGAGGCCACACCCTTTGAAACACATCATTACTGAAACAACATCGGCATCTTATCAGCTGCTTGCTTCCTGCACCACGGGACATCACCATCTCGTTCGGCTGCTGGAAGGGTTCCCCGCACCGAGATATATCAGTGTGGGGGCGAGAGAGGGAGAAGCAGCTTCTCCTCCTGGCTGTATGTACTACCTGCACTTTCATCTAGATCTTTACCCAGGAAATGGTGAGAGGACTATACTTTACAGTACCCTAGTGGGGATTTGGAGGATGATATGTCTTGTACAAAGCTAATGTTTATGAGTGCAAGGAGTTTGAGCTTTTATTACGTTACTTATTAACCCATTGGCACCAGCCATACAGGAATATGTGGCCTCTCGGTGGGTCGGCCTTGGCGCTAAGCAGCCACATATTTGCATGAATTGGTGGTATAGTCCCATGCTGAGAGCATGCACCCCTGCACTCTTCTGGCACAGTTACCGACAGCTAATGGAAAGCTAATGAACAGCCAATAATGGCGGTCACATGATCATAAACCCTGCCTCCCGGCATCATAACCCCCCTAAAGGGGTTAAATGGTATTGCACCAAAGACTGTGCACTCTCTGTGTTGTTTATTTGTCCATAGAAAACAAAACATGCTTTCTAAACTAAATGTCTTGAGTGCATCTTACAATAAATGTTAATTTGTAAAAAAAAAAGAACAATAAGTAATTCAGGTCATGTAATAATACATTTCTAAGCATAGTTGAAATATAATTAAAGTAGCTTTTATAGGCTGAAGATTACCTTCATGCAAAAACCTTCAGTATGAAACTCCCCCCAGCCCCCCTAATACTTACCAGAGCCTGACCTTGATCTAACAATGTTCACAACAGTGGCTGCTGTCCCAGCTCTCTACCTCCTCATTGTCTCTGAGACAACAGCAGGAGCCATTGACTCCCGCTACTATCAGTCACAGCCAGTGAGGAGGAAGAGAGTGGTAGGCTAAGCCTTGCACTGTGTGTCTTATGGACACCCAGAGAGAGGCTTGGGAGCGAGCATGCATAAGTACCCCCATAGCAAGTGGCTTGCTATGGGGGCACTCAGTGGGGAGTGGGGGAGCCAGAAGCTCTAGCAGGGGACCTGTGAAGAGGAGGGTCAGGGCTACTCTATGCAAAACCATTGCACAGAACAGGTAATAACATAGCATGTTTGTTAGTTAAAAAAATTAGCCTTTAGAATCAATATAACCAAAAAGAGGTTTCATGTTATGATTTTAGAACAATCTATGTTATTGAAAACATCCAATCAGTTTATAGTAAATGTAAAAAAGAAATCCTTTACACTTAAATCAATATTTTCAATAAACCCAGGCTTTCTGTGTTATGGGCCAGCAAAAAAAAAGATTATTGTAATTATTTTTAATTCCTTCCAATGGTGTTTTAGAATCATTAGCTTTATGGCAAAGTATAATATACAATAAACAATCAGGCTTGATCATTAAATAATGAAAGGAGCAAACACTAAGGGGCTCATTTAGAGAGGCGTGTAGATATTGCAACCCGCTCTTGGTTATGCTTTGCAGTGTTACACACACTGTGACCTGCATTTTACAGCCTGTTTATAAAATCTGTGTGGTGCCTCTGAGAGTTCTGTGAGAGTTCTGTGTAGAGGAGGAGAGTAGGTCAATCTTGGTATGGGCACACCACTGCCATACCGATGTTTTTTATATGGATCCTCTAAATGCATGTTCAGTCAGAATGCATCTTGTACTGAATGGTCTTCAGTTGCTTTTCACTTAGACTTTCACTTCACATTTTTGGCACCTTTTACTAAATAATCCGACTTGTGTAATAACCTGCAAATGTACGAGATACAGATTTGGACTAGTTAACTGTTGAAACAATTTTTACCTTAGCCATGATCAGATGCCAAGGTAGAAATGTTCTCCTTTGCTAAGTCAGCCTTTTAAGTATACATTTGTGTAAACTCAGTATTGAGGTGGATAATACTAAAGTACCTTTATTCTCTTGTGATACATAAGTATACAAAAAGCAATATAAACTGTGTCTATTGAAAATAAACATATATTTTTATAAAATTTGAATTTGGCATTCCAAACTTTTAGGCTTGAAAAAAGATATTCTTTTTAATACATTGCAAGAGAATGAAAAACGGAATCCCAACTTGCAGTATCCTAATTTGTAATTAAAATTACAAATGTTTGTGTGTTATTATCTAGAAGCAACATTGAGCCTGGTTTCACACATGTGCGGTGCGAATTGAAGCTCAGGTTTCACTGGGGAGATAAAAATCTCCTGTTCAAAGGATTTATTGCGTTTTTGCTCAGGATCAGAGAGCAGGGAGAGGGGGAGGGAGGGGGGGGGGGGGAGGTGTAGTGAGGAGAAAGAGAAAATCCTTGTTCAGAACGCAATGCATCTGCGAATCAGATGCGTTCCCATAGGAGATAATAGGCTTGTAGTTCGCACCGCAATGCCCAAAAAACGCACACGTTTTTTGTGCAATGCGCAGTGCGAATGCAACGCACATATGTGAACCAGATGCATTCATATGAATGTATTTTAAAATGTCCTGCGAATTAGATGCGGTGTAAGCCGCATCTAATTCGCATAGGTGTGAACCCGGGCTTAGACAGAAGAAAAACATATAGCTTGGTATATGAATTGATAACAATGATTGAATTTGGTGAATCAGCAATACCCAATTATTACATCTACCTAAATCTTTAAATGTAGAACAGACTAATTTGTACAGAACCAATTGGTTTAGGAATAAAGGAAAATATGATTTATGGATATATAATTCTCTGCAGATTACTAAACCCAGGACTCTGCATTCACTATATAGTACACAGAGCACGGAAATTAAATTATTTAGTAAATATAAACTGCTAAATACCTTTTCTCATCAACAGAATATAGCAGTCTCATGACTTCTATCAGTGTCTGGTTAAAGCTTGTAGGAGGAGTTTTCATTCTCCTCTGACTGTCCTTTGAGGCTACAGGACTCTTGACTCCCTGTCTGGACAGTGCTGTTTGGTCCTGCACGGATCACATGCATCCTCCCAAGAAAAAAAAATCACTCTCCAGCAATACATGCAAAACAGACTATGTGCAGAGTGACCCTCCATGGGCATACACTTTAGTACACTCCATGTGAACGAGGCCTTAGTAGGAATTTAGCAGGAATTTGGTAGGGTATGTTGTGTTTGTGTCGCAAATAATGATTTTACTGTATTTTTGGTGAAAATAGTAGTTTGTTAAATGTTTTCACAACTATAGCACGGTCTAAAATATCAGAAGCTATTTTTTTTTATCCTACAGGTCATGTGCTTTTAGAAAATGTATAGTTTGTGTGATCTTTTACAAACTCTGAAAGCTATAAGAGAAAAATAAAAAAACAAGGGAAAAACTGCAAAAATGGTCTGGCCACCTGAGTTTAAAAGTGGAGCACAGGGACTGGCAGCAAAAAGGTTAAAGGACACCCTAGTCACCCAAGGATGATTTCTGCAGTGCCGCTCAATAGAATATGCTTTTCAGTGCATTTTAAATACCCGTGTAAAATAATTCAGCATTATATACTGTATGTGATCTTATCATTGATTGGTATTGTTTAAAAACCTTGTTCCTGTGTATAGTTTGCACATTTTTATATGTGCATGATGATAGCCATATTTATTTATTCTGCTTCACAATGGTTCTTTTTTACTGCTCTTTCTCACAATACAGATCTATAAGTTGTCAAACCTACTAAAAGCAATCCATTTTTTGTGTGGCTAATATCTTATCTCAGCTTTTGGTATGTAGTGCGATTGAGTAATGCTTTTCTCCATCCAATAAATGAAATGCAAATCACTGTACTGATACATTAGAATGTCTGCCAATTAAAACTGTGATGTACTTTCTCTTTATAAAAAAAAAACAGGGCAGTATATCATATGCTGCCTACGGTGTGTACATAGAATCTCAGCATTCAGAGAGTGTTGTGTGGACTTTTATTTACAATCTGCTAAATAATATAAAGGTGGCAACCTAACACAACAAGAAATTAATTACAAAGCCAAGCAGGATGTGCCAAAGCTTTGTCCTATCATAACGGCAAGCAGGCCCGGACTGGGACAAAAATAGGCCTGGGCATTTTGGACTGATCGGCCCATGACATGTTAACTGACCCCTTCCCCACTCTCCACCCTGACAGATCCCCAGGGGAGAGGGGAGGGGTGTACACGACAGAGGTGCGGGGGGCGGGGGGACTGGGAAAGAGCATGAAGGGGGTGGAGAGCACAGGAAGGAACCTTGAGAACATGGGGTGGGGTGAGAGCACAGGGGAGAGGCAGTGAACACAGGGAGGAAGAAGAGAGTACAGGGTGGCTGGAGAGCACAGGAGGTGGGGGGGTTGAAGAGCACAGGGGAAGCAAAAACATGGGGTGGGGTAGAGAGCACAGGGAGGGCAGGAGAGCACAGGGAGGGTGGAGAGTAAAAGGGGGAGGCACTGAAGAGCAAAGAGAGGGCAGGAGAGCACAGGGGTTGGGCAGAGAGCATAGGGGGAGGCGGACAACACTGGGGAGGCGGACAACACTGGGGGGGCTGGAAAGCACTGGGGGCTGAAGAGCACTGGGGGGAGGTGGCCAACAGTGAGGGGGCTGGGGGCTGGAGGGCACTGGGGGAGGTAGGGAGCATGAGGTGGGGGATGTGGAGAGCACAGGGGGCAGCGGAGAGAGTGGGGGATGTAGAGAGCACAGGGGACAGCAGAGAGCATGGGGGATATGGAGAGCACAGGGGGGCAGCGGAGAGCATGGGGGAGGTGGAGAGCACAGGGAAGGCTGAGAGCCAGGGGGAGGTGGAGAGCACAGGGGGCAGCAGAGAGCACAGGGGGCAGCAGAGAGCACAGGGGGGGCAGCAGAGAGCATGAGGGAAGGTGGAGAGCACGGGGAGGCTGAGAGCCAGGGGGGAGAGGGAGAGCACAGGGGGGAGAGGGAGAGCACCGGGGGGCAGCGGAAAGCACGGGCGGATGTGAAGAGCACAGCGGGGCACCGGAGAGCATGGGGGGATGTGGGGAGCACTGGGGGATGAGGAGAGCACAGGGGGCAGCAGAGAGCATGGGGGATGTGGAGAGCACAGGGGGGCACCGGAAAGCATGGGGGGATGTGGAGAGCACAGGGGGCAGTGGAGAGCATGAGGGGATGTGCAGAGCACATGGGGCAGCAGAGAGCATAGGGGGAGGTGGAGAGCACAGGGGGCAGCGGAGAGAATGGGGGGATGTGGGGAGCACATGGGGCACCAGAGAGCATGTGGGGAGGTGGAGAGCACGAGGGGGCAAAAAATGATGGGTGGGGCAGAGAGCACAGGAGGGGCAGCAGAAATAAGCAGGATAGGAGGAGCAGTGGGGGTGGCTGCATATAGAAGAATCATTCTCTCCATCTTCCTCCTGCAGTCTTTGAATGCCTGTTTCTCCTCTCCCTCTTGCAGGCATTCAAAGACTGCAGGAGGAAGATGGAGAGAATGATTCTTCTATATGCAGCCGCCCCCCTGCTCCTCCTATCCAGGTTACAGGGGGGCTGCACTCACATTCTCTGTGATCTGGCTCCAAGGTGTCTGCAGCAGGTCTCCTCTAACTCCTCCCCCTTTGTGGTCATGCCCCCGGCACAGACAGCTGAACTATACGTGCGGCCATGGAGGTGTCTCATCTAGCTCCTCCCCCTTCGTGGTCATGCCCCCAGCACAGACGGCTTCACTTTATGTGCAGTTGCAGAGAGCTCCTCCCCCTGCATGTTTCTGTCTCCCGGTGCCGATGGCGGAGCTTAACTAGCATCCGGGCGGCCGCGGAGAGGCCGGGTGAGTGGCGCGGGCTCAAAGAGCAGCCCAGCTGCTTCAGGCCCAGCCAGAACTTGCAGGCCCACTGGGCAAGTACCCAGTTTGCCCTATGGCCAGTCCGGGCCTGACGGCATGGCATTCATGCAGAGCATGTCCACTCTTTATAGCTGTCGGTGGCTTACTTTTTCGAAGGGTAACTCCAATTTCATAGGTAAAAAAATTGTGAATAAATAAAATAATACAGCATATACAATTGTGACACAAGTCATATTGTAATTGAATGTTATTAAAAAAAATCTTTCCTTTCCTTTTCAATCTGCAGCTCTGCAATTTTCTGTAAAATGCAATGCAATATGGCTACCTGGAGGTGTTCTGTACACAAAATGTGTACAGATTGCTCCCCAGAAACATAATTTCCTGCTTGTGTGATTGGCTCACTGATTTTCCCAGAAGTCTACACTATGATACAAGTCAGATTTTTGGCATCCCCTGCAACAGTAAGATCCTGCAGACCCTGCAACTTTCCTCATTAGTGCCCTGATTTTGCAGCAACTGGTTGATAATTATGAAACCATTCTCATTAGATTCACTAAGCACAGGGACACAGAGGAACAAACAGGGATTTCTTCAGAATAACAAAAGGTAGAAATCTGCAAACAAAGTTTGTTAAAATCCTTGCAATGTACATAGATCACCCAGAGGGGAATATTTTTTTGTCAACAAAAGTGGAGTTACGCTTTAGGTATTAGTGCTTTTACTGCTTACCCACTAAGATGCTAGTGATTAATTCACAGACTGACTTTCTACATACTACTACCTACTTTGCTAGAAGAAATATGTGGAGCTGCATTTCTGCCTGCTTTTGGGTACCTTGTGCCCCAACCCTCTCTTTGGAGTTCTTTGAGCTAAATAAACTTTTTAACCGCTTGCCGACCTGCTGCTGTCAAACGGTGGCAGGTTGGAAAACGCTGGAGCTGTACGTCGGTCCCTTTAACAGCTATAGCAGGCGCGCGCAAGCTGCACGGCGAGGAAGCTGATGCACGTTGCCAGTGGCCGCAATCTCCACCGGCACCCGAGATTACTCCACAGAGAGTCAGAACGAGGATCTGTCAATGTAAACAAACAGATTCCCATTCCGACAGGGAAGTACAGAGTGATCATCTGTTCTTTTGTTTAGGAACAGTGATCTTTCTCTACTCCCAGTCAGTCCCCTCCCACCACAGTTAGAAACAGCTCCCAGGGAACACATTTAACCCCTTGATCACCCCCTAGTGTTAACCCCTTCCCTGCCAGTGTCATTTATACAGTAATCAGTGCATTTTTCCAGCACTGATCGCTGTATAAATATCACTGGTCCCAAAAAAGTGCCAAAAGTGTCCGATCTGTCCGCCACAATGTGGCAGTCCCACTAAAAACCGCTGATCACTTGCCATTTTAGTAAAAAAATATTGGGTTTTTTTTGGCCTGGTCATTAAGGGGGTAAATCCTTCTGGTCCTTAAGTGGTTAAAGGATAAGCCCACATTAAAAAACATAAGTTAATAGAAGGGACTTGTAGTTCATTCATTCAAAAGTGACAGAGGTTGTGATTGAGAACCCCTGAAAACTGTCACAGGGGGCATTCTGGGGGTGAGGGCTCCATTTGGCACCATGTTACATGTTAATCCCTGAATACAATGTAACATGGAGCAAAAGATGCAGTCAGCCTTTATATGTACTAAAATGACTGGTGCCCAATTTTCTTTTATACTTTAAGCCTAAGATTCTGCCCTGAGAGCTGAAAGGCTAACCCACCAAGCCACCAGGTAATCTTCCCCATCTACCCAAGGGTAAGAGTGACCTACTACCCTTTCATTTCTGGATTTAAAGTGTATGTCTATGACTATTTTTAATACTTATGCTGCTAGCATTAATGCTTAGATAGGAAAGTATATCATATTTACTTTTTTAAACTTTCTTTTTTACATTTCTTAAGTTACTTCCTGGTTTCCAGGCCTAGGCAAATTATTTCATATACTTCAGGAGTCTTCATGAGGGGAGGAGGGGTTTTCTTAGCTAAGAATATCCTCCTGCCTGCATGCCTAAGCTAAGGGCAGATGGATTCCAGAAGGTACATTAATTATCTGCCTTTACTCAAGATGGCCACAGCTAGAAAGACCTGGGACTTTCAAAGTGATTTCTCAGAAATAAAAGTATGGGGACATGGGTGGATGGGTGAGTTTACTTTGAATTTAAAAAATAAATTAAACTGCATTTTTGGTTTGCGGTGCTCAGATGTGCAGTGTAGTTCCATTTTAATAGCATTGGCAATATTTTCAAGTTGTTGAGATGAAGGGCAAATGTGTCTGGCATAGCATATAGAGTTTTACCAATTCTGAATTCAATAGTAAAAAACTTTAAGCCCCTCCTCTAATATCGCTCCTCATATGTAATGAATTGCATACTCATGTTGTAAACGTATTGGCAGAATCTACCTCAAATTATAAACATATCTAAGGGGCCTATTTATAAAGCAGTATGGCCTTACAATGGTCATACTTTTCAAAAAATCTTCCAGTACATTTATAAAGCACAGCAGTGTGCTCTACCAATTTGTATTTTTTTACTTTCCTCTCCATTCAGGACTCTGAAGCAAGCAAAGCTCCGTTCATTCAAATAACTGGGTTAAAAAAAAATGGAGAGAGGAGAGCCCAGTCAAAGTAATTTGACTAAGCTCTTGTCCATGTAGAGTACAGTTTGAAGGACACAGTGAGGTAGATTTACTGAAGGCAACTAGGTTCAGCACTTTGCAAGTGCAATTGCACACTGCAAGTACAGTTGCCCTTGACTGCACTCTGCAAGTGTAGTTGCACTAATTTTACTTAGTAAATGTATATGTGGCGCATTGTAATGAATATCCAATCAGGTGCAAGAAAAAAACGATTGAATGATAGAAACCAGCAGGAGGTGTGGTCTGAGATGGCCGCTTAGTTCTTCAGCTCCGAAACCTCGAGGGCATGCATTAGCCCAAACAGAGATACCACTCACGACATGACGGGGAGAGCATACAGCACTGCCTCTGCCACTAGGTCCCGATCACCCCGTGACCAGGGAATCCAGCTGAGTGGTAACATTCCGGAGCTATTCCACACACAACTTCAGAGGAGCACCATGTTGGACACACAGGCCTTCTCACGTTGATCCTGCTCCCCCAGCACAAGCACAACCCGAGCACAGGGCAGACACAGTGCCACGGGGAGCAGCAGGAAAATGATTGCTCCGAGCCTCACTGACTTGAATGAAATCACAGCAGACATAAAAAAAAACACTCTTTCAGCAGCTATCTCAGACCTGAGGAGAGACATTCATGCCATCAGCACCAGAGTGGGGGAGGTGGAGAAAACTACAGCATGCCATGACGTCTTGCTCTGCGAAGTTCAGCAAATGACGGAATCCCACTCCATCCATCTGCGGGAGCGCCATCGCCATCTGGAGGATCTGGACAATCGTGGCAGGTGCCACAATCTGAGGGTAAGAGGACTGCTTGAAATCATTGAACCCAGCCAGCTCACCCGTGCCACTGTACCCTTATTTAATGACCTGTTAGAGAGGCCCCCAGATGCTCCAAGAGATGTGGTCTGCTGCCTAGTAAACTTCCCGCAGAAAAAGAAATCCTTAGAGGGCGCCTGCAATCTCATGGGGCAGAAATCAAAATCTTTCAAGACCTGTCAAATATAACCCTGCAATGCAGAAAAGAGCCGAGACACCTCCTGGACCTCCTGCGCTCGAGATCTATCAGCTATTGCTGGGAGTCCCCCTTCTGCTTATCTGCCATGAACCAAGGCTGCACAGCAAACCTCAGATTACCAGAGTATCTGGATCACTCCTGCAATGCCTTGGACATCCCGGTAATCGAGTTACCGGACTGGTATAGTGATATCCACCTTCCACCCACAAGGCACGCCACCTCCATTGAAGACATCCACAAGGCGGGCCACCAAGGAGTTAGCTGTCGATGATCCCTAGCCCCACACTACCCATCATCAGCTGCCGATGGCACTCTGAAGAACAACAGCCTCACCAGCCCATAGAAGGGCCTGCCTATCAGCCTAGAACTGACACGACTCAGACCAAGAACCCAGTTCCCCTCCCCAGGACTTATATTGAATAACCTGCTCTGCATGTGTCCACTCCAAACATGCCTTCCCACAATGGCTCACAAATCCTGAACAGCTGACTTACCATTCAATGAGCAACCCCATTCAATCTGTCAAAAGGAACTGAACAATCTCCTATACTATTTGTTCACCTCTATGAGCTACTACCATTACTATTAGCGCACAGAACAGAAGAAGCATTGAATTATACCTAAACGATCTCCCCATCTCCCCCCATAAATCTGGACTACCATCCCTACCCTACCCTTTTTCTCCCCCCTCACCTCTCTTCTCTTGTCCCTATGCTGCCCCCCCACCCCTAACTGTTACCCCCCCTCGAAAACAAGATAATGTACTAGGAATAAGTATATTGTCAGCCTAACACCGTTTATTCTAGGACAGCCTACTTACTTTTTACACTAAGATATATGCTATTGACCAGGGAGGAGGAGAATACACTGGGCTCTCTCCCTGGATCAATACTTTAACTGCCTTGTTTCATTGGCACCTGATACAGCACCAGTGGGTGGGGCTCCGGGAGGAACTATTACCAGACTGAATTTCAGGAATTACATAGTTCCTACTAGGGATGGGCCAACCCCCCCCCCCCTTTCGGTTCGCACCAGAACATGGGAACAGGCAAAAAATTTATTTGAACACGGGAACACCATTAAAGTCTATGGGACACGAACATGAAAAATCAAAAGTGCTAATTTTAAAGGCTTATATGTAGGGATAAGCCGAACACCCCCTGTTTGGTTCGCACCAAAACTTGCGAACAGGCAAAAAATGCGTTCGAACGCACAAACGCCGTTAAAGTCTATGAGACACGAACATGAATAATCAAAAGTGCTAATTTTAAAGGCTTATATGCAAGTTATTGTCATAAAAAGTGTTGGGGACCAGGGTCCTGCCCCAGGGGACATGGATCAATGCAAAAAAAGTTTTTTCGGGAGCAGTGATTTTAATAATGCTTAAAATGAAACAATAAAATTGTAATATCCCTTTAAATTTCGTACCTGGGGGGTGTCTATAGTATACCTGTAAAGGGGCGCATGTTTCCCATGTTTAGAACAGTCTGAGAGCAAAATGACATGTCAAAGAAAAAAAAGTCATTTAAAACTACTTGCGGCTATTAATGAATTGCCGGTCCGACAATAGACATAAAAGTTCATTGATTAAAACGGCATGGGAATTCCCCACAGTGGAACCCCGAACCAGAATTTAAAAAAAGATGATGTGGGGGTCCCCCTAAATTCCATACCAGGCCCTTCAGGTCTGGTATGGATATTAAGGGGAACCCCGGCCAAAATAAAAAAAAAAAACGGCGTTGGGTCCCCCTCAAAATCTATACCAGACCCTTCAGGTCTGGTATGGATTTTAAGGGGAACCCCGCACCAAAATAAAAAAAATGGCGTGGGGTCCCCCTAAAAATCCATACCAGACCCTTATCCGAGCACGCAACCTGGCAGGCCGCAGGAAAAGAGGGGGGGACGAGAGAGAGGCCCCCCTCCTGAGCTGTACCAGGCCACATGCCCTCAACATTGGGAGGGTGCTTTGGGGTAGCCCCCCAAAACACCTTGTCCCCATGTTGATGGGGACAAGGGCCTCATCCCCACAACCCTTGGCCGGTGGTTGTGGGGGTCTGTGGGCGGGGGGCTTATCGGAATCTGGAAGCCCCCCTTTAACAAGCAGACCCCCAGATCCTGGCCCTCCCCCCTGTGTGAAATGGTAAGGAGGTACAAAAGTACCCCTACCATTTCACTAAAAAACTGTCAAAAATGTTAAAAATGACAAGAGACAGTTTTTGACAATTCCTTTATTTAAATACTTCTTCTTTCTTCTTTCTTCTATCTTCCTTCAGTTTCTTCCTCCATCTTCTTCTTCTTCTGGTTCTTCCTCAGGTGTTCTCGTCCAGCATCTCCCGCTGTGTGTCGCTTCTTCTCTTCTGACGGTTCTAAACTTACTGGGGGGGTGACCCCGCCCCCTCTGATGCACGGGGACTTGACGGTCACCGGGTGGCTCCGCCCCCCCTTTATTTAAGAATCGTCAGAAGAGGAGAAGCGTCACACATCAGGAGCCTCCCTCCATGCCATCATGGATGTGGAGTGGCCCGAAAAGAAGATGAAGACAAGCAGATGAAGAGAAGAAGATGAAGAGAAGAAGATGAAGAGAGAAGCATCACACAGCGGGAGCCTCCCTCCATGCCATCATGGATGCGGAGTGGCCCAGAGAAGAAGGGAAGAAGACGCCGACGCCGTGGAGGAAGATGCCGGACGAGAACACCGGAGGAAGAACCAGAAGAACCAGAAGAAGAAGAAGATGGAGGAAGAAACCGAAGGAAGATAGAAGAAAGAAGAAAGAAGAAGCATTTAAATAAAGGAATTGTCAAAAACTGTCTCTTGCCATTTTTAACATTTTTGACAATTTTTTAGTGAAATGGTAGGGGTACAAAAGCACCCCCTTACCATTTGACACAGGGGGGAGGGCCAGGATCTGGGGGTCCCCTTGTTAAAGTGGGCTTCCAGATTCCGATAACCCCCCACTCGCAGACCCCCACAACCACCGGCCAAGGGTTGTGGGGATGAGGCCTTGTCCCCATCAACATGGGGACAAGGTGTTTTGGGGGGCTACCCCAAATCACCCTCCCAATGTTGAGGGCATGTGGCCTGGTATGGTTCAGAAGGGGGGGGGTGCTGTCTCGTTCCCCCCTCTTTTCCTGCGGTCGTCCAGGTTGCGTGCTCGGATAAGTCTGGTATGGATTTTTGGGGGGACCCCACGCCGTTTTTTTTTTTCATTTTGGCACGGGGTTCCCCTTAAAATCCATACCAGACCTGAAGGGTCTGGTATAGATTTTGAGGGGGACCCCACGCCATTTTTTTTTTTTTTAAATTTGGCCGGGGTTCCGCTTAATATCCATACCAGACCTGAAGGGCCTGGTATGGAATTTAGGAGGACCCCCACGTCATTTTTTTTTTTTTTGGTTCGGGGTTCCCCTGTGGGGGAATCCCATGCCGTTTTTATCAATGAACTTTTATGTGTATTGCTGGACCGACAATTCATTATAGCTGCGAGTAGTTTTAAATTACTTTTTTTCCTTTAGAAATGTCATTTTGCTGTCAGACTGTTCTAAACATGGGAAGCATGTGCCACTTTACAGGCATACTATAGACACCCCTCAGGTACGAAGTTTAAAGGAATATTACACTTTTATTGTTTCACTTTAAGCATTATTAAAATCACTGCTCCCAAAAAAACAGCTGTTTTTAAAACTTTGTTTGCATTGATACATGTCCCCTGGGGCAAGACCCAGGTCCCCAAACACTTTTTATGACAATAACTTGCATATTAACCTTTACAATTAGCACTTTTGATTTCTCCATAGACTTTTAAAGGGTGTTCCGTCGCTTTCGAATTTGCCGCGAACACTCCAAATTGTTCGCTATTCGGCGAACAGGCGAACAGCCAATGTTCTAGTCAAACTCATGTTCAACCCGAACATGAAGCCCATCCCTAGTTCCTACCTCGTTGACCAATCCTGCCTTTCCTACCCTCCCTTACTCATAACCGTTAGCACCTTCTAATACCTATAGTAAACTTTTCAGTTAAAGCGAAGAAGTTTCCCAGTAGACAACCTACATTCATCTGGCACAACAATCCCGTTACCAGTGGATTTCTTCTGTGGACACCCCCCGCACACTCCTCTAATCTTTAAGTCAGAATGCTGCATTGGCTGAAGCCTCACTACTTGTTTATTTGATATCATGGTTTTTGACTCCTCTGACACTGTTCAAACTGTTAAAATTTTTTAAATTGCTTAACCTGTTAAACCTGCCCAACCACGTACACTGTTTGCTACGGTCTATTATTTACCTCTCTCTTTTACCATACCCGGCAACAATACACCTACCTGCTCCCAACGCCATCCTTATGATACCTAACATATAACCAACCTCTATTGCTGTGTACACACAAGCAGACTTTCGACGGACTGTACTCCGAAGGACTTTTTGATGGACTTTCGATGGAGTTCCGACGGAGTTCCGATGCAACGGACTTGCCTACACATGATCACATCAAAGTCCGATCATTTCGAACGTGATGACGTATGACCAGACTAAAATAAGGAAGTTCATAGCCAGTAGCCAATATCTGCCCTAGCATCGATTTTAGTCCGTCGGACTAGCATACAGACGAACGGATTTTTCGACTGGACTCGAGTCCGTCGGAAAGATTTGAAACATGTTCCAAATCTAAAGTCCGTCTTATTTTTCGACAGCAAAGGTCTGATAAAGCCCGCACACAATCAGATTGTCCGGCGGATTTGTTCCGTCGGACCTTTGCTGTCGAAAAGTCTGGTTGTGTGTACACGGCTTATGAAATACCTTCTCCTAACCAACCTGCCCATCCTCTCCCTTCCCATAGATCCACAAAAATCCCCCTAAACCCCTATTCTACGCTCGGACCTTCACCAACATTCACTCTGGCTTTGCCCATGCAACAGCTCCCTACAATCTGCTTTCTACATGCCTATAATTAAACACCTTTGACCTCATAGGTTTTGGAGACCCCACCCGTCTCACGACCGTAACCTACTGAACCTACACCCAGCGAACTCTGGAAGTTCTCGCTGACTCATCCGAACCCCCTATACTAAAGGGTGATCTAGCTGGTCTACTCCCACCTTCCAGATTCGATTCCTATATAACTTCCCTTTCTCACCCTTCCCTGTTCTGTCCCCTCCTCCTTCCTATCCCTTATCCCTCTACCCAACCCCTCACTTAATACTCCCTCTGCTCACCTACCACCTCCTTCCCTCTAATCTTCACTGCACCTAGTTCCTCCCCTCCCCGTAGTTGTCCATTTCTCACCCCCTCCACACCCCTGCCCCACCATCCCCCTCCACTCATAGCGTGTCTCCCCTGCAAAATCTCAGATACACTAGCTGACGAACAAGAACATCTTCATTAAGGGCAAACTATGGGACAAACCTATCAACCTAGCTAATGTGTACAGCCCTAACAACGCCCAAGTCCCATTCTTCTGATCTATCAACCGCCTACTATCATCCTTCCAAACTGGCATTCTGATTCTGGGAGGTGACTTTAACGTTCCAGTGGACCCTCTCATAGACACCTCCACAGGCACATCCCAACTCCCATATAGCGCCCTAATAAATCAAACTGGCACTCCAAGAACTTTCCCTACATGACTTGTGGAGAATGCTGCATCCTCATGAGAAGGATTGCACATTCTTTTCAGCTCCTCACAACAAATACTCATGCCTTGACTATCTTTTCCTTAGCCAACCTGACTTACCCTTCCTATCCAAAACAACAATAGAACCGGTGTTCGGTTCAGACCACCATCCTATCACTCTTCGCTTGACTTTCCCAGAACATTTCCACACATCCAAAATTTGGAGATTCGACTCAAACCTCCTGACTGACAAAGCTAAGGTCGCCAAACTCCGAACCACTATTTCCAACTATTTTCAAGGCAATGATACCCCCCACACATCTTGTCTCATTCATTGGGAAGCACATAAGTGCGTGATATGGGGAAAACTGATCTCTCTCACCTCCGCACTCAAACGAGAAAAACAGAAACAAGTTAACAACCTTCTTACTAAAATACAAACACTAGAAAAAGCACACAAGCGTAACCTAGCCCAACACACTCACAAAGAACTGACAGAAACCGCAAACTCCTACTAGAAGAATTGGGTCAAAAGATGAGGAAAAAATACATTCTCTCTCAAACTCTTTTATGAGCACAGCAATAAAAGTGGTCATCTACTAGCTCAATTTTGGCTCAAGAAAAGCCAAATTGACAGTACACCAGATACAGACCCCCATCGGGAAACACACTAACCCGGATATAGCACTAGCGTTCGAACATTATTATGCTAACCCATATTATCTCTCGGCCACGTATATGCACACACCCAAACCCACTCCCAGATCCACACTTATACGGAACTTCCTGGAAAAACACTGCCCCAAGCTAATTACCTCAGACAACTCCACAGATCTAGAACACCCAATCACCACACAAGAATGGGACAAGGCCCTTAAAAACATGGAACCAGGCAAGAGCCCAGGTCCAGATGGACTATCAGATAGTATATAGAACTTTCTCAGAAATTCTATCGACCTACTTCCTCAAAGTGTTCAACTCCCTATCAGCCTCCACCCCACTCTCCCCAGGCTTACTGGAAGCACACATTTCAGTTATACCCAAAGATGGAAAGGACTCCACCCAAATGGCAAATTACAGACCAATCTCCCTACTAAATGTAGACATCAAATTATTCGCCAAAAATACTAGTCAAGCGCTTACTTCCCCTCCTCCCCCACACTATCTCCCATGACCAAGTTGGCTTTATCCCTGGAAGGGAAGCCAGGGACAATACGATTAAAGCGATCAACCTGCACCACCTCCTAACCTCCTCCAAGCAAACCGTTTTTTTTTTATCCCTCGATGTGGAGAAGGCATTCGACAGGGTGGCCTTGGACTACATGGAACCTTGTCTTAGATTCATGGGTTTGGGTAATCGCCTATTAAGCTTCATAATGGCCCTATACACCAATCCCATAGCAGGGGTCCGGGTCACCGGCTTCCTGTCAAATGCCTTCCCAATATATAATGGTACGAGACAGGGTTGCCCCCTCTCCCCGTTATTGTTTACACTCACCCTAGAACCCCTTCTACGCTGCCTTAAAGCCAACCCAAACATTAGAGGGATACATACAGCTGAGAAAGAATACAAACTAGTGGCCTTCGCCAAAGACAAACTTCTCTTTCTTACTGAACCGCACATCTTTATTCCCAACCTACTGACAGAATTCTGCCATTTTAGACTAATCTCCAATCTCAAGATCAATTTTTCCAAATTGTGTGCCTTAAACATATCTCTACCCAAACACACAGTCACCCAATGTCAAAGAAACTTCCCCTACCACTGGAAGGACGACGCAATAACCTATCTAGGAATCCAACTTCCCTGACATCTTTCCAATCTTTACAGCAAAAACTACCTACCCATCTTACAAAATCTCACCCTTGATTTAAAATGCTGGAACAAGCCCATCTTTTCATGGTTCGGCAGAGCGGCCATACTTAAAATGAACGCTCTTGACCTGTTGGTTCCTTCCCCATCAACTCCAAATGCATTTACTCAATTGCTTCCACTTACAATTTTTGGACTGGGGAAAGATGACTGTGTCCGAGACAAATGTTTTTATATGCTTAAGGTCCCCTTGACTTGCGTCACTCTTCTCTCACCTCCTCTTTGTTTTTTCCTCTCCTCCCCCCTCTTTCCTCTTTTCCCTCCTGTCTTCTCTCCCTTTGTGCCTCTCTTGGCTTCATTTCTTGTACCAAGAGCTGCTGACCAGTGAGACGCAAGACGTGCCTACCCCCTCTCCCACCCACCTGAACGCCTTATGACGACTGACTGCCCAATTACTTTAGCATCTTTTAACTGCAGGGGGTTTAACACACCGGAGAAGCGGAGCCAGATCCTTTATCACTTTCACAAAATGCGCTCTAATATTCTAATAATCTATACCCGCCCTACGCAACAGATATTACCCACAATGGTACCATAGTACTAACCCCCATGCCAAATCCAAAGGGGTCTCCATCGCTTTCCATAAGTCCTTCAATCCTGAGGTCCTAGACTCCCTTATTGACGGGGCAGGTCGCTACATCTTTCTCAAACTGAAACTAAACAATTTTCTCTTTACAGTGGCTAGCATATACGTTCCCAACGTGGACCAGGCTCGGTTCCTCTCATCCATTCTCACCAGACTTTCCTCCTTTGGGGGCCCCTGCTTTATCATCGGTGGAGAACTCAACATCGCCCTGTCCCCGTCTGCAGACACATCATAGGGTAAGTCCTCTGTTCCTTTTCTACACTGACATGCATCAAATCCCTGCTACACTCCTCCCGTCTGGTGGATGTTTGGCATGTCCAGCATCCTACAGAGAGAGACTACAGCCATTATTCCACAGCACACAACTCCTACAGCAGACTTGACCACTTTCTGATCTCACAATCCCTGCTGGATACCCCCTCCAAGCATCCATCGGCCACTTACTCTGGTCTGATCATGCCCCCGTCTATTTGACTCTGGCGGGACCCTCAAAAACCCATAGGGGCACACACTGGAAGCTCAATGATAATTTGTTACGAGACTCTGTCTGTGTAGCTGACATCTCCAAAACCATTCGGAACTTTATGTCCGATCATTCTTCAGACACCACCTCCCCCTTAACTAATGGGAAGCCTTAAAATGCATGGTACAAGGAGTACTCATACAGCATGGCTCCCGCTTCAAAAAGATAAGAGCTGAGGAGATATGCCGCCTCCTTTCCATTATCGCAGACCTCGAACCCCTCCACAAGCGAGATCTGGACCGGACCATTTTCATCCAATTATCCAATGCCCGTTGAGATCTACTCCAACTCTTAGATTCACACTCCCTGATCGCTCGAGACAGGGCACACAACCATCACTACTCTTTAGCCAACAAATTCGGTAAACACTTGGCGTGGACCCTCCACCCTAGACCTCCCCGATACTCCATTCCCTTTATCACCCAACCAAGACAAGACGTTTAATACATCATGCATCTCCGCTTACTTTAGACAATACTATTCCCAGCTCTACAACCTATCACCTAAAGCCTCGAACACCCAGACCACCTCCTCTACGACAACATGCGATACTACATTATGCAGACAGCATTACCCACCATTGACACACTAGATTCCCTGGAGCTCGACAAACCCCTGGCCATGTCCGAATTTTTACAAGCCATCAAGGACCTGAAAATAGGCAAATGTCCTGGGCCATACGGGTATACCCCTCGTTTCTTCAAAACGTTTGCTCCTCAACTAGCACCACTTCTAATTAAAACTTTAAATTCCATAGATGACTCCCACTTACCCGCCAAAGGATTACTATCTGCCAACATTTCCATAATACCGAAACTGGGCAAAGATCCATCCCAATGTAGTAGTTGTCGGACGATATTTTTGCTCAACATAGACCTTAAATTGTTTGCAAAGGTATTGGCAGTCCCAGCCATGAGGCAAGGGACAATACCACTAAAATGATACATCTCAACTCTTTTATACAACGTAAAGATTTAAAAGCCTACCTTTTATCCTTCCACATCGAAAAGGCGTTTAATAGGATTAACTGGAGATTCCTACAACTTTCACTTGAACAACTAGGCTTAGGAACAACTTTTATCTCTAAAGTGATGTCCCTGTACTCCCAGCCCTCTGCCTCAGTACTAGTAAACGGCACTGCCTCAGAACCATTTGACATTTCAAATGGCATGTGGCAGGGCTGCCCCCTCCCCCCCTTTTGTTTGTCATCGTTATAGAACACCTAGCCTGTGCCATACGTCAGAACACCTTTATCCATGCTATCCAAACACCCTCCTCCCACCACAAACTATCTCTATATGCTGATGACCTCCTGGTTTATCTACAAAACCCCCTTACCTCACTACCATCTCTCTTCCTGGAATTCCGCCGGTTTGGCTTCTTTAGTAACTTTAAACTTAACATAACCAACCCTGCCTCTACGATGTCCTCATTAAGACTAAACTTCTCTTTTCAATGGCAAATGAAAGGAATATCCTACCTAGGGGTTACTACCCCCTCCAATCTCTCAAACCTATTGTCCCTGAATTATGTTCCCCTACTTTCCCGCATACGGAAAGACTTGGAAGAGTGGGGAGGATCCCACTTACCATGGTTCAGGCGGATCAATACTCTTAAAATGGACACCCTGCCCAAATCCTTCTTCCCCTCCCTATGCTCCCTCACTATTAGATTCATGTGGAACTGTGGGCTACCTAGAGTAAAATACAAACTGCTTACCCTCCCGAAGTTACAGGGCGGAGCAGGTCTCCCTGACTTTGAGACCTACTATAAAGCCACCCACATGGCACGCACTCTGGAATGGTTTCCTCGTCCCTTCCTGAAGGCATCCTTCTCAGTAGAGCAAGATTTAGCCCCTGTGTTCCTCCAGGCCCTTTTATGGGGTGTACAGGACGCTGTGGCTGGGTCCTGGAAGGACGCTATGTTTCCCCTCTGTTTGGACTGTGGTCCCTTTAAGGGAACAAAAAGGGTTAACTCACCTGTCAGAGGAAGTGGGTTTAAAACAAGACAGGAAGTTATAGATGGGTGTGGAGGAGTGTAGAGGAGAATGTGGATGGTGTTTTGTGGTCAGCAACAAAAGTGAACAGCAGTGTCCTGCCTGGAAGCCTCCTGCAGGGGAAACTACCTGCAACAGAAACCAAGGACTGTTTAACTGCGATAGCGGTTCTGGACTTTGCAAGTCGGTGAGACTGAAATCTCTTTCTTTTGTTTTTGCTGCTGTAAAGCTATTTAAGTTTAATAAACCTCCTTTTGAGTGAAAAGCCTGTGTCCTGCGATCTAGCTGGTTCCCTGAACTTTACAGGGGATACAGAAATGACTATGCCCATCTACCCACTCCCTCACCATCAGGACTCACCCCTCTTATGGGCCGTACACACGATAGGATTTTCCGACAACAAATGTTGGATGCAAGCTTGTTGTTGGAAAGTCCAAACGTGTGTATGCTCCATAGAACATTTGTTGTCAGAATTTCTGTCAACAAATGTTTGAGAGCAGGTTTTTAAATTTTCCGATAACAAGACTTGTTGTCTGAAATTCCGAGCGTGTGTACACAATTCTGATGCTTAAAAGTCCACGCATGCTCGGAATCAAGCAGAAGAGCCGCACTGGCTATTGAACTTAATTTTTCTCGGCTTGTCGTACTTGTATGTCACCACGTTCTTGAGGTTTGGAATTCCCGACAACATTTGTGTCGCCGTGTGTATGCAAGACAAGTTTGAGCCAACATCCTTCAGAAAAAAATCCACGGTTTTGTTGTCGGAAAATCCTATCGTGTGTACATAACTTTAGACTTTGGTACTACAGGGGTTTGTGCTCCATTCTGTCCTCCGACCCATCCCTGTTGACCTCTCTGTATGACAACCCCACCTTCCCCCAGTGCGTGGGAGTGACGACATCGGGGCCCTTTAAACGCCCTGATTGGCCTCAAGTGCACTCCTTTGTACAACCTCTACAGGGGACACCAGCTACATTGGCGGGATCTTGCGACTGGTTCACTTCCCTGCACTTATCCACATTCGCTAAATGCTTACACACTTCCTCCCAAATACACCTCCCCATAATAAATTTGAAGAGCTGTGCTCCCTCTCTGAAACACCCAGACAAATTCTTTCATCCCTATACGGTCTACTACAGGCTCTCACACACGATCACTTGCCACCTTACACCAGGATGTGGTCTGCAGACTTGGGAGAGGACATCTCCAGACCGGACTGGCAGACTTCATTCCATTTTACTCACAAGTCCACAGTATCCTGCTACTCTCAGGAAAAGAACTACAAGATTCTGTCCAGGTGGTACAGGAACCCCTCCACATTACACAAAATTTTTCCATCCACCCCAGCCTCCTGTTGGTGATGTAACTCCTCTACTGGGACCTATCTACACGTCTGGTGGGAATGTGAGAGGATCCGCCCCTTCTGTACTCAGGTATTTGAATGTTATAATAAAATTTATGAAGAAACACTATTGACCTCCCCAAAGATTGCCCTCCTCTTCATACTCCCGAGTCTATAACAGCACAGAAACGGAACCTCCTACGTTTCTTTATGTCTTCAGCGAGACAGCTCATTCCATCATATTGGAAGACAACCACCACTCCTCCCTTGTCATGTTGGGTCTCGATTATGAATGACACCATGAGAATGGAGGAGATGTTGGCTCTTGATAACAACATTTATGATAAGTACAAGGTGCTGTGGTCTATTTGGCTCTGTTTCTCCGCCTCAGATACCCTCACGAACATACTGTCGAACCCATCAGGGTTATCCTAACACGCATCATAACCACAGGGTGCACTGGTGCACACACCCACTAGTCCCCCACCCTCTACACTAACATTTAATTCTCTATGCAAATGTCTCCTAAGCAGCCCTTTCGCTCCTCTGTGACTTTCTCCCTTTCCCCCTTCTTTATTTCTCTCTCTCTTTCTTAATTTATGCACCCCTCTGGGTCACTCCTTCCCCTCTTTTTTTCTTTTTTCTCCTTTTCTTTCTCACCTTTCCCTGACTTGGTTTTCCCCTTTTATTTACTAAAATTTACATATGTTGTTTTTTGTTATGAACATCAAGGCTCATTAGCCAGAATTATTCCTTGTAACAGAGGACGGTCTTTCACCCTAGTGCAACAATGTTTGAGAATAGGAGTCAAGCTGTAGGCGATAGCCATTGGGCTGACTCATTACCCATGTTTACTTGCTACTGTCTCTGGATTGTGTATTTTCATGTTGTTCACTGTGATATATGTGAAATTGATAATAACCCCCTTCCCGCCGACCGTACGCACATATGCGTACTCGGTTTTCCGGGGTTATACCGGGATGATGCCCGCAGCTGCAGGCATCATCCCGGTACCGTTGTTTCCAGCGGGCGATCGGCTACCCGTGTATAACAACCGATGCGGCTAAAAGCCGCTCGGTTGTTATACCGGAGGAGCAGGAGGGGACATCCCCCCTCTCGCCGCCTCCCGCCTCTGTTACCGGGCCTCCCATGCGATCGGGAGGCCCGGTGTCCAATCGGGAATCTTCGGCAGCTGGGGGCGGGCTGGAATGAAGCTGTGAGTGGCTTCGTTCCAGCCTTCTTGTTGTAAACGCGGAAGCGACGTCATGACGTCACTTCCCGTTTACTCGGCTGCCAATGGCGCCGAATTTAAAAAAGTACACAGTATTCAGAATCGCCGTTTTCAGTGATCTGAATACTTTGAAGTGTAAAGGAGGGATGGGGGGTCTTTTAGACCCCCCATCCCTCCATAAAGAGTACCTGTCACCACCTATTACTGTCACAAGGGATGTTTACATTGCTTGTGACAGCAATAAAAGTAAAAAAAAAAAAAAAAATTTTTAAACACAATTTATAAAAGTACAAAAATAAATAAAATAAATAAAAAAAAAAAAAAAAATTTTTAAAGTGCCCCTGTCCCCTCGAGCTCGCGCAGCGAAGAAAACGCATACGGAAGTCGCGCCCGCATATGTAAACGGTGTTCAAACCACACATGTGATCGTCAGAGCGAGAGCAATAATTCTAGCCCTAGACCTCCTCTGTAGCTCAAACCTGGTAACCGTAAAAAAATTTTAAAGCGTCGCCTATGGAAATTCATAGGTACCGTAGTTCGTCGCCATTCCACGAGTGCGTGCAATTATAAAGGGTGACATGTTTGGTATCTATTTACTCGGCGTAACATCATCTTTCACATTATACAAAAAAATTGGGGTAACTTTACTGTTTGGATTTTTTAAAATTCATGAAAGTGTCACTTTTCCAAAAATTTGCGTTTAAAACACCGCTGCACAAATACCGTGTGATAAAAAATATTGCAACAATCGCCATTTTATTCTCTAGATTCTCTTCTAAAAAAATATATATAATGTTTGGGGGTTCTAAGTAAATTTCTAGCAAAAAATAAGGATTTTAACTTGTAAACACCAAATTTCAAAAATAGGCTTAGTCATGAAAGGGTTAAATATATTTTCAACCCTAAAAATGAACGCCCTACCTTGCTTACTCTACATACTGCAAACGGTCCCAATCCACATGTCTGCTATCTTTTTCAATAACTTCAAAAGTCTATGCTCTAAATTCCTCTGGGGAAATAAAAGACCAAGAATTAGCTACCAGCACCTCTATCTACCAAAACAGAAAGGAGGGATTGGACTCCCAGACCTAAAAAACGATTACATTGCCTGTCACCTTCCCAGAGTTCTTGACTGGAACATCCACCAGAAATACAAAGACTGGGTTACCCTTGAAGCCTCACTCACCTCCTCTCCCATTCATCTATTACCCTGGAACATCCCAAAACACATACCGCCCGAAATTCGGAAACATCCCTTAATCGGCTTAACAATCAAATGCTTCTACAACACCTGCAAGTCAACCACCCTGTCCTCTACACCAGGCCCCCTCACCTCCCTCCGTCTTAATCCTGACTTCCCCCCGGAATGCACAATAACTTCCTAAATGACATCTGGCCACACAGAAACGTTCAGATACACCACTTCTCACAAGGCAAGGTTCTACAACGTGAGAAGCTACCATCAAAGGACGTTGGCATCTATGTCTCCCCATGATATCACACACTACTCTCACACTACTTACTTGCACTTGACAGGAAATTTAAGGTCTCCAGACCCCTTTCCCCCTTCGAAACACTATGCACAAAATAATCCCCTAAAAGTCAGTGTTACCTGATCTCCACATTACACTACCTTTTATTCTCGGAAATCCCCTTCAACAGTGGTCGGGCTTGTAAAACATGGGAAAACTAACTTTCCTTAGCCCTGTCACCAGAAGAATGGGAAATAATCTACCTGAGCATTCACAAAGGATCCGTAAACATTTCCACACAGGAAAACGGATACAAAATCCAAACACATTGGTACCGGACACCTTCCCTTATTCACAAATTCAACCCAGACATTCCAGATGTATGCTGGAGATGCAAACGGGATGAAGGAACCCTCCTGCACATTTGGTGGAGCTGTCCCCTCATTCAAGCTTTCTGGAGTGAAGTCCACCAAATTATAAAAAAGTCACTACCTACAGTCACTACCTACACACTGAACTTCTCTCCTGAGCAATTTCTCTTACACATTACCACCTTATCGAACAACACTTACTTTAAATCCTTAGCCATGTACATGGTAAATGCAGCAAAACAGTGCATCCCAGTACACTGGGGCACCACACATGCCCCATCAATCAAAGAATGGCTAAACAGTCTCCAGGATAGCTGAAATGGAACTTCTCATCAGTATTGCTCATGACACACCAGTTAAATTCTCAACCAAATGGGCATGCTGGACCCACTTCCAGACAACAACAGACTACAAAGACCTCACCATCAACATCACACAACCCGTCTGAAACTCTTTCCCCACACCCACGCAAACCCAGACTCGACTTGGACAAACCCTCACAACCAGTTATAATAACAAAAATAATGATCTACCCTCACTAGTCACAACCACGTAACAATCATCAGTCCCCCTACCTACCCTTGCCAGAGGAATGAGAGATGGACAACACCCACCTTTCCCCCCTCCACCCCTTCTACACCACCCCCATTTTCCCCCCTGCCCCCCCCTACTCTCTTCATCCCCCTATCCCAGTCACCGAAAACGATACCCCCCTACCATATACACACTTCTTCCTAGACCCCCAAAACACCACCTTAGACAGAAACCCATACGCTGATCCCATCCTGAAATTTTTCACACAATCTGAATCTTTCTTAAGACACCTTGGCTTAACCTGAACATACCTAATATTTCTATAACAGCTATCATATTGCCTCAGATTTACACACCCATAAGTCCTACCAAAATCCAAGAAACCCAATCGGTTTCTATCTCCATTGATTCAAGGTTCACTCCCTTCAGGGCAACTATAATTGACATCTTGAAGTTCAAAGTCTATAAGTTTAGCCGTTAATATACCCTGTTAACTGCCATCTGATTTGTATTATGTGTTTCTGTTATACTCTCCATTTGCTTGTACCCTTTTACTTCTAATAAAAGCCTTATAAGGAAAAAAAAACAAGAAATCAGCAGAGCTTTACCGTATTTACTAAGCTCTGAGGAAAATGAGTGTAACTGAATTTGCAAGGTGCACAGTCTATTTGCCTTTAGTAAATTCACCCCAATAGGCACCACTGCACACTCTGCATTTATGTGCAGTTTGGAGTAAACACTACAATGTCCCTCAGATAGCGATTTAGCCGGGTACACACTACAGTTTTTTTTTTTTTCGTGCAACCTCATAGGTTGCATGAAAAAAAACTGACAGCTTCAGTAGGGAGCCACTGTACTAACCATGCAAGGTTAGTCCAGCGATCACCTGCTGAGCTGTTGTGTTCTGACAGGGGGACGCCAGAACACTCCAATCAGCGCTCTCTGCAATTGGCCTGCTTCTGTTGGGCAGACTGACATACGCAAGGGCAGAATCACAGCTGGTATTTTTTGTACCGGCAAATGTCTCCCGACATTCTGCCCATGTGTACGGGGCTTTAGGCACCATTGTTACTACACATAGAAACAAAAAGCTCTGGTGAGTCTAATAAACTACTTTTTTTACAACCTGAATTTTACCAGTCTAGGAAAATGCACATTTTTGAGAAATTGTGCATCCTACCTAAACTACTTTTACCTTTGTAGTGTATTAATGTATTAGGTTGTAGTATCATTTAATGACAAGTGCAGTTTATGTATTAATTAGCATTTTTTTTATTTAGCTATCCATATGTATGTGCAAATTAAACAAAAGTAAAGGTTTACTTTAATAAGGGGGAAGTGAAGTGAGTTTGTTTTAAGCATCCAAATATATTTAGCAGAACTATCTATTACATAAATGTGCCCTTCATATTTTTGGATGCTTGAAGTGAACACAAGTTCATTTTCATTTTCTTTCACATTACTTTAGTAAAGGACCCCCAAAGACCTAAAAGCAAACAACTGGTTTCTTTTGTAATGACAGTGCAGTGTAATATAATTTCTGCTTACTAAGGCAAACAACCTCTTACCACTAAAGGAATTAGCTGGTATATATTAGATTTGTAAAAACATTCATTGCTTTTTTGAATTGAATCACTTAACAGCTCTAGTGCTGATAGATAACACACATTTCAGTGGAAAAATGTAATACCGATTTTATCCAAATGCTTTTATTGAAAACAATAAATTATTCCATTGTAAGATCAAGGAGGGTTGAGATGCCTATATTCTCATAAGCTAAAGCAGACAATCAGTATGATAATTAGAGCATGTTAATTAGTCTCCACAAGCAATGAGAAAATGCAAATGATATACAGCGGGAAATTAACAGCAGTTACTGCTCAATATTGCATGACTTTTCCATTAAGAATAATATGAGAAGTTGTTAAATTATAGAAAATGAGAATAATAAGGATAGAATATTAAGAAGGTTTGGTTTCTGGTTGAGCTGCAGAGGGAATCATTAGGATATATTCAATGATGCACATTCTTCATTGGTAGGGAAAGAAAGACATTTAGGAGAATTTAGGAAATCTTAAATAATGCTTTTGTTTTGACAAGGTAAAACAAAGTCATATTTTAAGATTATCCAAAAGGAAATTATTCAATAAAATTCAATGATGATCTTTGAAGGAGCATAACTTATTTTTCCTTGATTGAGAAATGAATAGGGAAGAAATGCCATTAAACTAACGGTGATAGTTTTATGATTTTACTAAAATTAGACCTGCAGCAGAGCACAGACACAAAAGTCGTTATATCTTAATTGGCATAAAATTTGTTGAAATCGTGTATTGTGGACATGAGAAGAGTTTAATTTAACACTTTCTAAGATGGCAGTTATGAGCAAAACAAACACAACTTATAATACAATAACATTAAGGTCAAACTCCAAATAAAGTATGTTCTTTTGTTTGGATCTCTATTAGGTATCATTTTTAGCAAAACTTTATAATTCAGTAAGGTTGCTTCACTAAAAAAAAATAGGTAGTGAGGGAATAGTATTTCAAGTGATAGTAGGGAATACATTCAATTGAAAATTCATGCTAGAAAAGTAAATGTTTACATAGCTTAGTATGTAAGATGTAATTTTGTGTTCCCTTCAATCATCTCATCATGCGCAAGCAAACATTTTCCTTACACATTATTGAAGATTCGGATTTAGCTTATTTATGCTCATGAACATTCCCTTCCCTGAAATTACTTTTTTATTAGCAAATCAACCACAAGTAATTCAAATCGTTTCTTACTAAAGATTACTTTAACATACCAAGTGTGTATTATGTGTGTGAGCTATATTTGCGAGTGCGACTATACAGTGCCTTGCAAAAGTATTCACCCCCCTTGGCTTTTTTCATGATTGTTTGAGGATTTGCATCATTTAATTTACAGAACATGCCCACAACTTTGAAGATTTTTTTTTTATTGTGAAGCAAACAACAAATAGGACAAAATAACAGAAAAAGTCAATCTGCATAACTATTCACCCCCCTAAAGTCAATACTTTGTAGAGCCACTTTTTGTGGCTATCACAGCTCCAAGTCACTTTGGATAAGTCTCTATGAGCTTGCCACATCTTACCACTGGGATTTTTGCCCATTCCTCCTTGCAAAACTGCTCCAGCTCCTTCAAGTTGGTTGGTTTGAGCTTGTGAACAGCAAACATTAAGTCTGACCACAGATTTTCTAGTGGATTGAGGTCTGGGCTTTGACTAGGCAATTCCAACACATTTACATGTTTCCCCTTAAACCACTCAAGTGTTGCTTTAGCAGTGTGTTTGGGGTCATTGTCCTGCTGGAAGGTGAACCTCCGTCCTAGCCTCAAATCACACACACAGTGGTACAGGTTTTGTCCAAGAATATCCCTATATTTAGCACCATCCATCTTTCCCTCAACTCTGACCAGTTTCCCAGTCCCGACTGCTGAAAAACATCCCTGCAGCATGATGCTGCCACCACCATGTTTCACTGTGGGGATGGTGTTCTTTGGGTGATGTGATGTGTTGGGTTTGGACCAGACATAGCATTTTCTTTGATGGCCAAAAAGTTCAATTTCAGTCTCATCAGACCAGAGCACTTTCCTCCATACATTTTGGGAGTCTCCCACATGCCTTTTCGCAAACTCATAACGTGCCACTTTATTTTTTGCTGAAAGTAATGGCTTTCTTCTGACCACTCTGCCATAAAGCTCAACTCTATGGAGCGTACGGCTTATTGTCTTCCTATGTACAGATACTGCAGTCTCTGCTGTATTGTGCCATATTCTTTCCATTTGGTTATGATAGAATTAATGGTGCTCCTAGGGATCATCAAAGATTTGGATTTTTTTTATAACCTAACTCTGACTTGTACTTCTCAACAACATTGTCCCTTACTTTTTTGGCGAGTTCTTTGGTCTTCATGGCAGTGTTTGGTTAGTGGTGCCTCTTGGTTAGGTGTTGGAGCTTCTGGGGCCTTTCAAAAAGGTGTGTATATGTAATGACAGATCATGTGACACTTAGATTGCACACAGACATAATTTCACTAATTATGTGACTTCTGAAGGTAATTGGTTGCACCAGAGCTTTTTATGGGCTTCATAACAGGGGATGAATACATACGCACATGCCAATTATCATTTTTTTTATTTCTGAAAAAATAGTTTTATGTATATATTTTTCTAATTTTACTTCACCAACTTAGACTATTGTGTTCCGATCCATCACATATAATTCAAATTAAAAACACATTGAACTAAAGGCTGTAATGTAACAAAATAGGTAAAAAGCCAAGGAGGGTGAATACTTGCAATAGGAACCTCATTTGATTGGGATTTTTAAGGCAACAAAAGAAAGAAATGTATTTTTTTTTTTTAAATTAGATAAGTTTTATTTATACAAAAATTGTTAAAAAGTGATTAAACATATGGAGATATACATTTACAAAGAATAAAAGATGATACACTACAGTAGTGTATCATCTTTTATTCTTTGTAAATGTATATCTCCATATGTTTAATCACTTTTTAACAATTTTTGTATAAATAAAACTTATCTAATTTTTAAAAAAAAATAAATTTCTTTCTTTTGTTGCCTTAAAAATCCCAATCAAATGAGGTTCCTATTGCATATTGTTCAGGGATGATGGCAACCCTTTCACACTAATCCTTGAGAAGTCTATATCTACTCTAGGAGGGTAAATACTTTTGCTAGGCACTGTATTTAATGAATGTATACCACAGATTCACAAGGATTTAACACCATATACCAGAAAGTATTAAGATGCTTATTTTACAGAGTGCTGCTATGGAATCATTGAAGACTGTATTTCAGAAAACCCCGGTTCTACTTGAATTTCATATGTTTTATGTATTAGAGTTCACAGGCCATGTTATAATGATGGGAAATGCTAATTCCCCCCATCAATATCATTTTCCATATATAGCACAGTGGCCAGAATATGTGTATTTTTTTTTTTTACATGGTATGCAAGGGTTTATATATAACATTTGAAAATGATCTGCATAATAATGCTACTGTCAAAACGGACACAGATGTAAGCTAATCCTATTTTTGGAACAAGGAAGATAATTGCCAAATATTATTGCTTTAAAATTCTTAGAAATTAAATACATAGATAATATGAATATCAGCAACAAATTAGTTTTGGGTAGAAAACTGGATTTACAACCATAAGGCTAATCTGAAATGTTTAAAATGTTGAAGCACCAGAATGGCATCTCCTCTGATTTTTTCTAACATAAATTTTCATTGAAGTCTCCAAACAGTAAATGGCATTACAAATGTCCCTAAATCACCCAACAAGTGATTTATGATTGCTGTGTGAAGCATGTTCATAAACAATAATTATTTATGCATTTTAATGCCTCATATGCAGCATGTAAGTAAGCTACCACTGTACAAGGTGTGTTTTTTTTTTTTTTTTAATATGTTAAAATAAACATTTATCCTGCATATAAGTCAAAATATTATTATCCTCTGATAAATAATAAGACCCTGAATAGTGGTTGAGCATGTTGAGTGAACAGTGATTCATTCACTTGTCTAATTTTTTAATCCGGCCATACATGGAGCAAACTTTCTTTGGTTCAGCCAGGACCAGCACAATTTTGATCTATGTATGGGCAGGCTGGTTGTAAAGAAGTCCATCTACCAATCAACTTCTGTACAATGCGTCTGTATGTTTTACAGGCAGCAGCGCTAATCAGTGTATTCTGATGGCAGCAAGTACAATATCTCCGGGGGAGCATTACCCCATCCACATCGAATGTGTAGATGGGGGAATTGAATCATATTTTTTTATATAACCCGCTGGTTGAACAAAAAAAAAACTCATCTATGGCCTCTTTAACTTAACTATAAAAAATGATGTAGCACTAAAATATAGCCCAATGGTGACATTACAGACCCCACTTTCATTCAGAGTGTATTCAGTACACAACCGACATAACAATGTATCATCTAATTCCAATGCAAATAACATCAAACAATCGTGCACATTAATATATATTTCAATAAGGGTCCTTGAAGTGCCCAAACAATCAAAATCTTCAGTGATAGAGTCTGCTGTGCACCTCCACATGGAATAGTGCAGATATTCAGATACTTTGCAAATTTCAGTGCAAATCACATATGCTCCCTCCCACAAGTCAAAATAGGTAGTTTCCCAGGTTCCATGGATCACAAATCTCCATGCAGTCCCTGTAATTCAGCATTCTCTATGAGCAAGGTGAGAAAAAGACTCCCATACAGGTCACAGCTCCCTGAATAGTAAATTCAAAGTTTCTTAAAAGCAAGGAGAAAAAAAAGCCACAAAGTGTGAAACCATACAACCAGCTTTACGGGGGGAAAAAAATCAGTTGAGTGGGAGAGGCTGCAGGTGCTGTACATGCTGACACACTGAGTGGGAGATGCTGCAGGCACTGAACATGCTGACGTGCCGAGTCGGGAGACTGTTCCTGGGGCAGCTGAGCAGGAGGACAGAGTGGCTGCCTGAAGGGCACAAACAGCAGGCTATGTGTGATTGTAAGGTGAGGAAACTGTTAGAAGAAGATGGATTATTTCTGAGCTGCAGGAGTGTGTGTGTGTAAGGACACCAGATTTAATGAAGTTACACTGGAGCAACCGGAGTAGCTGTGCTGAGAACACTGAGGACATCTTTTTTTTTTGAAAGCTTATGGCGTGCAAACACAACCAAAAATTTCACCCAGTGCCAAAAAAATGTGCATACACATAAAGAGTGAAATACAAAAAAGTGCAACGGGTACACAAGCCCTCTAAAATCAGAGGGCCTTGCCCTGAATACCCCGGGGCATTAGGCTCCAGACGGGGACAAGGGTACTTACACTTGGTCCATCTGGCCGAAACCAGATGGACCCTGTTCTCTGGAGGGCCTGCCGAAACAGACTCACCCAAATACTAGGTGGGGCTCCCTCGAAGGGAGACCCCATGAGAGGGGGCGAACCAAGCCAAAAGGCCATGTCCACCCCCTCCCAAGACTTTCAGGGCAGGCCCGAGGACCTGCAACCCTACTCATCACACAGTGCAACAAACCGTGTACAACACAAAAATACAAAAAGTGACAAAAATAGGCTAATAAATAAAATAAAGTGGGGAAGGAATAATTTGAGAGGAGAGTGAAAAGGTGGCCATTGTGTAAAACAATGACAAGGCACTCCGGCCAGGAATAAAAAATTCTTCTGGTCCTAGCCAAAAGGCCCGGCCCAAGAGGCACTGAGGCCATCTTGCTCACATGATTGGGTGGAGTAGGCTGAGAGGTGAACCCATCGGTGATTGGCGGTGTTTGTTTCAGGAACACCAGGAGGATTGAGGCTCAGTGAGAGGATACCTGTGTGTACTGAGGGGCTGCGAGTAATTGGGAGCAGTGTGTGTAGTGTGTGTACTGAGAACAGGGAGTATTGCAAGTACTGAGAGTAAACTGGGAGTATTTTGAGGACTGTGAATACTTCAAAGTATTGTGAGTACTGAAGACTGTGAGTATTTGGAAATATTGCATGTACTGAGAGTAACTTGAAGTATTATGAGTATTGAGTAGGTGCGAGTACTGATAGTAAATGGGTGTATTGTGAATACTGACAGTAACTGGGACTATTGTGAGTAACTGGAAGTACTGTGAGTAACTGGAAGTACTGTGAGTACTGAGAGTAACTGGGAGTACTGCGAGTATGGAGGTCTGTGAGTACTTGGGAGTATTGAGTATTGTACTGAGAGTAATTGTGAGTTTTATAAATACTGAAGTCTGTGAGTAATCATACAGAGAGCTGTGAATAGGAGAGGAGGACTCCAGGGTCCATGTAATCAAGGAGCAGGAGGAGGGGGATGCTGGATGCTGTGTGTTTAGGGAGCAGGGGTAGAGGACGATAGGGGTTTTGTGATCAGGGAACAGGAGGAGAGGAAGCTGGGGACCATATAATCAGTGAACAGGGAGAGAAGACACCATGGGTTGTGTGATCAGATAGCAGGAGGAGAGGATGCCAGGGGCCATGTAATCATGAATAGAATAAATTAGAGTCAAGAAGTGAGATTAACACTAAATAGTGTAGAGTATAACTCCTAATCTTCTAGGATTATCCCCATTAAATTAGTGGGTATGATGTCCAACTGGTAAAAAATCTCCCAGTTTTTTTTTTAAATATTTTAACAGTAAGAAAGCAAGGTCAGAGCATATAGGCCCCATAAAAGATGATCAAGGGAAGTTGGTTACAAATGTTACGTAGAAGCAACTGTTCTAAATTCTAAATGGGCTTAGTGGGCTTGTTCTAAGTGGGCTTAGCACTATATGACCATATAGTGTGACCAAACCTCCGTATTTTTGAATATGTTCAGGTGTTTTTAACTAGCCTTGCAGGATAAATGTAATTTTTGTATGTGCGCACTGTAATCTGTTTAATACTAAATGCATTCTGCTCATCAGTGTCCGAAATAGATTTTGAAAAATGTTAACACAAATAAATCTCCAGGACCAGATGGTGCAGTTTTGAGAGTCCTCAAAGAACTAATAGGCTATTAGCCAGACCATTATTCCTAATTTTATGGACAACTTAAGGACTGGAATGGAGAAATGCAGATGTGGTACCAATATTTAAAAAAGGGCTAAGATAGCTGTAAACTACAGGCAAGTCAGTCTAATGCCGCGTACACACGATCAGACTTTACGGCATACTTGGTCCTGCGTACCGGATTTCGTCGGACAATTCAATTGTGTGTGGGCTCCAGCGGACTTTGTTTTCTCAAAAGTTTGACGGACTTAGATTTGAAACATGTTTCAAATCTGTCCGACGGACTCGACTCCGGTCGAAAAGTCCGCTCGTCTGTATGCTAGTTCGACGGACAAAAAACGACGCTAGGGCAGCTATTGGCTACTGGCTATGAACTTCCTTGTTTTAGTCCGGTCGTACGTCATCACATACGAATCCGTCGGACTTTGGTTGATTGTGTGTAGGCAAGTCCGTTCATTCGGAAAGTCAGTCATAAAGTATGTCAAAAAGTACGCAGGACAAAGTTTGCCATAAAGTTCGCTCGTGTGTACGTGGCATTACACATTTTTATTTTTTAATAAAGGATTTGTCCCAAAGTGTCTCCTATCATTTTTACTATTTTTTACACTTTTTTGGGTGAATTGGTAGGGGTACAATGTACTCCATACCCATTTACATAGGGAGTGGACCTGGGATCTGGGGGTCCCTTTGTTAAAGGGGGCTTGCAGATTCCGATAATCCCCCCACCCGCAGACCCCCACAACCACTGGGGAAGGATTGTGGGGACGAGACCCTTGTCCCCATCAGCATGGTGAGGGGGACCTCAAAACATCCTCCCCATGTTGAGGGCATGTGGCCATGTACAGTTCAGGAGAGAGGGCGCTCTCTCGTCCCCCCTCTTTTCCTGTGGCCTGCCAGGTTGCATGCTCAGATAAGGGTCTGGTATGGATTTTGGGGGGACCCCTATGCCTTTTTTTTATTTTGGCGCAGGGTTCCCCTTAAAATCCATACCAGACCTGAAGGGCCTGGTATGGATTTTGGGGGGACCCCCACACATTTCTTTTTATTTTGGTGTGGAGTTCCCCTCAATATTCATACCAGACCCAAAGGGCCTGGTAATGGACTGGGGGAACCCATGCAATTTTTTTGCTCAGATGTATGAAAGGTTTTAATTTGCAGACCAATTTGCTCACAATCTACCAGCAAGTGAGCTGCCATATAGAAAAAGGGAAGGTCCGTGGATGTGGTGGATGTGGTATATCTGGATTTTGCAAAAATATTTGATACAGTTTTTCATAAAAGCTAAATTTTCAAATTGTTGGCATGGGCCATAGGGTATGAAAACTGGTTTCAGTGGAGCATCCTATTAGTGGTGATAAATAGCATGCATTCAGAATGGTCTGGAGTGATAAGTGGAGTACCTCAAGGCTCTGTCCTGGGACCAATTCTGTTCAATTAATTCTCAAATGATATAGAGGTTGGCATAAATAGCTCAATCTCAATCAGTTTGCTGATGATCCAAACCTAAGCAAGGCAATAACTTCAGAGCAGGATATAGAAACCTTACAGGAAGCCTTAATAAAATAAAGGGGTGGGCAATTAAATGAAAATGAGATTTAATGTTGAAAAATGTAAAGTATTGCACTTGGGCACCAAAAATATAAATGCAAGTTACTTGCTGGGAGGAGAACCATTGGGAGATTCCAGGATGGAAAACAATCCAGTGTCCTAGTAGATCACAGGCTCAGCAATGGCATGCACTGCTGTCCAGTTCTGTTCACCAATCCTCAGAGAGGATGTGCTGGAACTGGAGAGAGTCCAAAGAAGGGTGGCAAAGTTAATAAGGGGACTAGAGGACCTCAGTTATGAAGAATGACTACAGACACTAAACGGATTATCCCTGGAGAAGTGACCCTTGAGAGAAGATATACAAATACCTCAATGGGGATACTAGCATAGGGAGAAAACTATTCAGCTTCAAGGAGCTTTAGCAATCACATGGGCCACTCAATGAAATTGGAGGTGAAACTGTTCAACCTTTAACTGCATAAGGGGTTCTTAACTGTAATGCTGCGTACACACAGTCAGATTTTCCGACAACAAATGTTCGATGTGAGCTTGTTGTCGGAAATTCCGACCGTGTGTAGGCTCCATCGGACATTTTCCATCGGAATTTCCGACAAACAGAATTTGAGATCTGAATCTCAAATTTCCCCGACAACAAAATCCGTTCTCGTAAAATCCGATCGTGTGTAGGCGATTACGACGTACAAAGTTCCACGCATGCTCTGAATCAATTATGAGAGGGAAGTACTCGGTCTGGCAAAACTAGCGTTCGTAATGGAGATAGCACATTCGTCACATTGCAAATTTGAAAATCTTTTAAATGCAGCGCATTTCTTTATTATTCTCGTGATCTCATGAATATTTTATTTTTTTGTTTTCGTCGGATCTCCATAATAATGTATTTATCTTTTATTTATAGTGGGTTTTTTTTTTATCAAGATCTGCTTTTTTTTTTTGTTTTTCTAGTGCTCTCCATAATATTGTTTTTCATTTTGTGTGTCAAGTTACCACAACACTATTATTATCTTGTATTTTTTTAACCTCAAGGAAGTTGTTTGGTGTTGGTGTCCCTTGCTAATTTGACATTGTATTTACCTGCCTACTCACAAACAAACTGTCCTTTTTGAAGTAAAACACATAGGCAAGTATTTGTGAATACAAAATAACCATTTATTATGGGTCAGATTCAAATAAAGAAGAAGGCAACACTGGAGAAACTGATGAAATTAGCGAAGCCTTTGTACCCCAGGGCACACATCAACTATTTTACAGCCAAAATTGGTAGCACGAGGAGTCCATATAATAGTGAGCACAATCTGGTCCCGGACTACAAGAGATCAGGAACAGCAGCAGATGACATATATGTCCCCAGGCTGTGGTCATACAACAGCCTGCGTCTTTTGTCAGACCAAACTGAACCCAGGACATTACACTCTTGTTTTCCTTTCACTCTTCCTTCCAGGCTTGCTTCCAGGCTGTGTTTTTGGAGTTGTGGCAGGAGATGGAGGAAGAGGAAGAGAATGGGCCAACTCACACAGGTGGGTTTTTGTTGTGAGTTGGCCCCTCAACCCCTTATTTAGGGACAGATACATAATTTCCTTACAGATGAGGCATTGGCCCTCCTCCATTTCCTGCATTTTGGATGCAGCCATGGAGGCAAAGGCCTCTTGAAGAGTGGGGGTGGTTCTGAGGGCAGCATTAGCCTCCCAAATCAGCCCAAGCACTGCCTCCTCCACGTTATTCCCCTTCCTGGGCCTTTTAGTTGGAAGGCAGAGGGGAGGAACCTGGGATTCGGTCAGGCTACTGGGCCGGGCCACCTCCTGGCTGCCATTTACTCCCACCACCTCCTGGCTGCCACTTTTCCCCACCACCTCCTGGCTGCCACTTTCCCCCGCCACCTCCTGGCTGCCACTTTCCACGGCCACCTCCTGGCTGCCACATTCCACAGCCTCCTCCTGGCTGCCACATTCCACGCCCCCCTCCTGGCTGAGGCTTTGCTGTGTGTGAAAAAGGGACATAGTTTTAGTTTTTTATTCATCAATCACACACAGTTTTGAGCTCATGACTGTTGCAAATTGAATGTTAACAAATAGAAAAGACTCCAGCATTTTTCATTCTTGTCCCAAACATTTTTGGCCACTACTGTCTGTTGATATGTAAAACACTTTATTAAATCAGCAATTAGTGATCAATAATAATATATAGTTAACATCATAAATTTTATAACAGGAAATATGTAGAACAATACTATACCTGGTTCAAGCTGGGCTCCTCCACTTCTTCCTGACTGGAATGCCCAGGTTGGATGTCGGAAGCCTCAGCTGGGGTGGAAGGAAGCATGGAAGGAAAAGTGGAAGGAAGGGTTGAGAGTGCTTGCCTGACTTCAGTCTGGTCTGACAAAAAACACAGTCTGTCATAGTACCACAGCCTGGGGACATAAATGGCATCTGCTGCAGCTCCCGATCTCATGGAATCCTTGACCGTTTTGCACTACCTATTATAAGTACTCCTCAGCCCACAATTCTTGCCTTCAAAAAGGGGATGGTTGCTGTGGGGATCTGTGGCTTCACCAACTCCAGCAGTTTCTCCAGTGCTGCCTGCCTCTTTTGTTTATGATTATAATGTGGATGTTTCACCTGCCACAGACAGGGCAGCTCCGTGTACTTGTCTATCAATAGGGGGAGGAAGTTGTGATCATTGAAGCCATCAATTTTCTCTGCAAGACACAACGCAAGACAAACCCTAATGTCAGGTTAAACTCTACTAATCTTGTCCCAATATAGGCTTCAATCTAGAAGCAGTATAAGCCATTGATGCACCAAGTTAAACTTGTACCTTCATTAGAACAATCGGCGCTTCCGCTACTCCTTCCTCCGCTCACAGATTGTACGTATGACACACACGTGTTACGCTTTATATACACTGCGCATGCGTGAAAATCCACCCGCCCCTGACGTTCTTTCTAGTCTAGTCTATTTAAGGCCTCAAATATGTCCTTTATATGGTGGAGATGGTGGACATCTTGAAGAGGGCCGACTATGATGGGAAGCATGGATCTTACCCAAAACCAAATGTCAGAAAGGCCAAGATCATGACTAAAGTTGTGAAAAGTCTGCAGAAGAATTTTGGGGTACGACGATCCAACGATCAACTGAGGAAACGATGGTCAGACCTCAAATTGAGGGAGCAGGATCAGTACAGAAAGATCAAGAGAGTTCTTGAAAAAAGTAAGCAGTTGTCCTTAGGGATGAGCTTTGTGTTTGAATCGAACGCATGTTCGACTCAAACATCGCCTGTTCAGTCGTTCGCCAAATTACGAACGATATGGGCCGTTTGTGCCAAATTCAAGTGGCGCTCACGGCCCATAATTCACTACGGCATCGCAGTGCATTGCTTGCTGATGATTGGCCAAGCATGCACGATGACCCGCATGCTTGGCCAATCACAGCGCTGTGTATACAGAGAGCCGTAATTGGCCAAAGCATTATGGCTCAGGGGGTTTAGTACACGCCCCACACTATATAAGGCCGCCTGCATGGCGGCCCTGTGTAGTTTGTTCCGGCGTTGAGAGAGAGATAGATAGACAGAGAGACAGTGTCATTTGATATAAGTTAGATAGAGTAGGCAGGCGAGTCAGTTAGCTGCACTTACAGTGTATTATGTATGTATATACATCCTAGGTGATATATATATATTTATATATATATATATATATATATATATATATATATATATATATAGTATTCAGTTTAGCTAGATCCGTTCCTGTTATTCTCTTCCTACTATTGACAGGCAGGCAGGTGTTTTTACAGTATTTACAGCTACCTGAAAAAATGGCATCAGTCACTCCTTCCCTAGCCCCACTATGTCCTCCTGAGGAGTCCCCCGAACTGTTTGACCACAGTGTTGGGTACATGCTCCAGGAGGATGCCCAGTGTTTTGAAGGCTTCGATGATGGTACCCGTTCCTGCGATCCAACTAGAGTATCTGTGAGGACTTATGCCCCGTACACACGGTCGGATTTTCAGATGGACAATGTCTGATCAGAGCATGTTGTCGGACATTCCGACCGTGTGTGGGCTCCATCGAACATTTTCCATCAGATTTTCAGACACACAAAGTTTGAGAGCAGGCTATAAAATTTTCCGAAAACAAAATCCGATCACGTCAATTCCGACCGTGTGTGGCCTGTTCCGACGCACAAAGTGCCATGCATGCTCAGAAGAAATTCCGAGACAGAACAGCTCGGTCAGGTAAAATTTAGCGTTCGCAATGGATACAACACTTTCGTCACGGTGCAATGTTAAAAATGGTTTAATACAGCGCACTCTCTTCTTCTTTATAATGTGAGAAGAATGAACTAGTTTTGCTGCTCATATTCACACAGACTTCTCACAAACTTATTTCTTTATTATTTATCGGGATTCCCTTAATATATTTTGATTTGTCACATCTGACAAAAATATTTTTATTATTTTTTTTTTTTAAAGGCATTTTTTTTTAGATTTTAGGTTTGTATTTTTTCCAAGGCTGATCTTTGGTTTATTTTATTTTTAGTTTTACTCCAGAATATTTTTGTGTGTGTTTTGTGTGTCAAGTTACCACAACACCATTATTATCTTGTATTATTTAATCTCAAGGAGATTGTTTGGTGTTGATGTCCCTTGTTAATTTCACATAGTATTTTTGAAATGTACCTGAATCCTCACAAACTGTCCTTTTTGAAGGAAAAAACACATAGGCCAGTATAATTGAAACCAAAAATCCTTTATTAAGGGCTCACAACCAAACAAAGAGGAAGGCAACACTGGATAACTAGCAGAAATTAGCGAAGCCTTAGACCCCCAGGGCATATGGTACCATAAGAGGCTGCATCTTTTGCTAGACCAGACTGGATCCAAGGTCATCACTTTCTGGTCTTCCTTCCACACTTCATTCCCGGCTGTGGCTCTGCTGTTGGAAATGTGGCAGGAGGAGGAGTAGGACCTGGAGGAGGAGGAGGACTAGTAGGACATGGAGGAGGAGCAGGAGAAGTAGAAGGACCTGGAGGAGGACCATGTGTGAGGTCACAAATGTGGGTATCAGATGTTATTTGGCCCCTCAACCCCTTATTGAGAGCTTCCAAAATTAATGACTCACACATGAGTTGTTGGTCCTCCTCCATCCGCTGCATTTTACACACAATTATGCCAGCAAAGTCCTCCTCCACAGTGTGTGGTGCTCCCAGGGCTTCTGTAGCCTTCCAAAAGAGGCCTATGGCAGCCTCCTCTAGGGTACTCCTCTTCCTGCCACTTTCTCTTTGCAGGTGGATGGGAGGGACCTGCATATCATGCAGCCTGCTCGGCCCGGCCACCTCCTGGCTGCGACTTCCCTGTGTATGAAAAAGGGACATGGTTTTAGTTTTTGCATCATCAATCACAATCATAAATTAGTACTTCAAACTAACATCTAGTTAACATCATTGATTGGACAACCTGAACTATTTAGAGGAATGCTATACCTGGCTCAAGCTGGGCTCCTCCACATGTTGCTGCCTGGAAGGCCCATGTTGGGTGTCAGAAGCCTCAGCTGGGGGGGAAGGAAGCATGGAAGGAAGACTGGAGAGTAACGACCTGGGTTCAGTCTGGCCTGCCAGAAAATGTAGCCTGTCATAGTACCACATCCTGGGGCCATAGATGTCATCTGCTGCTCCAGATCTCTGCAAATCCTGGACTTTCTTGCGCTCCCTTAGATATGTACTCCTCAGGCCACCAATTAGGATCTTCAAATAGGTGATGTCTGCCGTGGGGATCACCTGCTTCACAATTTCCAACAATTGATCCAGTGCTGCCTTCCTCTTTGTTTGGTTCTTATAATGTGGGTGGTTGATCTCCCACAGACAAGGCAGCTCCCTGAACATGTCAATGAAGATTGCCATGAAGTCGGTATCGTTCAAGATATCCATTTTCACTGCAAGACACAACACAAGACAAACCCTAATGTCAGGCAAAACTCTCCTAATCTAGTTACAATATAGGCCTCAATGTAGAAGCAGTATAGGCCCAAGTTTGGCTCTTACATTCGTTATCACGATCGGCGCCTCCGATACTCCTTCGTCCGCTCACAGATCGTACGTACTACGCACGCGTGTTACGCTTTATACACACTGCGCATGCGTGTAACTCCGCCCGCCCCTGATGTTCTTTCTAGTCTATTCCCCGCCCCTTTTCGTTTGGAGCAGTGGGTGAAGAGCACATGGCGGAGTCAGAGCAGGTGCGTGCTAATTATAGCAACAAGGAGGAGGAAAGCCCGGATCCAGAAACGTCCCGATCCAGAAGGGGACGATTTAAGGCCTCAAATATGTCCTTTGGGGAGATGTTGGAGATTGTCGACATCCTGAAGAAGGCTGACTATGACGGGAAGTATGGATCTTACCCCAACCCCAATATCAGAAAGGCCAAGATCATGGCCATTCTGGAGATGCCTGTAAAACTCCGTCTGGGCGATGACTCCACCATCGGACATCCGGCCATTCTTCCCCACGTCCACATACAGGAAGCCGACACCAATTAGCCGACACCACCGCCAACATCACAATACTATTGAACCCCTTGTAATTATAATAGTACGACCCGAGTTGGGTGGTGGGATGATGTGGACGTGTTTCCCATCAATTGCCCCTCCGCAGTTAGGAAAGTTCCACCGCTGGGCAAAGTGGGAGGCCACAGTCTGCCATTCCTGTGGCGTGGAAGGAAACTGTTGAGGGAATAAGAAAAACTTAGTATTTTTGCACATAAACATGGCAAGCAGATTAGACACAAACATTCTTGGACAACATACAGATAACATTTATTAAGGGGAATTTTACAACACCAAAGTATAAGCTACACCTATCATATTCCCCCCCCCCCCCTCTCATGGGCCATTTCTAACATTATAGGGGGGGAATCTTGGACAGGTAACCCTCTACACTTCATTGAGAGATGAATGCCTAAATAATGGGTATTACTTTGAACAGCCCCTCCTTAGTTACACTATTGGCAGCCCACTGGACAGGTAAGAAGTGTCATAATACAAAGATATAAATACACACTGTACACATTTGAGCACATTTGGACATTCTGCTATTACCTATCAAGATAATAATAGGATACAAAAACTTTAAACATTACCATTTAAAAGTATACCGGCAGGCCCTTGCACTACATGCTTTGGGGAATTCATCCATACATCTGACCACAAAAGAGGTGGGTATAGTGTGTCTGGGTTTGGCAAAGTCAGCAGATAGATGATTGAGGATAGATAGAGAACTAGGATCAGTTGACTTAGCAGTTGGGGGGAGGGAGGGTTAATAAAAATGATTTGGGGACACCACAAAAAAAGTCTCTGGCACTCTGCCTGAATTGAAAGCACAAATCACATTTCTAAACATTTTAGGGGGTGTTTGGGGTAAAACACTACTATGGAGCTGATAAAATACATTGTTAAGTGACTACATGAGGTGAATATAGGGGCAGGAGAGCATGCTGGGGAGGTAAGTGAAGGCAAATATGTATGAAGGACAAAAAAATAATCACATAAAAATCCAGCATGCATGAGAACAAAGGGGACATTCACAGCATATTACAATCATGGTAATTAGGGAATGAGGAGAGAAATACAATATATTAGCAAACATTCAATACAAGAAAATGTGATATTAAAGGATACAAATCTTACCTTCATATACTCCTTCTGCAGGACCTGGATGATGGCAGAACAGGTCTTCGGGATAATGATACCCAGAGCCTGGGGGGAGATGCCTGTTGAGAACTTCAAGTCCTGCAGGCTTCTCCCTGTCGCCAAGTACCGCAGGGTAGTGACGAGCCTCTGCTCCGCAGTGATGGCTTGCCTCATGCAGGTATCCTGCCTGCTGATATAGGGGGTCAGCAAAGCCAGCAGACGGTGAAATACGGGGTCCATCATCCTGAGAAAGTTCCTGAAATCATAAGGATTATTCTCACGGATCTCACGGAGCAAAGGCATATGAGAGAACTGGTCACGCTGAAGCAACCAATTCTTGGTCCATGAACTCCTCCCCACCCTGTTCATGAACTGGACTTGTGTCAAGGTCAAGACCCCAACACCAAGCCCCCATACAGCACGAACTCTACGGGGAGTACGTATACGCAACATGGCTAGAAAACGGTCGGCTGCTCAGAACGAAGTAACAGAACGCACTGAAGAACAGCAAGGCCTGTGAAGAGCGACCTGAAAAACAGTAACGAACGAACAAGAACACAATGACTAAGTCACGCAGGGCTTGCTTGCATGCACTGAAGAGCAGATACAAACCCACAAGCACAAACTGAACCGCAGAAAACGATCTGAAAGCCAAGAGTCTAAAAAAGCGTGAATTGTCTCTCACCAAACTTTTACTAACACGAGATTAGCAAAAGGAGCCCAAAGGGTGCCGCCCTTGGTTCTGAACTGGCCTTTTTTAGTTTTGTCGGACGTGGCTGACGTCACTGTGTTGTTGGCGATCGGAAATTCTGACAACTTTGTGTGACTGTGTGTACGCAAAACAAGTTTGAGCCAACATCCGTCGGAAAAAATCCTAGGATTTTGTTGTCGGAATGTCCGATCAATGTCTGACCGTGTGTACGGGGCATTACAGTGTTGTGGCAACACCACCACCACCAAAGGCCCAATTTTTCTGCATATAAAAAGAAGGGGGAGGAGGACACCTTAAATTCATCCAAAAATAGGTTCTGAGAGGAAGGGAGAGAGATAGGGGGGGGGGGGAGGGGAATATTCCACCCGCTAACGTAATTTATTAAATTATTGTACCCCTAATGTCAACCATATCATTTGTTGATCAGCTCAACGGTGTATAGCTGACAAGCAATCAAATGGTTGTTCAATGGACCATAAGGGCATATATAAAGAAAAAAAAAACAGGTGCATGTAATTACAATTCTTAATCTAATATTTCACAGCAGGGCCCGTTTCTGCGCCCACCAAGAGTAACTGTGAGGACTTACAGTGTTGTGGCACCAGCACCACCACCACCAAAGGCCCATTTTTTCTGACCCTGTTCAACAGGGGCATGTAATTACAATTCTTGATCTAATATTTCACAGCAGAGCCCATTCCTGCGCCCTCCAAGAGTAACTGTGAGGGCTTACAGTGTTGTGCAACACCAACACCTAAGGCCCCAATTTCTACAGAGTATATAGGGCAGGCCCCTACTTTCAAACATCCAACTTACAAACGACTCCTACTTGCAAACAGAAGGAGACAACAGGACGTGAGATTAAATCTACCCCTAGGAAGGGAAATTCTCTCCTGTAAGAGTTAATATGGGAAAAATGTGTCTCCTTTCCAATGATGCTTTATCACCAATCCTTGTTTCACTAAAAACCCCAAATTGTCAAAAAAAATTTGTCATTGGGACAGAAAGTGAGGTAAAATCTTCTGAAGAGGTGCACAGACAACTAAACAAATGTCACAGGGGTAATAATCATTCCCTATGTTTTCCAAAAAGCTTAAAAATAGATTTTTTGGCTGGAGCTACACTTTAAAAATGTACCAGTTCAAAATTACAAACAGATTCTACTTAACAACAAACCTACAGTCCCTGTCTTGTTTGCACCGCCTGTACACTGCTGTTCAGAGGGCCTGGGGCCCCACGCCTTTCCTTTTTTTAATTTGGGTGCGGAGTTCCCCTTAATATTCATACAAGACCCAAAGGGCCTGGTAATGGACTGGGGGGGGTACCTATGCCGTTTGTCTCACTGATTTTCATCCATATTACCGGGACCGAACTTTACATTAAAGCCGTAAGCATTTTTAACCGACTTTTATTACTTTAAAAATGTCATTTTGTGCAGGGACTGTTCTAAGAACGGGAGACATGCGCAACTTTACAGGCATACTATAGACACCCCCCAGGTACAATACTTTTTTTTCACTTTAACCATCATTAAAATCACTGCTCCCGGAAAAACGGCCGTTTTTAAAACTTTTTTTGCATTGATAAATGTCCCCTGGAGCAGGACCCGGGTCCCCAAACCCCTTTTAGGACAATAACTTGCATATTAGCCTTTAAAATTAGCACTTTTGATTTCGAATGTTTGAGTCCCATAGACTTGAATGGGGTTCTAACATTCGTGCAAATTTTTGGTCCGTTCGTAGGTTCTGGTGCGAACTGAACCGGGGGATGTTCGGCTCATCCCTAGTTGTTGTGTGTTCCTATTATTATTATTATGCTCATGCTGCTCCATGTGCTTTTCTTTACTGTTGTACAGTTTAAAATTGCAAGTTTCAGGTTTGTGGGCACAGTAATTGTTCGTAATAAATAGGGATGAGCTTCGAGTTCGAGTCGAACTCATGTTCGACTCGAACATTGGCTGTTCGCAAGTTCACCGAACAGCGAACAATTTGGGGTGTTCGCGGCAAATTCGAATGCCGCGGAACACCCTTTAAAAGTCTATGGGAGAAATCAAAAGTGCTAATTTTAAAGGCTAATATGCAAGTTATTGTCATAAAAAGTGTTTGGGGACCTGGGTCCTGCCCCAGGGGACATGGATCAATGCAAAAAAAAGTTTTAAAAACGGCCGTTTTTTCAGGAGCAGTGATTTTAATAATACTTAAAGTCAATCAATAAAAGTGTAATATCCCTTTAAATTTCGTACCTGGGGGGTGTCTATAGTGTGCCTGTAAAGGGGCGCATGTTTCCTGTGTTTAGAACAGTCTGACAGCAAAATGACATTTTGAAGGAAAAAACTCATTTAAAACTACCCGCGGCTATTGCATTGCCGACAATACACATAGAAGGTCATTGATAAAAACGGCATGGGAATTCCCCAAAGGGGAACCCCGAACCAAAATTAAAAAAAAAAAATGACGTGGGGGTCCCCCTAAATTCCATACCAGGCCCTTCAGGTCTGGTATGGATATTAAGGGGAACCCCGGCCAAAATTTAAAAAAAAAAATGACGTGGGGTTCCCCCTAAATTCCATACCAGACCCTTCAGGTCTGGTATGGATTTTAAGGGGAACCCCGCGCCAAAAAAAAAAAAAAAAAACGGCGTGGGGTCCCCCCAAAAATCCATACCAGACCCTTATCCGAGCACGCAACCTGGCAGGCCGCAGGAAAAGAGGGGGGGACAAGAGTGCGGCCCCCCCTCCCTCCTGAACCGTACCAGGCCACATGCCCTCAACATTGGGAGGGTGCTTTGGGGTAGCCCCCCAAAACACCTTGTCCCCATGTTGATGAGGACAAGGGCCTCATCCCCACAACCCTGGCCGGTGGTTGTGGGGGTCTGCGGGCGGGGGGCTTATCGGAATCTGGAAGCCCCCTTTAACAAGGTGACCCCCAGATCCCGGCCCCCCCCCTGTGTGAAATGGTAAGGGGGTACATAAGTACCCCTACCATTTCACGAAAAAAGTGTCAAAAATGTTAAAAATGACAAGAGACAGTTTTTGACAATTCCTTTATTTAAATGCTTCTTCTTTCTTCTATCTTGCTTCATCTTCTGGTTCTTCTGGCTCTTCTGGTTCTTCTGGTTCTTCCTCCGGCGTTCTCGTCCAGCATCTCCTCCGCGGCGTCTTCTGTCTTCTTCTCCTCGGGCCGCTCCGCACCCATGGCATGGGGGGGAGGCTCCCGCTCTTCTCTTCTTCTCTTCTTTTCTTCTTTTCTTCTTTTCTTCTTTTCTTCTCTTCTTCTCTTCTTCCTATTCATTTTCTTCTCCGGGCCGCTCCGCAATCCATGCTGGCATGGAGGGAGGCTCCCGCTGTGTGACGGCGCTCCTCGTCTGACAGTTCTTAAATAACAGAGGGGGGCGGGGCCACCCGGTGACCCCGCCCCCCTCTGACGCACGGTGACTTGACGGGACTTCCCTGTGGCATTCCCCGTGACGTCACAGGGAAGTCCCGTCAAGTCACCGTGCGTCAGAGGGGGGCGGGGTCACCGGGTGGCCCCGCCCCCCTCTGTTATTTAAGAACTGTCAGACGAGGAGCGCCGTCACACAGCGGGAGCCTCCCTCCATGCCAGCATGGATTGCGGAGCGGCCCGGAGAAGAAAATGAAGAAGAAGAGAAGAAAAGAAGAAAAGAAGAAAAGAAGAAGAGAAGAAGAGAAGAAGAGAAGAGCGGGAGCCTCCCCCCCATGCCATGGGTGCGGAGCGGCCCGAGGAGAAGAAGACAGAAGACGCCGCGGAGGAGATGCTGGACGAGAACGCCGGAGGAAGAACCAGAAGAACCAGAAGAGCCAGAAGAACCAGAAGATGAAGCAAGATAGAAGAAAGAAGAAGCACTTAAATAAAGGAATTGTCAAAAACTGTCTCTTGTCATTTTTAACATTTTTGACACTTTTTTCGTGAAATGGTAGGGGTACTTATGTACCCCCTTACCATTTCACACAGGGGGGGGGCCGGGATCTGGGGGTCACCTTGTTAAAGGGGGCTTCCAGATTCCGATAAGCCCCCCGCCCGCAGACCCCCACAACCACCGGCCAGGGTTGTGGGGATGAGGCCCTTGTCCTCATCAACATGGGGACAAGGTGTTTTGGGGGGCTACCCCAAAGCACCCTCCCAATGTTGAGGGCATGTGGCCTGGTACGGTTCAGGAGGGAGGGGGGGCCGCACTCTCGTCCCCCCCTCTTTTCCTGCGGCCTGCCAGGTTGCGTGCTCGGATAAGGGTCTGGTATGGATTTTTGGGGGGACCCCACGCCGTTTTTTTTTTTTTTTTTGGCGCGGGGTTCACCTTAAAATCCATACCAGACCTGAAGGGTCTGGTATGGAATTTAGGGGGAACCCCACGTCATTTTTTTTTTTAATTTTGGCTGGGGTTCCCCTTAATATCCATACCAGACCTGAAGGGCCTGGTATGGAATTTAGGGGGACCCCCACGTCATTTTTTTTTTTTAATTTTGGTTCGGGGTTCCCCTTTGGGGAATTCCCATGCCGTTTTTTATCAATGAACTTCTATGTGTATTGTCGGCAATGCAATAGCCGCGGGTAGTTTTAAATGAGTTTTTTCCTTCAAAATGTCATTTTGCTGTCAGACTGTTCTAAACACAGGAAACATGCGCCCCTTTACAGGCACACTATAGACACCCCCCAGGTACGAAATTTAAAGGGATATTACACTTTTATTGTTTGACTTTAAGCATTATTAAAATCACTGCTCCTGAAAAAACGGCCGTTTTTAAAACTTTTTTTTGCATTGATCCATGTCCCCTGGGGCAGGACCCAGGTCCCCAAACACTTTTTATGACAATAACTTGCATATAAGCCTTGAAAATTAGCACTTTTGATTATTCATGTTCGTGTCCCATAGACTTTAACGGTGTTCGCATGTTCGAACGAACTTTTTTCCTGTTCGCATGTTCTGGTGCGAACCGAACAGGGGGGTGTTCGGCTCATCCCTAGTAATAAACATTGTTTGTTCGCCCACTAATACAATGTTTTTGGCAGGTGCAGGTTAACTACTATTTGTTCATGCCTATTTGTATTAAAAGAAGTTTGTTGTCTAGATGTGTTCGTGACTAGAATGAAATGCAAACTTGATTCAGTGTAAAGAGAGGACACTCAGCAGCTGTGTACACATCTGGACACAGGAACGCTAGTGTTGGACACCAGAACACCCTTTTTAGGGTGTCCCACACAGGTGCTTCAGTGGATATTAGGGGTGTCTCCATGTGTGAAAATTGTACAAAAAAGGTAAGTATTCGAGCTTTATAAAGGGAAAAAAATAATGTCTTCAGCTTGGAATTCTGCCAAAAAAGACAATTTTGCGACACTTCCAAGCAATGTTTCATATTACTATTTCTCGCATCAAATATCTGTGTGGTAAGTATACCTTTTTTCTATTCACATAGGGGAGAAAAGACTCGGGACATCTGAGGACACCTGGGACCCCCACCTCCTAAAAAAAAGAAAATCCCCACACCACAACCAGAAAATGTGGAGGAAGGAGAAGTTTATGAAATGGGCGAAATAGTGACAACAACAGGTGAGTGTCTGAGACCACAGCCTCAGGTAATAGATGGATGCCTGCATATTTATAATACATGGTGTGTTTTTTATTTTAGGTGATGTGGCTGTTGTGGAAGAAGAATCTCATTTCACAAGTGCAAGTGCACACGTCCTCATTAGGGAGATCATGGTGTGCAATTGTGATATACAGAAGATCAAGGAAGACATCAATGATGTGGAAAAAAGACTCAAAAACATTGTTGATGTTTTAGGCAGAATCTAAAACACCCCAAAATGATTCTAGTTTGTTTGTATTTTGATTATTTTCACACATTTAAAATATTTTTTAGAAAGCCAAATTTTGAAGATGCACACAGTGTGTCAACATGTGCTATCTGCCATCACGGGATATCAAGGTATGCGTTTTGGGGGTGTAACCCCTTCCTCGCAACTAAAGTAGATGAGAGGAAGGGGTTGCACCCCCGAAACACGTCCATTGATCACCCATGATGGGAGCTAGCACATGTTGACATTAGGCATGGGATCAGGAGGGAAATACCCATTTTGTGTGCATCTTCAAAATTTGGCTTTCATAGGGGTGACATCACCCCATCTGATGAAGGCAATATCAACACAGTTTGGATATACTAATGTCCGATATTGCCTTCACTTTGTCAAAGTTGGACTTTGTAAGTTACTGAGTTGTGTATTGTTTTATGGTTTTAAACATGCCTGTTTTAACACAGAAAAGGCTATTTGTACTGTCAAAAACAAAAATGTTTTTTCTAAAATATGTTGGTTTGTTCAAAAACCCTTTTCTAACAATGTGCGGCCTCTTCATTCAAGGCTCAGTATCATTTTTTGGACTAAGTTGGTGTTTACACTAAAATGGGGGTTATTTACTAAAGGCAAATCCACTTTGCACTACAAGTGCACTTCTAGTGCAGTTTCAAGTGCAGTTTCATGTGTACTTTTGCAGTGCACTTGGAGTGCAAAGTGGATTTTCCTTTAGTAAATAACTCCCACAGTGCTTTATAATTTGCCACAATCATGCCATTTTCATAACTCACAAAGATTCATTCATGGTGCTGAAAATGATGTATATTTTTATCAGTAATACATTACATACATTAACAACAAAAACAAAGTGTGTGTGTAGCAGACCCACAACATAATAATAGTTCGCTGAAGAAGATATTGTCACCTCATGTATCAAATAAATTAAATTTGCACTATTGAAGAAAATGGCCAAAAAGAAAAGCCCATTGGAGAACCTAGTTGACAGCTAAAAGAAACACAAGCAGTAGATCAAAGGAAATATTATTTCAGTTTAACTACAATTTTTTTAAAAATGTTTATTAAACATTTTCTGCCATATCAATGCCCTCCCTACCTGCAAAGTACTCAATGTATTTTATACGGACCTCGTGGGCGCTTTGGGGGGGCAAGCCAGGACAGCCAGCTTCAAGTGCCATCAGTGTTTGTTCGTTAAGTCCAGCCTCAGGTCCATATGAGGCAACATAGTTCATTGAATTTCTCCTTAAATAGTTGTGGGGAATGCAGCATGAAAGGATTATATAGTTAAGTATATATTCCACCCATGTATGGGTGTAAGAAATAGGCAGACCCGGCTGGCCATTATCCCGAAAGCGTTCTCCACTACTCTTCTGGCTCTGGCCAGCCAGTAGTTAAAAACCCGATGGTCTGGGGTGAGGGTCCTCATGGGGAACGGCCGCATCAGTTGATTACCCAGCCCAAACTCTTCATCAGCGACAAAGACGAACGGGATTCCTTCCACGTTCGCTTCAGCAGGTGGCAATCCCAAGCTATCATTCTGGAGCAGTCCGTAAAATTCAGTCTGGGCGATGACTCCACCATCTGACATCCGACCATTCTTCCCCACGTACACATAGAGAAACTCATATGTCGCCGACACCACCGCCAACATCACAATACTATGAAACCCCTTATAGTTGTAATAGTATGACCCCAAGTTGGGGGGTGGGACTATGTGGACATGTTTCCCATCAATTGCCCCTCCGCAGTCGGGAAAGTCCCACCGCTGGGCAAATTGGGAAGCCACAGTCTGCCATTCCTGTGGCGTTGAAGGAAACTGTGAAGTCAAACAAGAAAAAAAATTAGTAATTTTGCACATAAACATTACAAGCAGATTAGACACAAACATTCTTGGCCAACATCAGTATAACATTTATTTTAAGTATTTAAAAACAAAAATATAAGGTCAACTCACCCCCTCTGATGGCCCATTGTAAAAAATTGAGGGGGGGTATGTTTTGGACAGGTAACCCTCTCCACTTCATTGAGAGCTGAATGCATAAATAATGTGTGTTACTTTGGCCAGCCCCTCCTTACTTACATTATTGGCAGCCCACTGGACAGGTAAGAAGTGTCATAATACAAAAATATAAATATAGCACTTTTTTACATTCCGCAATTACCTATCAAGATAATGGGAGAACAAAACTTTAAACAGTGCCATTTGAAAGTATTCTGGCAGGCCCTTTCACAACATGCTTTGGGGAATTCATACAGAAATCTGACCACAAAAGAGGTAGGTATAGTGTGTATGGGTTTGGCAAAGTCAGTAGATAGAGGATTGGTATCGGTTGACTTAGCAGTTGGGGGGGAGGGAGGGTTCCAAATGATTTTGGGACCCAAAATAAGCCTCTGGCACTCTGCCTGAATTTAAGGACACAAATAACATTTAAACACATTTTAGGGGGTGTTTAGGGTAAATCAATACTATGGAGCTGACAAAATAAATTTTTACGTGACTAGGCTAGGTGTGTATGGGCCCAGGATAACATGCTGGGGAGGTTAGTGAAGGCAAATATGCATGAAGGAGAAAAAAGGAAGTTTAAAAAATTCAAGCATGCATGAGGACAAAGGGGACATTCACAGCATCTTACAATCATGGTATTTAGGGAACGATGAAAGAAATACAATAGATTAGCAAACATACATAGAATGTGATGTTAAAGGAGAAAACTTACCCTAATATAGTCCTTCTGCGGGACCTGAATGATGGCAGAACAGGTCTCTGGTATAATGATCCCCAGAGCTTGGGGGGAGATGCCTGTCGAGAACTTGATGTCCTGCGGACTTCTCCCTGTCGCCAAGTACCGCAAGGTGGCCATGAGCCTCTACTCGGGAGTGATGGCTTGCCGCATGCAGGTGTCCTGCTTGGTAATATAAGGGGACAGCAAAGCGAACAAATGGTGAAAAATGGGGTCCGTCACCCAGATATAATTCCTGAAATCATCAGGATTATTCTCACGGATCTCCCGCAACAAAGGCATATGAGAGAATTGGTCACGCTGGAATAACCAATTCTTCATCCATGAACTCCTCCTTGCCCTGATCATGGACTGGGCTTGGGTCAAAGTAAGAACTCCAACACCAAGCCGCTGCACAGCACAAACTTTACGATGAGTATGTACCCGCAACATGGCTTCAAAACGGTCGGCTGGTCAGAACGAACTAACAGAAAGCACTGAAAAACAGAAAGGCCTGAGAAGAGCGAGCTGAAAATCAGAAAGGAGCGGAAAAGAATGCACTGGCAATCAAATACGTACTAGAAAATACGCACTGCAAAACAAATGCCAAATGACTACATGCACTGAAAACCAGATACGAACCCACAAACACAAACTGAAGAGCAGTAACGATTGGAAAAGCACGAGGCTGAAAAGCGTGAAACGGCTCTCACCAAACTTCTACTAACACGAGATTAGCAGAAGGAGCCCAAAGGGTGGCTCACTTGGTATTGAACTTCCCTTTTCTAGTGCCATTGTACGTGTTGTACGTTACCGCGTTCTTGACGTTCGGAATTTCTGACAAGATTTGTGTGACCGTGTGTATGCAAGACAAGTTTGAGCCAACATCCGTCGGAAAAAAAATATGGATCTTGTTGTCGAAATGTGTGATCGTGTGTACACGGCATTGGGAACCGTCAGAAGAGGAGAAGAGTCACACAGCGGGAGCCTCCCTCCATGCCATCATGGATGCGGAGCTGCCCGAGGAGAAGAAGGGAAGAAGACGCCGCGGAGGAAGATGCCGGACGAGAACACCGGAGGAAGAACCAGAAAAACCAGAAGAAGAAGAAGATGGAGGAAGAAACCGAAGGAAGATAGAAGATAGAAGAAAGAAGAAGCATTTAAATAAATTAATGAATCAAAAACTGTCTCTTGTCATTTTTAACATTTTTGACAGTTTTTTTGTGAAATAGTAGGGGTACTTTTGTACCCCCTTACCATTTCACACAGGGGGGAGGGCTGGGATCTGGGAGTCCCCTTGTTAAAGGGGGCTTCCAGATTCTGATAAGCCCCCCACCCACAGACCCCCACAACCAACCACCGGGCAAGGGTTGTGGGGATGAGGCCCTTGTCCCCATCAACATGGGAGAAGGTGTTTTGGGGGGCTACCCCCCAAAGCACCTTCCCAATGTTGAGGGCATGTGGCCTGGTACAGTTCAGGAGGGGGGCGCTCTCTCATCTGCCAGGTTGCGTGCTCGGATAAGGGTCTGGTATGGATATTTGGGGGGACCCCATGCCATTTTTTTTATTATGGCATAGGGTTCCCCTTAAAATCCATACCAAACCTGAAGGGTCTGGTATAGATTTTGAGGGGGGACCCCACGCCATTTTTAAAAAAATTTTTGGCCGGGGTTCCCCTTAATATCATACCAGACCTGAAGGGCCTGGTATGGAATTTAGGGGGACCCCCACGTCATTTTTTTTTATAATTTTGGTTCAGGGTTCCTCTGTGGGGAATTCCCATGCCATTTTTATCAATGATCTTTTATGTGTATTGTCGGACCGTCAATTCATTAATAGCCGCGAGTAGTTTTAAATGACTTTTTTCCTCTGAAATGTCATTTTGCTGTCAGACTGTTCTAAACACGGGAAACATGCGCCCCTTTACAGGCATACTATAGACACCCCCCAGGTACACAATTTAAAGGAATATTACACTTTTATTGTTTCACTTTAAGCAATATTAAAATCACTACTCCCGAAAAAACATCAGTTTTTATAACTTTTTTTTGCATTGATCCATGTCCCCTGGGGCAGGACCCAGGTCCCCAAACACTTTTTATAACAATACAATGCATATAAACCTTTAAAATTAGCACTTTTGATTTCTCCCTTAGACTTTTAAAGGGTGTTCTGCGGCTTTTGAATTTGCCGCAAACACGCCAAATTGTTCGCTGTTCGGCGAACTGGCAAACAGCCGATGTTCAAGTCGAACATGAGTTCGACTCGAACTCGAAGCTCATCCCTAATAAAGGGATATGGGAAATGATATTGACATAAACACACACATACACACACCCAACACAGGTAGAACCAGATGGACTGGTGTCTTTATTCAACCTTACCAACTATGTAACTATGACATTAAATATGTTTTGCAGTGGATGTACCAGAAAACAATTGTTACAGATTCAAACTTCACTAAGTAGAGCTGCAGCGATACTATCCAGTGTGCAGAGCCAGACCCTCCCTCTACACAGAGGAATCTCAGCTCCTTAACCAGTAACCACTGCCCAAGCTTGAACTCACACAGGACTGTGTAAAAGAGCAGACATCTGATGTGCATGGCTAGTCCGTTCCATTGGGGTTTGTTATGTCACTACTGACTGAGATTTATTATTTTGCATTTGTTTATGTTAGAGGTAGGAAGTATTCTATTGTTAGTGCTGCCCCTTTCCTTATTCAATTTTCACTGTTTATTTTTTCACTAGGTGTAAGTAGCCGGTTAGGCTTCTGAGCAGGAAAGGTTCCTTTTGTGAGTTTGTGACAATAGGTAATTGATAATAATTAGTTGGCTTTAGAAGTGCATAGTAAATAGTATATATAAAATATTCAAATCTCTAATTCACCCATAAGATATACTTGCTAGGAGAGCAGGTTATTCATTTACTTCTAAACATTTACTGTACATATATTAAACTTTTTACGTCATTTTTACGTCAACACTTTACATTTTATTTGAAATACCAAGAATGACTACTCGGGTATTTATCATTTAATGCCTTGTTGGAAAGTGTTCACTAAAAAAGGAAGTAAAAAAGTCACTCTATCAAAAATAAATTATTTAGGAAATATGCAACAGATGGTAAGACTTACACTCATTCTATCAGATTAATAGTGTTCTGTCCACATTTCACATCTTTGCTTTCCCAAAAGATGTTGTTGGGTGGAGGCCATATTGACAGCTGGCATGTTCCTAATGTAGTTAGTTTGATATACCTCATCTATTAAATGTTGCACATTCTCCAAAATAACACATGACAAGTGCAATTGATCACCTGGGAAAGGGCATATTCAGCTGAAAGCTTTCATTTATCTTACTTTCTTCAAGTTTGTTTCAAAGAACGGGCAAATCTTAATTCCTTATGCTTTTGGTAACAATTGCTAATAATATTGTAATATCCACCAGACTTTGCAAATCACTGCCGGAGTAAATGGTACTTTGAAAATTTGGTTCTGACATGCAGTGTGATGAAACTAAAGAAGAGTGATGAGGAAAAATTTGCAGCATATTGCTATACCTGATTTTACTACAGCCATTATCATCACCTTAAAAAAAGATAAATAGAAGTATGCGTTTCTTTTAAAAATGTGATCTCAGATATTGTTTTAATAATTAGGTCATCATTGGTACGTGCAGGAAAACTAATTAAGCATTCAGTACTGTAATCTGTTCTATCAAATCCATGATCTGTGCTGCCAAGGAGGGTAGCTGTTAAATCTTTTTTTTTTTTTATGACAATGTTCCTGCTAGGTGGCTCATTTGAAGCCCTTACCATTTACAATATTCCTTAATGGTTTATGAGTAATTTCAGCTAACAAGTAAAGCCAATGAGTGAACTGCTAATTTTACCCGGCAAACAGTGCAATTCTGCTAAAGTTAAATAGTCAACACATGTTACCGTAACAACATCTCTCTGTAATCAATTTTAGCTAACGTTTATAAATGTCATCACATGTTTATGGGGTACTGCTTGAAGCACTGGTGATGAATTTACTTTTTTGCTTCTTTTCTCACTGATTAAGACCCCTATCACACTGGGATACCTGGCCGTTAGCGCTAAAGCACTGCTCATTTTAGCAGCGCTTTTCGGCCGCTAGTGGGGCACTTTTTACCCCAAAAAATGGTAACAAGTCCCATTTTGCTGCACTTTCAAATCGCTTTTAAGGCTCTTTGGAAGCGCTGGCCATTCATTGCAGTAGGCAGGACGTTGTGGGAGCGCTAAATACAGTGCTCCCAACCCGCCTCAAACATGCTGCTTGCAGGACTTTTGGTAATGACCCACAAGCACACTGCCACAGTGTGAAAAGACACACTGCAATGAATGGGAAAACTGTCTCAGTGTGAAAGTAGCCTTAGATTTCCAAAATAGGCTTGAAAAATTGACAATGCATTTTATTATTTGTGAGCAGCAGCAAGGAGTTGGTAGTGGGTGTGTTTCAAAATACCTCTCCAGCATTATAAGAAGAGGTGTTCCAAAAGATTATCAACAAAGGGAGTTAAGCTGGCTATAGATGGCTTGAATCTCAGCCAGTTCAGTGGGGACCAGCCGAGCTTTCACCTGATTTGTACCCAAGGCAATCCATCAATCAATTTGGGTATAAATAGCATTATTGATTTTTACATGCAATTATTGCCAGTGGTTATAGCTGCTAGTAATATTTACCACCATGTTCTTCTGGCAGTGACGACTCTCCGCACCTCCCCAACACAATAGCTCAGTGGGAAGGATTCCCCCATCAACACTGACTGTGACCCATGGTTGCAGGTAAGAAAATCTCATCATCTATGGTTTTAGATGGCCTACTGAGCCACAACAATGCATGAGTGAAAAACTAAAGTACTGAGTAGGTAGGCTTGATTAAATGTACATTTTGTGGCAATCAATAGCCGTGACAGTATTAAGGTTAAAGCAAGTAATCATATCAATGTGTGTTGCTATGTGTTTGCAACAATACATTAGCATGGATAAAAGCCACAGTTGCCCATTAAATAACAGGATCTGCTTTCTATTTTTCAATACTACACAACGACTGAACTAGACTTTTCCAATAATGCAAGTCTATAGGTCTCAAAGACACTAAACTCAATGCATTTCAATTGTGTCTTCTAAATGTTCACAGTTGATGAGTATGGAGTGTCGGTTCTGAAATATGAGGGCTGATTTACTAAGGTATAGCAACTTAGGGACCACCTACCGCAAATATACTGCACCAGATCATGTACACATACTGTACATGATCTGCTTCTTCTGGGTAGGGGCGCACACATACCCTCCGCTCCAGCTGTCCTGCCATTCACTGCAACACAAGCCGATCAGTGGGGCCCAGCCAATGATTCATGACTGGCACCCACTGATTGGCTGAGAAAATGGCAGAAAAGAGCTCTGATGTGTGTTTTTTTCCTCCCTGCAAAGCAGTAAAAACCAGCACATTGCTTAGTGAAAATACAACACAGCAGACACAGTAAACACAGTAAACATTGTAGGCACACAGTTAACCCTGTGATTGACCCTAAGTGTTAACCCCTTCCCAGACAGTATCATGATACAGTGACAGTGCATATTTTTAGCACTGATCACTGTATTAGTGTCACTGGTGATGACAGTGGCACTTAGTCAGCCCCCCCGCGTCAGTTAGTGTCAGATTGCCCACCACACTATCACAATCCCACTATAAGTCGCTGATCACTGCCATTAGTAGTATAACACAAAAAATAATTTCAGTTTATAGTATATACCATTGTTTGTAGATAACTTTTATGCCGCCCAAATAATATACACTTATTGGGATTTTTTTTACCAAAGAAATGTAGCAAAATACATTTTGGCCTAAATTAATGACAACATTTGATTTTTTTTATATTTTTTTATTGAATATTTGAATATGTTGATAGCAGAAAGTAAAAAAAATAGTTTTTTTTCTAAATTTTCAGCCTTTTAAATTTATAACACAAAAAACAAAGTGGTGATCAAATGCTACCAAAAGAAAGCTCTATTTGTGTGAAAAAAATTATAGTATCTCACAAAAGTGAGTACACTCACATTTTTCTAAATATTTTATTATATCTTTTCATGTGACAACACTGAAGAAATGACACTTTGCTAAAATGTAAAGTAGTGAGAGTACAGCTTTTATAAGGGCTCTTTCACACCTAATGTTGGTTTTTGACGGACTCCACTTGCTTAACGGGGATTTGTTGATCCCCCCCGCTGAGTCGGTGGATGACAGGTCTGTCTCTGCTCACTGTGCAGAGATGGACCTGTCAGAGCTCTCCTTTATGGCGGATCGGATGAAAATGGACCGTCTGTCTGTTTTCATCCAATCCGATCCACCAGACGGATGGAAAATAGGATTTCCATCCGTCTGCATTTAGCGGATTGGAGTGGATCGGATGTCAGCGGACATCTCACCGCTGACATCCGTCGCTCCATAGAGGTACATGGAGTTTCCGTCTGAAAAACTGACAGGCAGACCTAAATGATTGACATCTGTGAAAGGGTCCTAACAGTGTAAATTTGCTGTCCCCTCAAAGTAACTCAACACACAGCCATTAATGTCTAAACCGCTCGCAAAAAAAGTGAGTACACCCCAAAGTAAAAATGCCTAAATTGGGCCCAATTAGCCATTTTCCCTCCCTGGTATCATGTGACTCATTAGTGTTACAAAGTCTCAGGTGTGAATGGGGGAGTAGGTGTGTTAAATACTGTTCACTGGAAGTTCAACATGGCACCTCATGGCAAAGAACTCTCTGAGGATCTGAAAAAAAGAATTGTTGCTCTACATATAGGTGGCCTAGGCTATTAGAAGATTGGCAAGATCCTGAAACTGAGATGCAGCACGATGGCCAAGACCATACAGTGGTTTAACAGGACGTGTTCCACTCAGAACAGGCCTCGCTATGGTACCAAAGAAGTTGAGTGCATGTGCCCAGCGTCATATCCAGAGTAGGGATGAGCCGAACACCCCCCTGTTCGGTTCGCACTAGAACATGCGAACAGGCAAAAAATGTGTTCGAACACGCCAACACCGTTAAAGTCTATGGGACACGAACATGAATAATCAAAAGTGCTAATTTTAAAGGCTTATATGCAAGTTATTGTCATAAAAAGTGTTTGGGGACCTGGGTCCTTCCCCAAGGGGACATGGATCAATGCAAAAGAAAGTTTTAAAAACAGCCATTTTTTCAGGAGCAGTGATTTTAATAATGCTTAAAGTGAAACAATAAAAGTGTAATATCCCTTTAAATTTCGTACCTGGGGGGTGTCTATAGTATGCATGTAAAGGGGTACATGTTTCCCGTGTTTAGAACGGTCTGACAGCAAAATGACATTTCAAAGGAAAAAAAGTCATTTAAAACTACTCGCGGCTATTAATGCATTGCCGGTCCAACAATACACATAGAAGTTCATTGATAAAAACAACATGAGAATTCCGCACAGGGGAACCCTGAAACAAAAAAAAAAAAAAAAAAATGACGTGGGGGTCCCCCTGAATTTCATACCAGGCCCTTCAGGTCTGGTATGGATATTAAGGGGAACCCCGGCCAAAATTTTTTTAAAAAATGGCGTGGGGTCCCCCTCAAAATCTATACCAGACCCTTCAGGTCTGGTATGGATTTTAAGGGGAACCCTGTGCCAAAATAAAAAAAAAACGGCGTCAGGTCCCCCCAAAAATCCATACCAGACCCTTATCTGAGCATGCAACCTGGCAGGCCGCAGGAAAAGAGGGGGGACGAGAGAGCTGCCCCCCTCCTGAACCGTACCAGGCCACATGCCCTCAACATTGGGAGGGTGCTTTGGGGTAGCCCCCCAAAACACCTTGTCCCCATGTTGATGAGGACAAGAGCCTCATCCCCACAACCCTGGCCGGTGGTTGTGGGGGTCTGTGGGCGGGGGGCTTATCGGAATATGGAAGCCCCCTTTAACAAGGGGACCCCAAGATCCCAGCCCTCCCCCTGTGTAAGGGTACCCCTACCATTTCACAAAAACTGTCAAAAATGTTAAAAATGACAAGAGACAGTTTTTGACAATTCCTTTATTTAAATGCTTCTTCTTTCTTCTTTCTTCTATCTTCTATCTTCCTTCGGTTTCTTCCTCCATCTTCTTCTTCTTCTGGTTTTTCTGGTTCTTTCTCCGGTGTTCTCATCCGGCATCTTCCTCCGCGGCGTCGGCGTCTTCTTCCCTTCTTCTCCTCGACCGCTCCACATCCATGATGGCATGAAGGGAGGCTCCCACTCTTCTCTTCATCTCTTCATCTTCTTCTCTTCATCTTCTTGTCTTCATCTTCTTTTCGGGCCGCTCCGCATCCATGATGGCATGGAGGGAGGCTCCTGCTGTGTGACGCTTCTCCTCTTCTGACGGTTCTTAAATAACGGGGGTGGGGCCACCCGGTGACCCCGCCCCCCTCTGACGCACAGTGACTTGACGGGACTTCCCTGTGGCGTCACGGGGAATGCCACAGGGAAGTCTCGAACTAGAAGAACCAGAAGAACCAGAAGAAGAAGAAGATGGAAGAAGAAACCAAAGGAAGATAGAAGATAGAAGAAAGAAGAAAGATGACGCATTTAAATAAAGGAATTCTCAAAAATTGTCTCTTGTCATTTTTGACACTTTTTTAGTGAAATGGTAGGGGTACAATTACCCCCTTACCATTTCACACAGGGGGGAGGGCCGGGATCTGGAGGTCCCCTTGTTAAAGGGGGCTTCCAGATTCCAATAAGCCCCCCGCCCGCAGACCCCCACAACCACCAGCCAGGGTTGTGGGGATGAGGCCTTGTCCTCATCAACATGGGGACAAGGTGTTTTGGGGGGCTACGCCAAAGAACCCTCCCAATGTTGAGGGCATGTGGCCTGGTACGGTTCAGGAGGGAGGGCGCTCTCTCGTCCCCCCTCTTTTCCTGCGGCCTGCCAGGTTGCGTGCTCGGATAAGGGTCTGGTATGGATTTTTTGGGGTCCCCACACTGTTTTTTTTTAAATTTTGGTGCGCGGTTCCCCTTAAAATCCATACCAGACCTGAAGGGTCTGGTATAGATTTTGAGGACGTCCCCACGCCATTTTTTTTTTGGCCGGGTTCCCCTTAATATCCATACCAGACCTGAAGGGCCTGGTATGGAATTTAGGGGGACCCCCCACGACATTTTTTTTTAAAATTTTTGTTCGGGGTTCCCCTGTGGGGAATTCCCATGCTGTTTTTATCAATAAACTTTTATGTGTATTGTCAGACCGGCAATTCATTAATAGCTGCGAGTAGTTTAAATTACTTTTTTCCTTTGAAATGTCATTTTGCTGTCAGACTGTTCTAAACATGGGAAACATGCGCCCCTTTACAGTCATACTATATACACCCCCCAGGTACGAAATTTAAAGGGATATTACACTTTTATTGTTTCACTTTAACCACTTGACAACTGGGCACTTAAACCCCCTTCCTAACCAGACCAATTTTCAGCTTTTGGTGCTCTCACATTTTGAATGACAATTACTCAGCCATGCAACACTGTATCTATATGAAATTTTTGTCCTTTTTTTCACACAAATGGAGCTTTCTTTTGGTGGTATTTAATCACCGCTAGGTTCTTTATTTTTTGCGCCGTAAAAGAAAAAAGACCGAAAAATCTGTAAAAAAATGCATTTTTCTTCATTTCTGTTATAATATTTTGCAAATTAGTAATTTTTCTTCATATATTTTGGCCAAAATTTATACCGCTACATATCTTTGGTAAAATTAACCCAAATCGGTGGATATTATTTGGTCTTTGTGAAAGTTATAGAGTCCAAAAGCTATGGTGCGAATATCTGAAAATTGATCACACCTGAAGTACTGACGGCCTATCTAATTTCTTGAGACCCTAACATTCCAGAAAAGTACAAATACCCCCCAAATGATACCTTTTTGGAAAGAAGACATTCCAAGGTATTTAGAAAGATGCATGGTGAGATTTTTGAAGTTGTCATTTTTTCCCACAATTCTTTGCAAAATCAAGGTTTTTTTTTTACTTTTTTTTTTTCCCACAAAATTGTCATATTAGCAGGTTATTTCTCACACACCACATATGCATACCACAAATTACACCCCAAAACACATTCTGCTATTACTCCCGAGTACGGCGATACCACATGTGTGAGACTTTTACACAGCGTGGCCACATACAGAGGCCCAACATGCAGGGGAGCACCTTCAGGCGTTCTGTAGCTCCCAGGCCAATTCTGACATTTCTCTCCTACATGTAAAAATCATCATTTATTTGCTAGAAAATTACATAGAACCCCAAAACATTATATATGTTTTTTTAGCAAAGACCCTAGAGAATACAATGGCGGTCGTTACAACTTTTTATCTCGCACGGTATTTGCGCAGCAATTTTTTTAACGCTTTTTTTTGGGAAAAAAACTGTTTTGTGCTTTACAAAAACCAAAACAGTAAAGTTAGCCTAATGTTTTTGCATAATATGAAAGATGAAGTTATACTGAGTAAATAGATACCCAACATGTCACCTTTCAAAATTGCACGCGCTTGTGGAATGGCGCCAAACTTTGCTACTCAAAAATCCCCATAGGCGACGCTTTAAAATTTTTTACTGGTTACATGTTTTGAGTTACAGAGGAGGTCTAGGACCAAAATTATTACTCTCACTCTACCGATCGCAGCGATACCTCACATGTGTGGTTTGAACACGGTTTTCATATGTGGGCGGGACTTACGTATGCGTTCGCTTCTGCATGCGAGCACGCAGGGAAAGGGGCGCTTTAAAAATTTTTTATTTTTTTTTATTGTTCATTTTACTTTATTTATTTTAGTTTGATGCTTTTTTCCAAAAAAAAAAATTTTGACCACTTTTATTCCTATTACAAGGAATATAAACATCCTTGTAATAGGAATATGGCATGACAGGTCCTCTTTACAGTGAGATATGGGGTCAATAAGACCCCACATCTCACCTCTAGGCTGGGAAGCCTGAAATAAAAAAAAAAAAAAAAACGATCCTGGCTTCGATCGTAGTGGTGAGTCGGTAGAAGCGCGGGAGGGGGGACATCCCCTCTCGCCTCCCGTAAGAACGATCAAGCAGTGGAACAGCTGCTATGATCATTCTCATGGTGTAGGGAATCGCCGGCTGAAAAAGCCGATATCTGAATGATGCCTGTAGCTGCAACCATCATTCAGATATCTCCGCACAAAGTCAAGGACGTTGTATGACGGCCGGTGGGCGGGAAGTGGTTAAAACGCATTTTTTTTTAACACAAAGTTGTCCATTTATACAATATTTCTACCACATAACATGTACATACCAAAAATGACACCCCAAAATAGATTCCCCTGCTCCTCCTGAGTACGGCGATACCACATGTGTGAGACTTCCACAGCCTGGCCACATACAGAGGCCGAGTACAGCTGAGCATGGCTCGGTATGGCGGGGTATTGCGGAGTATGGCGGGGTATGGCGGGGTATTGCGGAGTATGGCGGGGTATTGCGGAGTATGGCGGGGTATTGCGGAGTATGGCGGGGTATTGCAGAGCATGGCAGAGTATGGCGGAGTATGGCGGAGTATGGCGGGGTATTGCAGAGTATGGCGGGGTATTGCAGGGTATTGCAGGGTATGGCAGAGTATGGCAGAGTATGGCGGGGTATGGCGGGGTATTGCGGAGTATGGCGGGGTATTGCGGAGTATGGCGGGGTATGGCGGGGCATGGCAGAGTATGGCGGGGGCATGGCAGAGTATGGCGGGGGCATGGCAGGGTATGGCGGGGGCATTGCAGAGTATGGCGGGGGCATTGCAGAGTATTGCGGGGGAATTGCAGAGTATTGCACAGCATTGCAGAGTATTGTGGGGGCATTGCAGAGTATGGCGGGAGCATTGCAGAGTATTGTGGGGGTATTGCAGAGTATTGTGGGGGTATTGCAGAGTATTGTGGGGGTATTGCAGAGTATTGTGGGGGTGTTGCAGAGTATTGCACAGCATTGCAGAGTATTGTGGGGGCATTGCAGAGTATTGTGGGGGTGTTGCAGAGTATTGCACAGCATTGCAGAGTATTGTGGGGGTATTGCAGAGTATTGTGGGGGTATTGCAGAGTATTGTGGGGGTGTTGCAGAGTATTGCTCAGCATTGCAGTGTAGTGGGGATGGCTGAGCATGGATGGATGGATGCCTGGATGTCTCTGTGCAGCGCTGTGGGCACTACACATACAGCCCACAGTGCTGCAGACATCCATCCATCCCCCTCCCCGCTCACTGTGTACCGATCGGTACACAGGCGGGGAGGAGAGGGGGAGGAGAGGAACCGGCGTCATCAGATGACGCCGGTCTGTTTACATGTGATCGCGCCGTCATTTGACGGCGCGATCACATGGTAAACGGCCGCAATCAGCGGCCATTTACCGGGATCCGTGATGCGCCGGGTCCTCTGGACCCGGCGGTCACGGATGTGTTCGGGTGCGTGCCCCAGGGGGCGCGCGAGAGGGGAATTCTGGGAGGACGTCATAGTACGTCCACCCAGAGTTATCCAACCGCCCTGCAGCCGTCATTCGGCTATGGGCCGGTTGGTAAGTGGTTAAGCATTATTAAAATCACTGCTCCCAAAAAAACGGCCTTTTTGAAACTTTTTTTGCCTTTAAAATTAGCACTTTTGATTTCTCTCATAGACTTTTAAAGGGTGTTCCGCGGCATTCGAATTTACCGCGAACACCCCAAATTGTTCCCTGTTCAGCGAACTTGCGAACAGCTGATGTTCGAGTCGAACATGAGTTTGACTCGAACTCGAAGCTCATCACTAATCCAGAGGTTGTCTTTGGGAAATAGACATATGAGTGCTGCCAGCATTGCTGCAAAGGTTGAAGGGGTGGGGGGTCAGCCTGTCAGTGCTCAGACCATACGCCGTACACTGCATCAAATTGGTCTGCATGGCTGCCGTCCCAGAAGGAAGCCTCTTCTAAAGATGATGCACAAGAAAGCCAGCAAACAGTTTGCTGAAGAAAAGCAGACTAAGGACATGGATTACTGGAGCCATATCCTGTGGTCTGATGAGACCAAGATAAACTTATTTGGTTCAGATGGTGTCAAGCGTGTGTGGCAGCAACCAGGTGAGGAGTACAAAGAGAAGTGTGTCTTGGCTACAGTCAAGCATGGTGGTGGGAGTGTCTGGGGCAGCATAAGTGCTGCCGGCACTGGGTAACTACAGTTCATTGAGGAAATGCCAACATGTACTGTGACATACTGAAGCAGAGCATGATCCCCTCCCTTTGGAGACTGGGCCGCAGGGCAGTATTCCAACATGATAACAACCCCAAACACACCTCCAAGAAGACCACTCCCCTGCTAAAGAAGCTGAGGGTAAAGGTGATGGACTGGCCAAGTATGTCTCCAGACCTAAACCCTACTGAGCATCTGTGGGGCATCCTCAAATGGAAGGTGGAGGAGCGCAAGGTCTCTAACATCCACCAGCTCTGTGACGTCATCATGGAGAAGTGGAAGAGGACTCCAGTGGCAACCTGTGAAGCTCTGGTGAACTCCATGCCCAAGAGGGTTAAGGCAGTGCTGGAAAATTATGGTGGCCACACACAATATTGACACTTTGGGACCAATTTGGACATTTTCACTTACAGGTGTACTCACTTTTGTTGCCAGCAGTTTAGACATTAATGGCTGTATGTTGAGTTATTTTGAGGGGACAGCAAATTTACACTGTTATACAAGCTGTGCACTCACTACTTTACATTGTAGCAAAGTGTCATTATTTCAGTGTTGTCACATGAAAAGATATAATAAAATATTTACAAAAATGTGAGGGGTGTACTCACTTTTGTATATTAATTTCATTTGGGTACAGCGTTGCATTACTGCGCAATCACCAGTTAAAGTAGCGCAGTGCCGAAGAGCAAAAAATGCCCTGGTCATGAAGAGGATAAAATCAATTTTGTACCTTGCTTAGTGAATGCGGTGACTTTGTGTTGACTTCAATTATCCAATTTTCTGCAAGCAAAAATCCATTTTTTTCCCTTTTTTCTTGTGTATGATGTTGTATTCTTTGAACACAGTATTTTTACTTTGCTTCATCTCATTCACTAAGCGAAGTGAAAATGTGAACATTCTGTACTTTTTTTAACCACTTAAGGAACAAGACCTTTTTTGACACTCATTGTTTACAAGGTAAAATCATTATTTTTTGCTAGAAAATGACTTAGAACCCCCAAACATTATATATAGTTTTTTAGCAAAGACTCTGAATAATAAAATGGTGGTCGTTGAAATATTTAATGTCACATGGTATTTGTGCAGCGGTCTTTCAAACACAATGTTTTGGAACATTTTTTAGAATAAAAAACGAAGAAAACAGAAAATTGCACACACTCGTGGAATGGGGACAAATTACGGTACTTAAAAATCTCCACAGGCGACGCTTTAAAATGTTTTAACAAGGTTAGAGTTACAGAGGAGGTCTAGTGCTAGAATTATTGCTCACACACTGATGATTTTTTTTTTTTTAATTCATTTTATTTTATTTTTTAACACTGTCCCTTTAAAAAAAAAATCTGATCACTTTTATTGCTGTCACAAGGAATGTAACATCCCTTGTGACAGTACTAGGCAGTGACAGGTACTCTTTATGGAGGGATCGGGGGGACCCCAAATCCCTCCTTTGCCTTTCAAAGTATTCAGATCACCAAAATTGCTGATTCTGAATACTGTCACTTTTTTTATCGGCACCATTGGCAGTTGAGTAAACCAGAAGTGACGGTGTGACCAGAGATCATATAGACTATGAGAGCAACATCTAGATATGGAGAACACCCCAATTTTTCCCTGGTCGATCATGCAAGATAAGAAAGATAAATGTTTATTCCCGAGTGTTCAACTATGTCAGTATTCCATCATCTCCCTAAAGTCCATAAGGGGTTAAATCCCTTCATGGGTAGATCAATAGTTGCCGGCATTGGATCCCTTAATGAATGATTGGGGAAATGGGTAGATAATCAGTTAAAGCCTTTGGTAGTTAATCTTCCAGGTTTCCTTAGGCATACAAAGAAACTTTTGGTAAAGCTGAGAGATTTTGAATGGAAAGCCAATTATAGATGGATTACCTGTGATGTATCAAGTCTCTATTCAATTATTCCACATTCTCTGGGTTTACAAGCCGTTGATTTTTTTCCTAAAAAGTCAGGTAGATACTCACTGGCTCTTCACGAATTTATTCTACTCAGTTTGGAGTTTTTGCTTACACATAATTTCTTAAATTTATGTTTGATGGGTGCTATTATCTCCAGAGATGCGGTGTCTCTATGGGGGCTAAATTAGCCAACCTTTACATGGGGTGGTGGGAGAGGACCCGCATCTTTGGACATGATAGTCCCCGTCGTATGGACACAGCCTTTTACTGTCATTACATTGACGACCTGTTATTTATTGTGTCTGATCATCAGGTAGATATTAATGTGTGACTAAACTATTTGAATGACAACAAACTCAATTTGAAATTTACGGGACATTTTCATGTCAATTCTATTGAGTTCCTTGATGTACAGCTGTCTGGTGAGGGCAATACAATTGTTACTGGCCTGTATAGAGAACCATCAGCTGGCAATGCACTGTTGAGAGCTGATTCTAGCCATCCGAGACACACCATCAGAGGTATACCCGTCGGCCAGTTTCTTAGACTGAAACGTGTATGTAGCAAAAATTCAGATTTTGTCAAGGAGGCAGAGGATATGGCACATAGATTTAAAAATAGAGGATATCCTGAAACAGTTCTCAACAGAGCCTTTCACATTGCTAGTGAAGTTCCAAGGAGTAATCTGTTGTTAAATAAGAATCCCAGGGACTGTTCAGGCAGGACTCATTCCCCTTCTGTAGCTGATATCCCCATATTTTCCACTTCATACAGCACAGAATTGAATAAAATTAAAAACACAGTTACTAAGTATCTCCCTGTCCTCCTCAGTGATCCCACATACACGAAGATACTATCTAATGGCATAAAAACAGTTTCTCCCGTTGGGTGGATCCTTATCGTCTAGTCTATTCACCAGTGAGAAATCATGTTCTCACTGGTTGCACTTTAAAGGCAACTTCAAATGTGGAATGAGAGGATGTGCCTTTTGCTGTCACAAAAAAAGGGGCCATTCTGTTTGTTCGACCACTACGGGCAGAAATTTTGTTATTTCTTTGTTTATTAACTGCAACATGATATATGTCATCACCTGCGAGTGGTGTAGTATCCAATACGTGGGTCGGACGACACGCAGGTTGAAAGATCATCTTTATGACCATTTATGTGACATAGAAAAGAACCATTCTACCAATGTGGCCAAACCCTGGAATTTAGTCCACAACAAATATGCTTCTAGTTTGTTTATACAGGGGATCGAACAGGTAGTAACGCCAGTCAGAGAGGCGGACAGATTCAGAGCGCTCTGTAAAATTGAAGTTTTCTGGATTTTTTTTCCATAATACAAAAAAAATAGCTGGGTTAAACTTCGAATGGGATGTTTATTATTAATATGAATAGTTATTTATAGTATTATATATTTTTATGAAGTTGGTATATATTTAACAGCAGATGCCTTCCTTATCAATTAGTTCTATATTTGTTTATAGACTATGTTTCAATATTTATTTATTTATGATAGGTTATCCTTATGATCTACCTAACTTTACACCAACAATAAACTATTATTTATAAGCTAATACCTTCTTTTTTTTTTTTTTTTAAATTGTATTTTTTTTTATTAAAGTATCAAAGAATAAGTACAAAGTTGTATCAGGATGTACATTGCACTATCAACATAAGTGCATTATAAACAAACATAATGAAAACAAAAGCAAAAACAAACAAATATAAGTGATAAAAAAGTGTTCCCAGTAACAAGGCACATATATGCGTTAATTCAATTCTTTATGATGTATGCGATAAACGTACTGCGGGAAAGTACCCAAAATCCAGCTATTAGTTCAGAGTATATACACAGGCAATGTAGAATTAAAATAGGTTAGGAATTGGGCATATTTGGTAGTATGGGGGTCCCGAATTCCGAAAGATCCCATGGTTCCCATATTTTATTAAATTGGGGGATGCAGTCATGAACCGAAGCTGTCAAGGACTCCATTGTCCGAATCTCAGCCACTAAATGTAGAAACCCGGACCATGGGGGAGGTGTATTGGATAACCAGAACAATGGGATAATCCTCCTGGCGGCTAGCAATATATAGGATATCAATTTGTTTGTCTTTTTTGATACCCCCGAGGGGGGAAGACCCAAAAGGAAATTCAAAGGATCCAACAGAAGAGACACCCCAGCTACCTTTTGTATAAGTAGATGCACATCATTCCAAAAAGGTTGTATCAGGGAACATTGCCAGAAGATATGGAATAGTGAGCCTATATCAGATCCACACTGCCAACAGAGCTGTGAAACTGAAGGATCATACTTATGAATTACATTGGGAGTTCTGTACCAAAACATGAGAATCTTAATGGTTGTCTCCCTCTGAGTGACACATTTAGAAGATTTAAAGGTAGAGGACCAGATCCTATCCCACATTTGTATTGTGACAGGACGGCCCACCAACTGAGACCGCTTGCGCATGTAATGGTGTAATGCTTCCATAATTGGAGTCGGCTCATGGAGGATATGGTAGATACATGAAATTAAGTGCAATTGATTAGGGCCTTGAGCACATAAGTGTTCAAAAGTAGTTGGTTTATCTAGGGTCAGGGCTGGCGATTTAGAATGAAAGAAATGTCTAACCTGTAAATAAAAGTGGAAGGAATGTGATGGTAAATCAAATTTCTCTCTCAAAACGTCAAATGAATGCAGCTTCCTCGTTATAGGATGAACTAGGTTCCGCAGCTGGAAGAGATGTACATTTATCCATGGAAAGATCCTACCCAGGGACATACTATCTGGAATGAGGGGATTAAGTAGTACATTTACAAGAGGAGAGCAGGGGGACATGAGAGGGTAAGGTTTGAGGCAATTAAGCCAAATAGTTAAAGTTAGTGTCATTGGGCCAGTGCACTGACGTTTGTAAATAGGGTCTAAAACAGGGGGGGCACCCCAAACCAAGGAGCTCGGATGAACCGGATAAAGTTCCCCCTTCTCAATGGCAGACCATTGGTTAGGTGCATTTAAGGAAGTCCAAGAGGTGATGGCCCTTAAGTGTGTTGCATGATAATATTTAGTGATGTCCGGGGCTCCTAAGCCTCCTCTGGATCTAATGGAGAACATCACGGAGCTTGCTATGCGGTGGGCACCGCCATTCCATATGAATTTTAAAAAGGATCTTTGAAGTAATTTTAATTGTGAGGTGGGTACAGCTACTGGGAGAGTTTCGAAGTAATAAAGTAGCTTGGGTAGGATAGACATTTTTAACACATTAATTCTGCCCAATAGAGACAAGGGATATTTGGTCCAGGACAACAGGGACTTATTTATATCCAATATCAGAGGAGGAAAGTTAGTGCTATAAAGGGAGGAGTAGTGAGGGGTAAGTAGAATACCCAAGTATTTAAGTGAGGTACTACACCATTTATAAGGGTACGATTCTTTGAGTTGAGATAGTAATAGCATTGGAATGTGTATAGGGAGGGCTTCAGTTTTTGAAATGTTGACTTTATACCCTGAAATAGCACTAAAAGAGGTCAATAATTTATGTAATGAGGGAAGGGATATCAGCGGGTTGGTGATAGTTAACAGAATGTCATCTGAAAATAGCGATAATTTATATTCCCCCTGTCTCATCGCCACCCCACGAATATCAGGATTTACTCGGATAGTCTCGGCTAGGGGTTCTAGACACAGAATGAAAAGCAGCGGTAATAGGGGGCAACCCTGACGAGTTCCATTTGTCATGGGGAAGCTAGGAGACAAGAAGGATGACATTTGCACCTGCGCTGAAACATTTGAGTACAAGGCCTCCTAGCTAATACCTTCTTATATATTATTTAATATTATTTATTAGCATAGCGGTCATACAGGGTATCATTTCACGAGTAGAGCAAAATGTTACTATTAGTATCACTATAGTTGCTTTTGTTATGATTATTATATTTACCTTTTATGACCATTTTTCTACATTCATTAGTGCTATTACTAGTAATATAGCTATTATTGATAATATATCAGGATAATGCTCTCTTTCTCATATATATATGTTTCTTTTCCTTTTAGGTCATTTATCCTTTTGCATTTACGTGCTTAATCTATATACTTACATATATGTGCATTTTATTTTTCGTTCTGTTGCATTTCATTTGGTTGCATTTTCATTTTGATGTTTTGGTATTTAGGCATCTGTAAGGTTTCTATGCCTTTTTCCATTTGCCCTTTCATGTCGCCTGGGTCTATTGACTAGTGGTAGGTTTGCTGCTAATTAATGGGTACTTTTAGTACTTTGAGTTTACTTATTGGACCTTGTAATTTTCCCACTTGCAATTTTCCCACTGGCAATTCATGAATGAACATCTATGCACACAGACATCGTTTGTTTTTACATCTTTTGGTATATTTTAGATATTTTTCGTTATTAAAGGTTACTCTGTAACCATATCTATATGTTTTTTGTTTAACTATATTTAAATTATTATTATTATTTATTAATATACAGGATTTATATAGTGCCAACAGTTTACACAGTGCTTTACAACATTAGGGCAGACAGTACAATTACAATACTATTCACTACAGGGGGGTATCAGAGGGCCCCGCTCATTAGAGCTTACAATCTAGGAGGGAGGGTCAAGTTATACAAAAGGGTAATAGCTGTGGGGGATGAGCTAATGGAGAAAATAGTGCAGTTTAATTGGAGGCAGGATAGGCTTCTCTGGAGAGGAAAGTTTTCAGGGATCGCCTAAAAGTGGATAAATTTGGAGACAGTCTGACAGATTGGGGTAGCGAATTCCAGAGGATGGGTGAGGCTCGGGAGAAGTCCTGAAGGTGGATATGGGAGGAGGTGATGAGGGAGCTAGAGATCAGGAGATCTTGGGAGGAACGAAGAGGGCGATTAGGATGGTATTTTGAGACTGGGCTAGTGATGTAGCTGGGGGCAGAGTTGTGGATGGCTTTGTAACTTATTGCTAGTATTTTGAATTTAATTTGTTGGGCAAGTGGCAGCCAATGGAGGGATTGGCAGAGAGGGGTAGCAGACACTGTTCGGTTTGTGAGGTGGATGAGTCTGGCAGCAGCATTCATGATGGACTGAAGGGGGGATAGTCTATTTAAAGGTAAGCCAATGAGGAGGGAGTTGCAGTAGTCAAGGTCGAGAGATAACCAGGGGGTGAATTAGGAGCTTTATGGTTTCATTGGTTAGAAAGGGACATAGTTTGGAGATGTTGTGGAGGTTGAGGCGGCAAGCTTTGTAAAGTGATTGGATGTGGGACCGAAAGGAGAGTTCAGAGTCCAGGATAACACCTAGCACACTGACATGTGGGGATGGGTGGATGGTTGTGCCATTGTTCTTGACAGAGAAGTCAGGGGAAGAAGCACGTGGGGAAGGAAATATTATAAGCTCAGTTTTGGACAAGTTGAGTTTGAGGAAGTGGTGTGACATCCATACAGATATGTCTGTTAGTAAGTTAGTGATGCGTGAGGAGACTGATGGAGTGCGTTGAGGGGTGGAGAGATAGATTTGTGTGTCGTCAGCATAGAAATGATATTGAAAGCCATGAGAGGCTATCAGCTGACCCAGGGAAGAGGCGTAGATTGAAAATAAAAGAGTTCCAAGAACAGAACCTTGGGGGACCCCAACAGAGAAGGGAAGAGGGGTGGAGGAAGTAGAATTGTAAGTGACACTGAGGGTGCATTGGGATAAGTAGGATGAGAGCCACTGAAGAGCACAGTCATGGAGACCAAGGGAGTAAAGTTTTTTGAGGAGGAGGGGGTGATCAACCGTGTCAAAGGCAGCTGAAAGGTCCAGAAGTAGTACAGAATAGCGTCTGTTACAATACAATACGATTCAATACAGGGGGGAATCAGAGGGCCCTTCTCCTTAGAGCTTACAATCTAGGAGGGAGGATCAAGTTATACAAAAGGGTGATAGCTGTGGGGGATGAGCTAATGGAGAAAATAGTGCAGTTGTTAGATGGAGGCAGGATAGGCTTCTCTGAAGAGGAAAGTTTTCAGGGATCGCCTAAAAGTGGATAAATTTGGAGACAGAGGGAGCTAGAGAGCAGGAGGTCTTGGGAGGAACAAAAAAGGGCGATAAGTTGATATTTTGAGACTAGGCTAGTGATGTAGCTGGGGGCAGAGTTGTGGATGGCTTTGCAACTTATTGTTAGTATTTTGAATTTAATTTGTTGGGCAAGTTGCAGCCAATGGAGGGATTGGCAGAGAGGGGTAGCAGACACTGTGCGGTTTGTGAGGTGGATGAGTCTGGCAGCAGCATTCATGATGGACTGAAGGGGGATAGTCTATTTAAAGGTAAGCCAATGAGGAGGGAGTTGCAGTAGTCAAGGTGAGAGATAACCAGGGAGTGAATCAGATTTGTGGTTTCATTGGTTAGCGGAGGTTGAGGCGGCAAGCTTTGGAAAGTGATTGGATGTGGGGCCGAAAGGAGAGTTCAGAGTCCAGGATGATACCTAGCACGCTGACATGTGGGGATGGGTGGATGGTTGTGCCATTGTTCTTGACAGAAAAGTCAGGGGAAGAGGCACGTGGGGGAGGAAATATTATAAGTTCGGCTTTGGACAAGTTGATTTTGAGGAAGTGGTGTGACATCCATACAGATATGTCTGTTAGTAAGTTAGTGATGCGTGAGGAGACTGATGGAGTGAGTTGAGGGGTGGAGAGATAGATTTGTGTGTCGTCAGTGTAGAAATGATATTGAAAGCCATGAGAGGCTATCAGCTGACCCAGGGAAGAGGTGTAGATTGAAAATAAAAGAGGTCCAAGAACAGAACCTTGGGGGACCCCAACGGAGAAGGGAAGAGGAGTGGATGAAGTAGAATTGTAAGTGACACTGAAGGTGCGTTGGGATAGGTAGGATGAGAGCCACTGAAGAGCACAGTCATGGAGACCAAGGGAGTAAAGTTTTTTGAGGAGGAGGAGGTGATCAACCGTGTCAAAGGCAGCTGAAAGGTCCAGAAGTAGGAGTACAGAATAATATCTGTTGGTTTTTGCAGTTAGTAGGTCATTTGTGAGTTTTAAAAGAGTAGTTTCTGTGGAGTGTTGAGGGCGAAATCCAGATTGAAGGGGATCAAGAAGGTTATTCTTAATGAGGTGGTCACTCAGTTGGTTGTAAAACAGACGTTCAAGGAGTTTAGAGGAAAAGGGGAGCAAGAAGATAGGGCGTAGGTTGTTAAGATGGGTAGGGTCCAAGGACAGCTTTTTAAGTATGGGGGTGACCAGTGCATGTTTTAGAGCATTGGGGAAAATGCCAGAGGTGAGGGAGAGATTGAAGATGTGTAGGATAGAGTCAGAGGGCGACCATAGTGTTTGAGAGGGAATAGGGTCCAGGGGGCAGGTGGTTAGGTGGGCGTTAGAAAGGAGTTTAGCAACTTTGTTTGTAGTAGCAGATTTGAATAAGGGAAGTGTCAATTGTACCTGTTGATATGGGGTCTTAACTGGGGGAGATAGTGATTAGCAATCTCCTGGGCAGTGAGTGAGTCAGTGGGTGGAGGCTGTGGAGGATGACGTAGAGAGCTGAAGTTAGAGAAAAGTTTATGGGGACTGGATGAGAAGGTGTTAATAAGAGTTGAAAAATAGGTCTGCTTGGCAGTGTGGAGGAAAGAATAGTATTTTTGGAGGGCAGATTTGTATTGGTTGAAGTCTTTGAGAGACTTAGTCTTGTGCCACAGATGCTCAAGAGCGCAACTACGTTTTTTGAAAATTTTAGTGTCATCTGTTTGCCAGGGTTGTAGGGGTCGAGGCCTGATTCTGCATGTAGTGAGGGGAGTGAGCTTGTCCAGGGTGGAGGACAGGAATTTATTGTAGATGCAAGCGGCTTGGTTGGGGCAGGACAGGGGAGAGATTTTGCCATAGAGGTGATCAGTAGCAGAATAGAGGAGAGAAGAGTTGAAGTTGCGAAAGTTTCTACGAGTGATGGTTAGGCGATTTGGGGGGAAAGGTGGTGGAAGACAGGGAGATAGAGAAACTAATAAGGTGATGGTCAGAGAGAGGAAAAGGATTGTTTGAGAAGTTGCATGGAGCACATAGGTAGAAGAATACAAGGTCAAGGGTGTTGCCATCAGGGTGAGTAGAAGCCTGTACCCATTGCTTCAGGTCAAATGAAGAGGTTAGACTAAGAAGTTTAGAAGTAGCAGGAGTGTTTGTATGAGCAGGGATGTTGAAATCACCGAGAAGGATTGTGGGAATTTCAGAAGAGAGGAAGTAGGGTAGCCAGGCAGAAAACTTATCAAGGAAAGTCGATAGTGGTCCAGGGGGATGGTAGATCACAGCAATTCTTAGGGAAGTTGGAAAGAATAGACGTATACAGTGAGCTTCAAATGATGAGAGGGAAAGAGAGGGAGGGAAGTGAATAGCCTGGAAGGTGCATTGGGGGGATAGGAGGAATCCCACTCCACCTCCCTTGCATCCATTAGACCTAGGGGAGTGAGTCCAGTGAAGGCCACCCTGGGAGAGGGAAGCAGGAGAAGGGGTGTCAGATTTGTGGAGCCAGGTTTCGGTGAGAGCAAGTAGATTAAAGGAATTAGTGACAAAGAGGTCATGAACAGCGGTGAGTTTGTTGCAGACAGAGCAAGCATTCCAGAGGGCGCAGGAGAGAGGGAGGCGGGCGTTGGGCAGAAGAGGAATGGAGACTAAATTGCATAGATTGCGGCTACTGCCAGAGGGTGTAGGGTGATGGTGATGGGTGTGTTGGGTACAGTTAAATAAGGGAGGCCTAGGGGTGGGGGAAATATCTCCATTTAGGAGAAGCAAAAAAGTAAGGGAGGTAATATGAGAATACGATTTGTATGAGGGGACATGCTTCAGTATCCTGGGGGGTTTGTTAGCAAGTGGGCTTAGAGTTAGAAAGAGGTGATGAGTGCAGTAATAGGGAGAGGGGAGAAGTGAGGGTGATATGTACAGATTGTGGGGTGGAGAAGAGGAGTGAAGAAAAGAGAGTTTGAGGAGAGAGGCTGCAATTGTGAAAAGGAGAGGTATGAGTGCATGTTTCAGAGAGAAAGGTGAGATAATTTGGAAATTAGGTCATCTGCAGTCTGCTGTGGTTTGCTTTGTGCGGAGTGAGAAGTGCAGAAGAGCGGAAGTGCCACTTATTTAAAGAACCCCACTTCTTTGGAAGAACCCCCTGTAAGTGTTCCCCCATAAATAAGGCATTGTTTTTATACTGTGTTGGGTGTGGGTTGAATCTGGCAATTAATCAATCAGGAGGTAATATTAGGCACACAGCTAGCAGAGCAAAACTTTTCACACCACAATCAAACTGCAAGAGGACTAAAGGCCAAAATTGTAAAGATAAGGGAACCCATAATTTAAGTAAGATTAAATAGCTAAATAAACATTGAAATAATGTGAGCATGGCTACAGATGGAGTTGAAGCAGCCGTGACAAACAGATTTACCAAATATGCATTTGAGTAGTCAGTCAATGTTCAGTTTAAAAGACATGGGAGTATAAACGTAGATTTAACAAATATGCATTTGAGCAGTCAGTCAATGTTCAGTTTAAAGGACATGGGAGTATAAACGCAGATTTACCAAATATGCATTTGAGCTGTCAGTCAATGTTCAGTTTAAAGGACATGGGAGTATAAACACAGATTTACCAAATATGCATTTGAGCAGTCAGTCAATGTTCAGTTTAAAGGACATGGGAGTATAAACGCAGATTTACCTGTGAAGAGAGAAGAAAATGTTCAGATGGATGGTGCAAGAGCGGAAGTGCCACTTATTTAAAGAACCCCACTTCTTTGGATAAACCCCCTGTATGTGTAGCCCCCTGTAAGTGTAAATGGTTTTGCTATTTCATGTATGCATACATTCTTCATGGAATATACACGTTGATGTTTATAAGAGCTAATTTATTTTGGTATAACGTTTATTGACCGTTTTGAGGTTTATTCATTTATTTCTTTATATAATATAATATATTTTCAAATTATGAACACTTTGATTACCACCAGGAGGTGTTGACTCACCATGATCGGGTGGAGTATGTGGAGTGGGACCAGACCATCAATGATCAATCCTGTTTCCGTTCACCCCTGACGGGACCTTCGCTGTGAACGGAACAGGATACAGGACAGGGCGGTGAGTATGTTTAAATGTGACGGTGTGGGGAAGTAAGGTCTGGGTTCCCGATAGGAAGTAAGGTCATCCATGGGATAATAGGGACAGAGAGTGAGTCGTCCATATGGGGGGGAGACCTTTACGTGTAAGAGATTGAAGGTTAGAATGTGCTGTAGAAAACGATATAGTAGGTTGTAGGTTTCATGGATATGTCAGATTGATGTCGCTCGAGGAGGAAAAGGTAAGGAATTAGGGGTGGGGTGGTGGGTGTTTATTAAGGGTAGACACAGGGGAGCAGATGACAGGGAGTCTTCAGGGAGTAGAAGAGGGTTATAGGGGCGGGGCCGGTTGCATTTGGGATTGTCTGTAATGTGTTCAGCATGCCCAAGTGGCCTGAAATTTGGTGGGTTTGTCATTGGCTTGGAAAATGAGTTGTTCCATGTCCGCAATTCTATCTACCCTGCGGATCCAATCCTGCACCGTGGAGGGGGTGGAGTTCCTCCACAGGGCAGGGATACATAAATTGGCTGCATTAATTAGGTGTATAGTTAGGGATTTTTTGTATGAAGTGGGGGACCCTGGGGTGTGGTGTAGTAGAGAGCGAGCAGGAGAGAAGGCCGGGGTGTATGTAGTAATTTGGGAGATTAATCGGTGGATTTCCGACCAGAACGGTTGTATGAGGGTGCATTCCCACCAGATCAGGGTGCCCCGAGTGGTATTGCACCTCCAGCAGGTCAAGGGGACGGAGGGATGGAAGTGGTGGACCTTGTCAGGAGTCCGATACCATTTTGAGAAAATTTTAAATCTATTTTCCTGCATTGTGACGTTGCTGGAGCCCTTGTGCATGAGGGTGAATATGTGGTCCCAGTCCATGGGGGTGAGATCTATGGACAGGTCGTTTTCCCATTGTTGTATAATTTTGTCCTCCTTGACCTTGTGTCATGAAAACATGAGGGAATAGTTTAAGGAAATTAGGTGACCTTGGGGTTCCACGGAGGTGCAGAGAAGTTCGAACGGTGTAAGATCCCTGTGCCAGAGAGAGGAGTGGCAGGGCGATTGAAGGAAATGTCTCAATTGTAGATATTTGTAGAATGGTATGTCGTAATTAGGTAGTATAGTAGAGAGTGTAGGGTAAGGGAGGCGCTATAGAAGAAGCTATATGCTCTGGCTTGCGAGGTGTGTATCTTTAGAGTTGGGTCTTTTAAGGTTAATCCTGGGGGGGAGTCTGGGTTGTTGTCCAGTGGGGTCATGGGGACTGGCGAAGGTGTGAGGGCTAGCAATTTGCATGCTCTTTTGAAAAGTGAGAGTGTGGCTCCAATGAGGGGGTGGGAAGAGAATTCCCTGGGTACATTTGTGTGGTTTATCCATGGCGAGTTAGCGATGGGGAGGCTTGCAAAGGAAGCTTCCAGGGTGACCCAATCTTTCGAGGGGCAGTGTATATGCCAATCCACCAATCTGGTCAGGTGACAAGCCCAATGATATTTTTGGAGATCTGGGAGACCCAGTCCCCCCAATTGTTTGGGAAGAACTAACCTATCCCTGCTAAGGCGTGGATGTTTGCCCACACAACAGTCCTGCAGAAAAGTTTATAGGAAGCAAAAAATGATACAGGCAACATGATCGGGATGGCTTGGAGGAGGTAGAGGAGTCTTGGTAAAATATTCATTTTCAGTATTGCGATCCTGCCCAGCCAAGAGAATGAACCCAGATGCCACTTCTGTAGGTCACCTTGGATGGATCGGATCAATGATAGGAAATTTTTTGTGTAAAGATCCCTTATGTTGGTTGTAATTTTTATCCCTAGGTATGATATTTCGGATTTCTCCCATACAAACGGGAAGTTACTACTACAAAGGTTTACCGTCGCACTTGGTAAAGTGATATTGAGGGCTTTGGATTTCTCTAAATTAATTTGAAGATTGGTCTTGAAAAGGGCAAAGTCAGCTAGAAGGTTGGGGATGGTTGTTAAGGGGTCAGTAAGAAAGAGTAGGATGTCATCAGTGTAATCTGCTAGTTTGTATTGCTTTTGTTGGATATTGACTTCTCTAATGGCAGGATTATTTCTCAGTCTATGGAGCAAAGGTTCCATGGTCATTATGAATATTAGGGGTTATAAGGGGCATCCCTGCCATGTCCCATTGGATACAGAGAAGGCGTCCGACAGACCCCCGTTGATCCGGAGCCTGGCTGTCGGGAATGCATATAGGGCTAGAATCATTTGGAGCATGCGTGGTGGAAAGCCTGCCGCTTGCAAGGTGGCTTCCATGTAATCCCAAGCAACCCGGTTGAACGCCTTCTCTGCATCCAGGGAGAGAAAGAATCCTTGTGTAGCTGTTTTGGCAAGCCAATGGTGAATGTTGAGGGCTTTTGTGGTGTTGTCTCTGGCTTCGCGACCTGGTCAAGAGAGACCAGAGAAGGAATGAAAGGGAGGATACAATTGGCCAGCACTTTAGCGTAGAGTTTTAAATCCATGTTTAGGAGCGATATGGGTCGATAGTTGGGGACTAACGTGGGGTCTTTGCCCTGTTTGGGAATAAGTGTGATATGGGCTTCCAGCAAATCTTTGCGAGCGACTGAGGCTGTTGTAAGGTTGTTGAGGGCTTTAGCTAAATGTGGTAGGAGGATATTCGGGAATGATTTGTAATAGGCTGCTGTGAGGCCATCCGGCCCCGGGCTTTTGCCTGTCTTTATTTGCTTCAAGGCAATGAGTAGTTCGTCTGAAGACAGAGTGAATCTTCCGGGGTGAGCGGTGTGGGGCCGAATTGTGCTAAAAAATCAGTAATTGTCTTCCGGCGGTTAACCGAAGCATCTGTGGTTTGGGCAGTCAGGAGGTTATACAGCTTAGTAAAATATTGGATGAATTGCGACGAGATGCGCTCGTTGGTGACCACTGCCTCTCCATTGGGGTTTATAAGCTTGTGGATGGTATGAGAGGCTTTTTTAGTTTGGAGGGCCCTCGCTAAGAGTTTACCAGCTTTGTTGTCAAATTCGTAATATAGTTTTTGTGATAGTGCGAACTTGCATTTAACCTTGGCAGACAGCGCTTCTAGGAGTTCCTCCCTTGCTTGGGATAGTTCGGCCATTGAGGAAATGGCGAGTGAAGCCTTGTGTGTCTGTTCCAGTGTGCAAATGTGAGCCATTAAGTCCGCCATGCGAGCATTGTTGAGTTTGTTCCAGTGTGCAGCTATGGACATTATTTCGCCACGAATGACACATTTGTGTGCCGCCCATGTGATTGTGGGTGCTACATCTTGCGCTGAGTTATCCTGGAAGAAGTTGGAGAGGCAAGTGGTCAGCCTGTGAACGTTCATCTCGTCAGTCAGTAGGGAGCTATCTAGTCGCCAGATATGCTTCTTCATGTTAAGCGAGGTCAGTCGTAAGGTCATGAAAATGGGGTTGTGGTCCAAGAGTATGACCGGATCTATGGTGGCTTTGGCAAGGTGTGTGAGATCTGTCTGAGAGAGAAAGAAGTGGTCTAGTCTAGAGTACTTATTGTGTGGCGAGGAGAGAAAAGTGAAATCTTTTTCTTTGGGATGTAATGTACGCCATGTGTCATGGAGAAGTAAGTTGCTAAGCTGTTGCTTGATCGACCGCAAGGCCCTGTAGGATAAGGAGGAGTTCCCATTTGACGTGTCAATAGAGGGGGTTAAGGGGACATTGAAATCTCCACCCAGTCTAAGGGTTCCTGATTGGAAGCTGGAAAGTAGCTGGAGGGTGTTACGAAAAATGGTGACTTGGCCTGAATTGGGGCATAAATATTGGTAATAGTGAGGGGCAACTGGTTCAGGGTGCCTTTGATAAAGAGAAAACGGCCTAATGGGTCCCTTTGTATGTCCGTTACCTGGAGGGGGCAATGTTTAGAAAGGAGGATAGTAACACCTTTTGATTTGGCCTCGGAATTGGAGGAGTGAAAGGCTGTGGGAAAGTAGTGGTTATTCAGTTTGGGGATAGCATCCATCCGAAAATGGGTCTCTTGTATGAGTGTGATGTGTGTTTTGGCTTGTTGTAGAGAGTAGAGAAGCTTAGAACGCTTTTCAGGAATGTTGAGGCCCCGAATATTAATAGAGTATAGTTTGAGTGCCTGAAGCTGTTTCTGATTTGTGTCCCTAGGAAGGCGAGTGGGCTGTGGATCTGCCATTGGTGAGGTAGGGGAAGGGAAGGTTGAGAAGAGGATAGGAGGGGGAGAGAGGTATAGTCCGGAAGGCAGTAAGGAGCTGTGGTTCAGGGGCGCGTATATCCAGAGATGACCTGAAGAGATGTGGAACTATGTAACCAACAACTTCGGGGGTCAGCAATCGGTGTGGAACGGATCGCGGGTGGGGGGAGAGTCCCTGAAACGGAGACTACACTGAATTTGTGTGGGGGTTGACCAGTACCAGGGCAGTGAGGGACGGATACGGGATAGGGTCAGAGAAAAAGAAAGAGTGAGCTGCCGTCACAGGTTAGTTAGTAGCGTGGAGGGAGGAGGTATTACTAGTGGGTCGCCCAGGAGGGGCTCCTGAATATCTCAACGGGTGTTTACATTAAAAGAGCGAATTGCCTAAATCACTGTAGTGTGAGTAAGTGACTATGTCTATAGTTAGTTTGTATGCCCAAAGAAGAAAAGCCCAGAAACTGATAACCCTCCGTAGCCTGTGGGAGAGGGCACCACACCAATTGTGCCCCATCCCCCAGGCCAACCAAAGTCCATAAGGACGATGGGGGGGAGGGTGTCGGTGTCAACAGGAAGTGTACACCTGTGGCACATATAAGGTATAACAGTAACAGCTGCCTGAACTGAGAAAGGTAAACAATATCTAGAAGTAAATCTCTAGGTGATGTGACTACTTGGTGAAAGTCTAGCAACCAATGAGGTAAAGTGAACAGGTAAAAACCAAAATCTCAACTGGCAAAGTTCTGCTGTGGAGCAAATAATAAATTAAAAAGCTAGAACTTAAACTTAAATCCGCACCTTAAAGGCTATAGTAATAAGAGGCCATTACTGGGGCATTCCAGTTGTGGGTCGACAAACGACCTAAGGAAGGAGTCCATGGGAGGCCACTGTGATGCGACCGACGAGCTATTCATCTTGATCGAGGCATCGTGAGCAGGGGGTAGATCATTAAGTTGAAGATGGAGCGTCTTAGATGATTCCAGTGGAGTTGTGTTAAGGCAGTGAGGGAGGCAGTTCTTGTCACTCAGGTTAGAAGATCATTGCGGGGGTTTGATAGCAGGAAGATCTTTGGACATCAGCTGTGTGAAGCTCAGCCCAGGAGGCTTAGCCAGTGTTGAGGGGTGGAGTCTGAAGTCGCTGAGCCTTACGGTAGTTGTAGTGTCCAGTAGCGTGCTGCGTGGATCAATAGCTTAGAGCTATGACCAATAAATCTCATGCCGCTTAATGGGAAGTGTGCAGGAGCGCATATTCTGTAGCCGATTGTGTTAATCGGAGGACATGGCAGTGTCTAGGTATGCCAAGGAGGAGTCTTGGTGGTGTCCCAAACATAACAAACTGGCTCCATAAACAAAACACAGCCTCTAGGCTTACCATATCCTTAACGTTTGAAGGTAATCCAAAATGAGAACATGTAACAGAGTAAGTTCAGAAAAAGCACAAAACGGTGCCAAACCGAGTGAACCAGAATATGAGAAGGGTACCCCTCTCACAAAGTTTTGCGGTCTCTGCGTGCTCTCCTGGACCATGGTGAGGTAATGGGGCTTGTATCTCTAGGACCGTTCTGGTAGCTGGTCTGGATCCTGAGGGTGGAGGGCGAGCGTCTCCTGCGGTGTCTAAGGGGGGGACGAGCGAGTGCCCCCCCTCCTGAACCATACCAGGCTGCTTGCCCTCAACATGGGGAGGGTACTCTGGGGTACCCTCAAAGCACCTTGTCCCCATGTTGATGGGGACAAGAGCCTCTTCCCCACAACCCTGGTGGTTGTGGGGGTCTGCGGGCGGGGGGCCTTATTGGAATCTGAAAGCCTCATTTAACAATGGGGCCCCCAGATCCCGACCCCCCCATGTGAATGGGTAGGGGTACCAAAAAAAAGCTGGAATTGTGACAAAAGACAATAGCCATTTTTTAACAATTCCTTTATTAAAATGTCTTCTTCTTCCTCTGCTTCTTCCTCCATCTTCCTCCGGTCTTCCTTCGGGTCTTCTTCTTCCTCCAGCGTCTTCCTCCATCTTCCCCCGGTCTTCTCCATCTTCCCCTGGCTTCTTCTCCCACTTCATTCTTCGGTCTTATTTCTCCACCACCTATGCCACCGCCGCTCCCACTGAAGATTCAAAAAATGAACCTCCCCGATGCTGCGATGGGGCAGATGACATCATTCTGAGACCCCGCCCCTTGTTACTTCACCGCCCGGGGCATGATGAGTCAGTAATGTCACAAGGGGGCAGGGTGCTATGGAAGCGGATAGATCGGCTAGCCGCAGCATCGAAGGGGGGTTGCTATTGTCATGTTCAGTGGGTGTGGAGGGAGCGGCAGTGGAGAAAGACCAGAAGACGAAGCGGGGGAAGAAGAAGCCGGAGAAAGATGGAGAGGACAGGAGGAAGATGGAAGAAGAACAGGGGGAAGAAGAAGCTGGAGGAAGATGGAGGAGACCAGAGGAAGAAGTGGAGGAAGAAATGGAGGGGAAATAAGAACACATTTTTAAAAAGGAATTGTCAAAAAATGGCTATTGTCTTTTGTCACATTTCACTACTTTTTTGGTGAATGGGTAGGGGTACAATGTACCTGATACCCATTCACATAGGGGGCAGGATCTGGAGGCCCCCTTTTCAAAGGGGGCTTCCAGATTCTGATAAGCCCCCTGCCCACAGACCCCCACAACCACAGGGCAAGGGTTGTGGGGATGATGTCCCCATGTTGATGGGGACAAGGTGCTTTGGGGAGGACCCCAAAGCATTTTTTCTGTGTTTAGAACAGTCCAAGAGCAAAATTACATTTCTAAAGGAAAAAAAGTCATTTAAAAGGGGGGGAGGCCGGGATCTGGGTATCCCCTTGTTAAAGGGGGCTTCCAGATTCCGCTAAGCCCCCCGCCAGCAGACCCCCAAAGCCACACAAGGGTTGTGGGGATGAGGCCCTTGTCCCCATCAACATGGGGACAAGGTGCTTTGGGGGGCTACCCCAAAGCACCCTCCCCATGTTGAGGGCATGTGGCCTGGTATGGTTCAGGAGGGAGGGCGCTCTCTCGTCCCCCCCTCTTTTCCTGCGGCCTGCCAGGTTGCGTGCTTGGATAAGGGTCTGGTATGGATTTTTGGGGGACCCCCAAGCAATTTTTTTTTAATTTTGGAGCGGGGTTCCCCTTAAAATCCATACCAGACCCTTTAGATTTTGAGGGGGACTCCCACACCATTTTTTTAAATTTTGGCATGGGGTTCCCCTTAATATCCATACCAGACCCGAAGGGCTTGGTATAAAATTTGGGGGGACCCCCACGCAATTTTCTTTTCTAAACTTTGGTTCAGGGTTCCCCTTAATATTCATGCCAGACCTAAAGGGCCTGGTAATGGACTGGGGGGATCCCATGCCATTTTTTTCAATTACTTCTTTTATCTGTATTGCCAGGACCGACAATTCATTATAGCCGCGAGTACTTTTAAATTACTTTTTTTCCATTTGAAATGTCATTTTGCTCTCGGACTATTCTAAACACAGGAAAAATGCGCCACTTTACAGGCATACTATAGATACCTCCCAGGTACAAAATTTAAAGGAATATTTGACTTTTATTGTTTCACTTTAAGCATTATTAAAATCACTGCTCCCGAAAAAAACGCCAGTTTTTAAAACTTTTTTTGTATTGATACATGTCCCCTGGGGCAGGACCCAGATCCCCAAACACTTTTTATGACAATACCATGCATATAAGCCTTTAACCACATCAGTACTGGACACTTTCACCCCCTTCCTTCCCAGATCAATTTTCAACGTTCAGTGCTCTCGCACTTTCAATGACGATTGTGCGGTCATGCAATGCTGTACCCAAATGAAATTTTTAGCATTTTTTAAAATTATTTAAATTTTACATATTATAAATACAAAAACACCCATCAAATGAGGGGAAAATACATAATACCAAGTAAACAAATCTCGCAAAACAATAATAAGCCCCAATATTATCCCACCCCTACCCTCCTTCCCACCCCCCCCCACCCCCCACTTCCCGCAGATTGTTCACTTACACAATAAACCTGGCGAGTAATAGTATATCTATACTTATATTAATTCATAATGGCTTCGGCAAAACTCTGAGATTTTTTATAGGCTTCCCACCTGGCCCATCTGCTCCCCCCTCTTCTTGATCCCTATCTAAGGGATCTACTGCCTCAGATTCCTCTAGGATATAAATTTCATTTACTCTTGAGATCCAATCCCTGATCCTAGGCCCCTCCTCTTCCTGCCATTTTTTTGGGATTACGCTCTTTGCTGAATTAAGAAACACCGGGATTAGTGAGGTTTTATACCATCTATTTAAGCCCTCAGACCCATTGAACAAACAGACCCATGGGTCAATCGGGATAGCCTTACCTGTTATCACTTCTATCAACTTAATCACCTCCTACCAGAATATTTTGATTTTTGGGCAATCCCACCATAAATGCGCCTTTGTTCCTGGGGCCGAACACCCTCTCCAGCAATTAGGTGATTTGTCAGGAAGGGATTTGCTGATTTTAATAGGAGTCATATACCACCTGGCCAGGCACTTACAGTAGGTGACCGCGATATTGTGTCAATCTCGCCACATTTCTCGGCGAGATTTGATACCTGCGAGCCCCGTCCCGGGAGCTAGCGAGAGCCAGCGGGAGATGGCTTACTTATCGGGAAAGGAAAACTTTTTTTCCTTTCGCAATGAGTGACAGACAGTGCTGACAGCTGTCTGGTATGAATCCTGAGGGGGGAACGCCGCGCCAAATTTTAAATAAAAAAATGGCGTGGGTTCCCCCCAGGGGCATACCAGGCCCTTAGCTCTGGTATGGATTGTAAGGGGAACCCCCTACGCCGAAAAATTGGTGTGGGGGTCCCCCCCAAAATCCATATCAGACCCTTATCCGAGCACGCAGCCCGGCCGGCCAGGAAAGGGGGTGGGGACGAGCGACCGCCCCCCCGAGCCATACCAGGCAGCATGCCCTCAACATGGGGGGTGAGTGCCTTGGGGGAGGGGGGTGCCCTGCAGCCCCCCCACCCCAAAGCACCTTGTGCCCATGTTGATGAGGACGAGGGCCTCTTCCCGACAACCCTGGCCGTTGGTTGTTGGGGTCTGTGGGTGGGGGGCTTATCGGAATCCAGGAGCCCCCCTTTAATAAGGGGGCCCCCAGATCCTGGCCCCCCACCCTATGTGAATGAGTATATGGGGTACATGGTACCCCTACCCATTCACCTAGGGAAAAAAAGTGTCAATAAAAAAAACACAGTACACAGATTTTGAGAATAATTTATTAGGCAGCTCCGGGGTCTTCTTCCTACTTCGGGGGGTCTCCTTCCGACTTCTCCCAGTGTTCGGCCTCTTCTCCCGGGCCCCTCTGCTATCTTCTTCCAGCTCTTTTGCCAGCGAGGGGCCCGGTCTGCTGCCGCTGTCTTGTCACCGCTGTCTCATCACTTCTTCTCCCGGGACCCTCCGCTGTCTTCTTCCAGCTCTTTTGCCAGCGAGGGGCCCGGTCTGCTGCTGCTGTCTTGTCACCACTATCTTCTCCCGGGCCCCTCCGCTGTCTTCTTCCAGCTTTTTTGCCAGCAAGGGGCCCGGTCTGCTGCTGCTGTCTCGCCGCTTCTTCTCTTCTTCTCTTCTTCCGTTGTTGACACGACTCTCTCTCCGGCTGGAATGCTGTGTGTGAGCTGCGGAGCCATTTATATAGGCAGTGACCCCGCCCCCTTGTGACATCATGGTCCCAGCATGCGTAGGGACTCTGATGTCATGTCCCCTTATGACGCCAGAGTCATAAGAGCGTTGTGTCAACATCGGAAGAAGAGAAGAAGAGAAGAAGCGGCGAGACAGCGGCAGCAGACCGAGCCCCTCGCTGGCAAAAGAGCTGGAAGAAGACAGCGGAGGGGCCCAGGAGAAGACAGCAGCGACAAGACAGCGGCAGACTGGGCCCCTCGCTGGCAAAAGAGCTGGAAGAAGACAGCGGAGGGGCCCGGGAGAAGAAGCGACGAGACAGCGGCGACAAGACAGCGGCAGCAGACCGGGCCCCTCGCTGGCAAAAGAGCTGGAAGAAGATAGCGGAGGGGCCCGGGAGAAGAGGCCGAACACCGGGAGAAGTCGGAAGGAGACCCCCCAAAGTCAGAAGAAGACTCCGGAGCTGCCTAATAAATTATTCTTAAAATCTGTGTACTGTGTTTTTTTTTTATTGACACTTTTTCCCCTAGGTGAATGGGTAGGGGTACCATGTACCCCATACTCATTCACATAGGGTGGGGGGCTGGGATTTTCAAAGGGGGCTTCCAGATTCTGATAAGCCCACTGGCCACAGACCCCCACAACCACAGGGCAAGGGTTGTGGGGATGATGTCCCCATGTTGATGGGGACAAGGTGCTTTGGGGAGGACCCCAAGCATTTTTTCTGTGTTTAGAACAGTCCAAGAGCAAAATTACATTTCTAAAGGAAAAAAAGTCATTTAAAAGGGGGGGAGGCCGGGATCTGGGTATCCCCTTGTTAAAGGGGGCTTCCAGATTCCGCTAAGCCCCCCGCCAGCAGACCCCCAAAGCCACACAAGGGTTGTGGGGATGAGGCCCTTGTCCCCATCAACATGGGGACAAGGTGCTTTGGGGGGCTACCCCAAAGCACCCTCCCCATGTTGAGGGCATGTGGCCTGGTATGGTTCAGGAGGGAGGGCGCTCTCTCGTCCCCCCCTCTTTTCCTGTGGCCTGCCAGGTTGCGTGCTTGGATAAGGGTCTGGTATGGATGTTTGGGGGGACCCCCAAGCAATTTTTTTTTAATTTTGGCGCGGGGTTCCCCTTAAAATCCATACCAGACCCTTTAGATTTTGAGGGGGACCCCCACACCATTTTTTTTAATTTTGGCATGGGGTTCCCCTTAATATCCATACCAGACCTGAAGGGCTTGGTATAGAATTTGGGGGGACCCCCACGCAATTTTCTTTTCTAAACTTTGGTTCAGGGTTCCCCTTAATATTCATGCCAGACCTAAAGGGCCTGGTAATGGACTGGGGGGATCCCATGCCATTTTTTTCAATGACTTCTTTTATCTGTATTGCCAGGACCGACAATTCATTATAGCCGTGAGTACTTTTAAATTACTTTTTTTCCATTTGAAATGTCATTTTGCTCTCGGACTGTTCTAAACACAGGAAAAATGCGCCACTTTACAGGCATACTATAGATACCCCCCAGGTACAAAATTTAAAGGAATATTTGACTTTTATTGTTTCACTTTAAGCATTATTAAAATCACTGCTCCCGAAAAAACGCCGGTTTTTAAAACTTTTTTTGTATTGATACATGTCCCCTGGGGCAGGACCCAGACCCCCAAACACTTTTTATGACAATACCATGCATATAAGCCTTTAATCACATCAGTACTGGACACTTTCACCCCCTTCCTTCCCAGATCAATTTTCAGCTTTCAGTGCTCTCGCACTTTCAATGACGATTGTGCGGTCATGCAATGCTGTACCCAAATGAAATTTTTAGCATTTTTTTAAATTATTTAAATTTTACATATTATAAATACAAAAACACCCATCAAATGAGGGGAAAATACATAATACCAAGTAAACAAATCTCGCAAAACAATAATAAGCCCCAATATTATCCCACCCCTACCCTCCTTCCCACCCCCCCCCCCACCCCCCACTTCCCGCAGATTGTTTACTTACACAATAAACCTGGCGAGTAATAGTATATCTATACTTGTATTAATGCATAATGGCTTCGGCAAAACTCTGAGATTTTTTATAGGCTTCCCACCTGGCCCATCTGCTCCCCCCTCTTCTTGATCCCTATCTAAGGGATCTACTGCCTCAGATTCCTCTAGGATATAAATTTCATTTACTCTTGAGATCCAATCCCTGATCCTAGGCCCCTCCTCTTCCTGCCATTTTTTTGGGATTACGCTCTTTGCTGAATTAAGAAACACCGGGATTAGTGAGGTTTTATACCATCTATTTAAGCCCTCAGACCCATTGAACAAACAGACCCATGGGTCAATCGGGATAGCCTTACCTGTTATCACTTCTATCAACTTAATCACCTCCTACCAGAATATTTTGATTTTTGGGCAATCCCACCATAAATGCGCCTTTGTTCCTGGGGCCGAACACCCTCTCCAGCAATTAGGTGATTTGTCAGGAAGGGATTTGCTGATTTTAATAGGAGTCATATACCACCTGGCCAGGCACTTACAGTAGGTGACCGCGATATTGTGTCAATCTCGCCACATTTCTCGGCGAGATTTAACACCTGCGAGCCCCGTCCCGGGAGCCAGCGAGAGCCAGCGGGAGATGGCTCACTTATTGGGAAAGGAAAACTTTTTTTCCTTTCGCAATGAGTGACAGACAGTGCTGACAGCTGTCTGGTATGAATCCTGAGGGGGGAACGCCGCGCCAAATTTTAAATAAAAAAATGGCGTGGGTTCCCCCCAGGGGCATACCAGGCCCTTAGCTCTGGTATGGATTGTAAGGGGAACCCCCTACGCCGAAAAATTGGTGTGGGGGTCCCCCCCAAAATCCATATCAGACCCTTATCCGAGCACGCAGCCCGGCCGGCCAGGAAAGGGGGTGGGGATGAGCGAGCGCCCCCCCTGAGCCATACCAGGCAGCATGCCCTCAACATGGGGGGGTGAGTGCCTTGGGGGAGGGGGGTGCCCTGCAGCCCCCCCACCCCAAAGCACCTTGTGCCCATGTTGATGAGGACAAGGGCCTCTTCACGACAACCCTGGCCGTTGGTTGTTGGGGTCTGTGGGTGGGGAGCTTATCGGAATCCAGGAGCCCCCCTTTAATAAGGGGGCCCCCAGATCCTGGCCCCCCACCCTATGTGAATGAGTATAGGGTACATGGTACCCCTACCCATTCAACTAGGGAAAAAAAGTGTCAATAAAAAAAACACAGTACACAGATTTTAAGAATAATTTATTAGGCAGCTCCGGGGTCTTCTTCCGACTTCGGGGGGTCTCCTTCCGACTTCTCCCAGTGTTCGGCCTCTTCTCCCGGGCCCCTCTGCTATCTTCTTCCAGCTCTTTTGCCAGCGAGGGGCCCGGTCTGCTGCCGCTGTCGTGTCGCCGCTGTCTCATCGCTTCTTCTCCCGGGACCCTCCGCTGTCTTCTTCCAGCTCTTTTGCCAGCGAGGGGCCCGGTCTGCTGCTGCTGTCTTGTCACCACTGTCTTCTCCCGGGCCCCTCCGCTGTCTTCTTCCAGCGTTTTTGCCAGCAAGGGGCCCGGTCTGCTGCTGCTGTCTCGCCGCTTCTTCTCTTCTTCCGTTGTTGACACGACTCTCTCTCCGGCTGGAATGCTGTGTGCGAGCTGTGGAGCCATTTATATAGGCAGTGACCCCGCCCCCTTGTGACATCATGGTCCCAGCATGCGTAGGGACTTTGGTGTCATGTCCCCTTATGACGCCAGAGTCATAAGAACGTTGTGTCAACATCGGAAGAAGAGAAGAAGAGAAGAAGCGGCGAGACAGCGGCAGCAGACCGGGCCCCTCGCTGGCAAAAGAGCTGGAAGAAGACAGCGGAGGGGCCCGGGAGAAGACAGCAGCGACAAGACAGCGGCAGACCGGGCCCCTCGCTGGCAAAATAGCTGGAAGAAGACAGCGGAGGGGCCCGGGAGAAGAAGCGATGAGACAGCGGCAGCAGACCGGGCCCCTCGCTGGTAAAAGAGCTGGAAGAAGATAGCGGAGGGGCCCGGGAGAAGAGGCCGAACACCGGGAGAAGTCGGAAGGAGACCCCCCGAAGTCGGAAGAAGACTCTGGAGCTGCCTAATAAATTATTCTTAAAATCTGTGTACTGTGGTTTTTTTTATTGACACTTTTTCCCCTAGGTGAATGGGTGGGGGTACCATGTACCCCATACTCATTCACATAGGGTGGGGGGCTGGGATCTGGGGGCCCCCTTATTAAAGGGGGCTCCTGGATTCCGATAAGCCCCCCGCCTGCAGACCCCGACAACCAACGACCAGGGTTGTCGGGAAGAGGCCCTTGTCCTCATCAACATGGGGACAAGGTGCTTTGGGGTGGGGGGGCCGCAGGGCACCCCCCTCCCCCAAGACACTCACCCCCCATGTTGAGGGCATGCGGCCTGGAACGGCTCTGGGGTGGTGCTCGCTCATCCCCACCCCCTTTCCTGGCCGGCAGGGCTGCGTGCTAGGATAAGGGTCTGATATGGATTTTGGAGGGGACCCCCACACTGATTTTTCAGCGTAGGGGGTTCCCCTTACAATACATACCAGACCTAAGGGCCTGGTATGCCCCTGGGGGGAACCCACGCCGTTTTTTTATTTAAAATTTGGCGCGGCGTTCCCCCCTCAGGATTCATACCAGACAGCTGTCAGCACTGCCTGTCACTCATTGCGAAAGGAAAAAAAGTTTTCCTTTCCCAATGAGCGAGCCGGCGCGACATGCACAGTACCCTGTCGCCGAGAACCAGCGCTGGTATCGCGCTGGAAACACAATCTCGCGGTCAGGTACTGTATATATGATCTCCGTCGTTTTCATATCGACTGCTGTACCATGTGTTGCCCCCAAGATGCTCCCCACCGCACTTTTCTCACAGGTTACTCCCAGTTCTTCTTCCCATTTTTTAATGAATGGCGGTACTTCCAATCCTCCACTACTTGACAGAATTTTGTATATTGCAAAATTTTCCTCTTTGCTATATCCCTACAGAATAATTTCTCAATCGGTCTGTAATCTACTTCCTCCCTCAAGGAGCCAGGTAAACTGCTAACAAAATGCATGAGCTGGCCGTACTGCCACCCATTTAACTTCATTAAGTCCCTTTGTGATGATAATTCCTGGAATGTGCGAATTTTCCCTCTGTTGATAATGTCTTTTAATTGTGCTTCCCTATTCAGAATCCAATTTCCTCCCACTTCCACCATCCCCGGGGGAAAGTAGGTGTTGTCTTTTAAATAAATTAAGGGACAATTATACTCCCATTTCTTAGTGAGGTGAATCTGGTCCCATATTTTAAGGGTGAGGTGCGTTATAACATGTGTCTGGGTCTAAATTCCTGTGGTGAGGGGGATTCCAAATCATGTGATTTAATCGTGCATTGCTTAAACCCAGTTCCAAATTAAACCATCTTTTTTTTTAAACTTCCTTTTGCCCAATCTAGTGCCCGTGATAAAACAATCGCTTTGTAATCATTTCTAAAGTCTGGGATAGCCAACCCTCCTTGTGCTTTTTCTCTATTCATCACTGTGTACGCTATCCTAGGTTTCTTATTATCCCATACATATCTACTTATTAAATCTGTTAACGTTCTAAAATAGGTTTGAGGTAAGGGAATCGGGAGCATCTGCATCTTGTAGAACACCTTAGGGGCTAGCACCATTTTGACTATGCTGATCCGCCCTGTCCATGAGACAGGACGATGTGATATTCTTTTTATTTCTGATCTAATTTCATCTAGCAGAGAAATTAAATTCAGCCGATATAACTTCCTAATGGATCCTGCAAGCTTTACGCCCAAGTACTTAATATTTTCTCTCCAGGGGAAGTGAAACACCTCACTGAGTCTAGCGACTTCCTGTTTGTCAATATTAATTTTTAAGGCTTCAGATTTCTCAAGATTAATTTTATATTTTGACAGCTCACTAAATTTCTTCAATGTGGACAGCAAATTGGGGATCATAATTTTGGGTTTAGTGATATAAAGAAGAACATCGTCGGCAAAAGCAGCCAGTTTGTGCTCCTCCTTTCCCACTGAACAGCCACTAATGTCCGGGTTTTTTTGGATCGTAGCTAATAAGGGCTCTAAGGTTAGGATGAAAAGGAGCGGGGATAGCGGGCATCCTTGTCTGGTCCCGTTTTCCATGGCAAACTGTGCTGAAGCTAGGTTATTGACCTTCACAAATGCTGTTGGTTGATTGTACAGTATTTTAATCCATTTTAGCATTGTAGGCCCTATTCCCATTGCTTCAAGCGTTTTGAAGTCTACTCTGTCGAATGCCTTCTCGGCGTCTATTAACAGAAATAGACCTGGGGATCCGCTTGATTTAATAGCCTCCAATATGAGAAGAGACCGCACCCCGTTGTCTCTACCTTCTCTCCCTGGGATAAATCCCACTTGGTCCGGGTGGACCAAGTAGGGCATTTTTTCCTTAAGCCGAAGCGCCAGCACCTTGGCATATAATTTAATGTCAGCATTTAAAAGCGCAATCGGCCCATAGCTAGAGCATAGGGTGCGGTCTTTCCCCTCTTTAGGAATTAGCGTCACTGATGCAGTTAACGCACCACTACACATTTTTCCCTGCTTCCCTAGCCCATTCCAAACCTGGCAGAGCTCTGGAACCAAGGAGTCTTTACATTTTTTATAGAAGCTGGTTGTGAAACCATCCGGCCCAGGACTCTTACCCGGGGAAGATGATCTTAGGGCCAAGCATATCTCTTCTTCAGTTATCGGTCTCTCTAGTTCTATTATATCGTTTTCTGACAGAATAGGAAGTCCCGCCCCTTTTAAAAAATCTCTCACCTTCTCCTCCTTCTTCTCTTCTTTGGATGCTGTACCCTCCATACATCCATCGATTGACATTCATGCAACTTTCTCCCTAGGCTCAATTGCATATTTTTACTTGCCTCCCGTGTTCTAGATGACCTATCCAAGGCTGGATCTAAGCAGAAATTGAAATCACCTGCTAGTATCACTTCCCCCTCTTTGAATTCCATCAGTCTATTCAGGGTCCGGGAGAGGTATTTTATCGGATCTCTGTTCGGACAGTAGACATTTGCCAATGTGTAGATCCTTTCCCCCAATTTTACCTTTAAAAATAAAAAACGGCCCTCTGGGTCCACCCTCCTCTCTAATGCGTATTTAGTCCGTTTCAAGAATCCGATAACCACACCCTTCCCCCGTTTGATGGGTGAATCATAATAAATCCAAACCGGAAAATTTCTTGAGTCGAGCTTGATGCCCTCCTCCATCACCAAGTGCGTCTCCTGCAAAAAAACAATATCTGCACCATAGAGTTGTAACTCTTTTAGCACTTTGCGCCTTTTCCCGGGAGAATTTAACCCTTTTCCATTATATGACAAACATTTAACTTCCATCCACCCAAATTTTTAATGTTTCTCTTATTTCAAGCACATTCGCCTCTACCTTACCCACTGTTTGACCAAAGAGAAGAACAAAAGAAAAGAAGAAAAAAATCTGCAGGAACACCCCTCCTCCTCCTCCCCATCCCCCCTCCCCCCGAACCTCCCCCTCTCCATCCCCCTCCTCCTACCCCCCCTGCCAATACCTGACCTCAGGGCCGCAGCGTCCAGGTAGCCACCATCTCAGCCTACGTCCCCCTGTGCAGTGGGGTGAGGTTCCCACAGTGGGCCATGGTGTTCCTCCCCCCCTCAAATGAGGAGAGGGGGAGGAAGGGCACGGAGGTCACTTTACCATTCCCTCCTCCTCACCCGCCCCCCCACCACCACCCCGCCCCCTCCCCACCCCCCACAGCCTATCCCTCCTCCTCTCCTTTTCCTCCCACCTCTTCCCCTTCCCAAACCACTCCTCTAATTATGGGGTCTCCCCACCTAGGATAGTTGGTACTGTAATATTTACATTTCTACAGAAGTCTTGTAAGTCCTCTACTTGATTCAGTCTGAAATTTCATGCCTCTTTTGTCACGTTTAATGCTAAAGGGTACCCCCAGCTATACTTTAAATTGGCCCCCCTCAAAGAGTCCAACAGAGGTCTTAATTGTCGTCTCCTTGCTAGGGTTCTGGCTGATAGATCTGAAAATATTTGAATTTCACCATTGTTGTACTTCACAGGTTGAGCACCTCTTAATTTACTCCAAATCTTTGCCTTGTCCTCATATTGATGAAACCTTACAATAACATCCTCTCTTACGCTTGGGGGTTTTCTTATACTGTGGACACGATCCATTTTTAATTTTTCCTCTAGACTTCTTCCCAGGAGTGGATTAAATATTTCTTTCATCTTGAGGAACAAATCCTCCCCTCTCTGTTCTGGAATGGCTCTAATCCTTAAATTTTGCCTCCTGCTTTGATTTTCCTGTTCCTCAAATTTATAAAGCATCTCCCGCAGATCTGACTGTAATTTTTTAATTTGTTTTTTTAGAGCTGTGATCTCGAACACTTGTTGTTCTGATGCCTCCTCTACTGCTTCCATTCGCTTCAAGAGATACCCCATGTCTGTCCTTACATTGAGGATCTCTGCCCTTATGGCGGTCTCTAATTTGGAAAACATGTCCTGCATCTCTGTTTTTGTTGAAGGTGCATCCATATCTGCTTCTGTGCTAAGATCTAGATCCGCTCCAGGGAGGATCTCGCCTCTGGGGATCCCCTCTAGAGCTCCTTTATGTTTTGCAGAGTCTTTCTTCTTATCTTTCGTGCTTTGTTGCCTATTGTCCATAATCGGACTTTTACAGTCAGGTCCATAAATATTGGGACATCAACACAATTCTAATCTTTTTTGCTCTATACACCACCACAATGGATTTGAAATGAAACGAACATGATGTGCTTTAACTGCAGACTTTCAGCTTTAATTTGAGGGTATTTACATCCAAATTAGGTGAACGGTGTAGGAATTACAACAGTTTGTATATGTGCCTCCCACTTTTTAAGGGACCAAAAGTAATGGGACAATTGGCTGCTCAGCTGTTCCATGGCCAGGTGTGTGTTAGTCCCTCATTATCCCATTTACAAGGAGCATATAAAAGGTCCAGAGTTCATTTCAAGTATGCTATTTGCATTTGGAATCTGTTGCTGTCAACTCTCAATATGAAATCCAAGGAGCTGTCACTAGCAGTGAAGCAAGCCATCATTAGGCTGAAAAAACAAAACAAACCCATCAGCGAGAAAGCAAAAACATTAGGTGTGGCCAAATCAACTGTTTGGAACATCCTTAAAAAGAAAGAATGCACCGGTGAGCTCAGCAACACCAAAAGACCCGGAAGACCACAGAAAACAACTGTGGTGGATGACCGAAGAATTCTTTCCCTGGTGAAGAAAACACCCTTCACAACAGTTGGCCAGATCAAGAACACTCTCCAGGAGGTAGGTGTATGTGTGTAAAAGTCAACAATCAAGAGAAGACTTCACCAGAGTGAATACAGAGGGTTTACCACAAGATGTAAACCATTGGCGAGCCTCAAAAACAGGAAGGCCGGATTGGAGTTTGCCAAACAACATCTAAAAAGCCTTCACAGTTCTCGAACAACATCCTATAGACAGATGAGACCAAGATCAACTTGTACCAGAATGATGGGAAGAGAAGAGTATGGAGAAGGAAAGGCAGTGCTCATGATCCAAAGCATACCACCTCATCAGTAAAGCATGGTGGTGGTAGTGTCATGGCATGGGCATCTATGGCTGCCAATGGAACTGGTTCTCTTGTATTGATGGATGATGTGACTGCTGACAAAAGCAGCAGGATGAATTTGGAAGTGTTTTGGGCAATATTATCTACTCATATTCTGCAAAATGCTTCATAACTCATTGGACGGCGCTTCACAGTGCAGATGGACAATGACCCGAAGCATACTACGATAGCAACCAAAGGGTTTTTTAAGGGAAAGAAGTGGAATGTTATGCAATGGCCAAGTCCTGAATCTTATTGAGCATGCATTTCACTTGCTGAAGACAAAACTGAAGGGAAAATGCCCCAAGAACAAGTAGGAACTGAAGACAGTTGCAGTAGAGGCCTGGCAGAGCATCACCAGGGATGAAACCCAGAGTCTAGTGATGTCTATGCATTCCAGACTTCAGGCTGTAATTGACTGCAAAGGATTTGCAACCAAGTATTAAAAAGTGAAAGTTTGATGGATGATGTTAATCTGTCCCATTACTTTTGGTCCCTTAAAAAGTGGGAAGCACATATACAAACTGTTGCAATTCCTACACTGTTCACCTCATTTGGATGTAAATACCCTCAAATTAAATCTGAAAGTCTGCAGTTAAAGGACATATTGTTCCTTGTGGTGGTATAAAGAGCCAAAAAGATTAGAATTGTGTCGATGTCCCAATATTTATGGACCTGACTGTAAGTTGCGCTTCTTTTAAACATTTTTGGATGGAGCTTGAGTTTAAGCTATCTCTAGGCTTTTTAGATTCAGTTGCTTTGTGCGAGCGACCTTTCATGTTCTTCGCCCCCCCCCCCCCCGCTCAGCGCCGCTTCTTTGTTTCTTGCTTGCAGAACCTTTGAGCTAGTGCGCTACTCTCAACACTGCGCATATCGTCCTTATTCGCTCAGTCTAAATTGTTTGTTCAGTTCTACTGAGCCACCATACTATTCTGCAATACAGCATTACCTCTCTTCACTTAATGTTTTTTTTTTTTTTAAAAGAACTCTGAGAGACATAGGCAAATCCTCTATGATACAGCAATAAAGTTCAGCTTCAGCTGATCCTACCTGGAGCCATCCGGTCTTAGGAAGGAGTCAAGCAGTGTTCACAGACTTGTCTAATGCGCAGCGGGGGGGGGGGCAGGAGCATTTGCTAGGAGTGGCTTGGGTTTCAGGGGATTTCGAGGTCGGTCTCCGTTTTTCGTAACGGTGCAGACAGTGGAGAGCAGCGAGCCGACTAGTCACTTTCCATCTACAGCTGTGGAGCAGAGACAGGGAGCCGGGTTCCGGGAGGACGTGTCGGCGGGCTGTGAATCCCCACAGGACGGACCGGGAGCGGTTGGTAAGCCTCGCTCCTGGTGTATCTGTGGCCGGGATACACTCACTGGCTTCCTCTTCAGTTGTGGCACCTCCCGCTGTGTCATAGCGGTGGGTTAATGGGACCAGCGTGAGCTCTCACCCCGCGCTGTCCCTGCCGCCATCGCCTTTCAATCTTCTGCTCACCTCCACCACCCCACGTCAGGCCCCCCCCCCCCGGAACTAGCAGGTCACATCGCTCACGCCACAAGTGAAAACTGAAATTTTTATCATTTTGTTCACACAAATAGAGCTTTCTTTTGGTGGTATTTATTCACAACTCCATGTTTTATTGTTTGCGATATAAGCGAAAAAAAAGCGGAAATTTGGAAAAAAAAACAATATTTTCTTCTGTCTATTTTAAAAGAAATCCAATAAAATCGAATTTTGTCATAAATTTAAGCCAAAATGTATTCTGCTACATGTTTTTGGTAAAAAAAATCCAGTTAAGTGTATAATAATTGTTTCGTGTGATCACGGACAGATGTACGCAAATGATCATGTACAGATTTCAGCAGCATTCAGCAGCAGAAGCATTTCAAGGTCCTGGAGTGGCCTAGCCAGTCTCCAGATCTCAACCCCATAGAAAACCTTTGGAGGGAGTTGAAAGTCCGTGTTGCCCAGTGACAGCCCCAAAACATCACTGCTCTAGAGGAGATCTGCATGGAGGAATGGGCCAACATACCAGCATCAGTGTGTGACAACCTTGTGAAGACTTACAGAAAACGTTTGACCTCTGTCATTGCCAACAAAGGATATATAACAAAGTATTGAGATGAACTTTTGATATTGACCAAATACTTATTTTCCACCATAATTTGCAAATAAATTCTTTAAAAAAATCAGACAATGTGATTGTCTGGATTTGTCTCCACATTTTGTCTCTCATAGTGGTATACCTATGATGACAGTTACAGGCCTCTCTCATCTTTTTAAGTGGGAGAACTTGCACAATTGGTGGCTGACTAAATACTTTTTTGCCCCACTGTATATATATATATATATATATATATATATATATATATATAAAATAGAAAGGAGCTCAGGAGCTCTCATTTATATTTGCATAGTCCTTACTGATTTACATCAGCAGGACAAATGCAGGAAGTGATGTTTGCACTTGGGCCAGAAGCAAATGTGTGGTGATGCCAAACAAATCAATGAACCCCACCCACACCAAATCTAACTACCACATCCACCCCCACATTGAGTAAAAACAAGTACATATCCTACACTTACCCAGCAAATTAGCAGCACCTCCTCTTTGCTAAAGAGGGACCTCGCCATGTCTATGGAGATCCTGACCAGCACAGGAAATTCCAGGTGATTACAATGACTCATTTCCAGGTCAGTAGGTGAAACAACGCTCTTTTGATCGCAGCTGCGAATATTTGATCGCAACCATGATTAGAATTTTTTATTTTCGTTTATTTGCAGATATGTGAATCTGTATTTCTACATATAACGATATTTGAAGGCAAACTTAAGGGAGTTTTATAAGAAATGATGTCCCTGGGACTGCAGCAGGTGAATTACAAAGACTAAGGCCCAGTTTGAGACCTGGTTCAAACTGACAGCGGGAATGAAATCGTGCCAGTTCAGCTGAACTCACACAATTTTATTCCCGCATGTCAGTCCTGACTGCGGGGTGGATTTCAGAGACATCTGTGCACACATGTTTCTGCACACATGTCAATTAAAATCGCACCCCCAAGTCCCCAAAAGTAGTACAGAAACTACTTTTGGAAAGTGCAGCGCCGCACCAATTGGAGCGGTGCAATTGCTGCCGATTTGGCATGCAATTTGACATGTCAAATAGCATGCCAAATTGCACCAATGAGAACCAGGGCTGACACATACAACACTGCCTATCCACCAGCTGAATTCATTACCTGCAATTCTCCACAGCTGTTATATTCAAAGACTCCACCTAAACACCTTTATCATTTACTTGCAGGTGTGCTGAAGAGATTAGGCTTTTTGGTGCACAATGTCCAAGTCCCTAGGCTAACAAACATTAACATCAGTCCCTGGCTGCAATGAGCTTCCAATCTAAAGTCCAAAATTAACTTCCTTACATTAGAGACTATTTTGACAGGAGACAAATAAAATGTCAGCATGTCTTTGGATTGTGGTGAGAAACCCACACAGGGAGAACATATAAACTTCAACACAAGCATTAGCATGTTGGGAAATTGAACCAGCAACCCCCAGTGCTGCTAGATGGAATTGCTACCCAGTTAGCCAGCGGGCAGCCTCACACATGTTCTCTGCATCTCTGTGGTGTAAACTAGCCCTAAGTCCATAGCCATGCTCAGTGTCACAAGCAATATACAATATATTGTCCTAAGTATTGGGATGCCTGCCTTTATACGCACATAAACTGTATTGGCATCCCAGTCTTAGTCGGCTCAAACATCGGCTGTTCGCAAGTTCACCAAACAGCGAACAATTTGGGGTGTTCGCGGCAAATTCAAATGCCGCGGAACACCCTTTAAAAGTCTATGGGAGAAATCAAAAGTGCTAATTTTAAAGGCTTATATGCAAGTTATTGTCATAAAAAGTGTTTGGGGACCTGGGTCCTGCCCCATGGGACATGGATCAATGCAAAAAAAAGTTTTAAAAATGGACATTTTTTCGGGAGCAGTGATTTTAATAATGCTTAAAGTCAAACAATAAAAGGGTAATATCCCTTTAAATTTTGTACCTGGGGGGTGTCTATAGTATGCATGTAAAGGGGCGCATGTTTCCCGTGTTTAGAACAGTCTGATAGCAAAATTTCAAAGGAAAAAAGTAATTTAAAACTACTTGCGGCTATTAATGCATTGCCGGTCCGACAATACACATAGAAGTTCATTGATAAAAATGGTATGGGAAATCCCCACAGGGGAACCCCGACCAAAATTAAAAAAAAAAAAATGGCGTGGGGTCCCCCTCAAAATCTATACCAGACCCTTCAGGTCTGGTATGGATTTTAAGGGGAACCCCGCGCCAAAATGTAAAAAAAACAGCGTGGGGTCCCCCCAAAAATCCATACCAGACCCTTATCCGAGCACGCAACCTGGCAGGCTGCAGGAAAAAAGGGGGGACGAGAGAGCGGCCCCCCTCCTGAACCATTCTGGTTCTTCCTCCGGTGTTCTTGTCCAGCATCTCCTCCGTGGCATCGGCGTCTTCTTCCCTTCTTCTCCTCGGGCCGCTCCTCATCCATGATGGCATGGAGGGAGGCTCCCGCTCTTCTCTTCATCTTCTTCTCTTCTTCATCTTCTTCTCTTCATCTTCTTATCGGCCTGCTCTGCATCCATGATGGCATGGATGGAGGCTCCCACTGTGTGACGCTTCTCCTCTTCTGACGGTTCTTAAATAACGGGGGGGTGGAGCCACCCTGTGACCCCGCCACCCTCTGACACACGGTGACTTGACGGGACTTCCCTGTGGCATTCCCCGTGACACCACAGGGAAGTCCCGTCAAGTCACCGTGCATCAGAGGGGGGCGGGGTCACTGGGTGGCCCCGCACCCCCTGTTATTTAAGAACCCTCAGAAGAGGAGAAGCGTCACACAGCGGGAGCCTCCCTGCATGCCATCATGGATGCAGAGCGGCCCGAGAAGAAGATGAAGAGAAGAAGATGAAGAGAAGAAGATGAAGAGAAGAGCGGGAGCCTCCCTCCATGCCATCATGGATGCGGAGCGGCCCAAGGAGAAGAAGGGAAGAAGACGCCGATGCCGCGAAGGAGATGCTGGACCAGAACACCGAGGAAGAACCAGAAGAACCAGAAGAAGAAGAGGGAGGAAGAAACCAAAGGAAGATAGAAGAAAGAAGAAAGAAGAAGCATTTAAATAAAGGAATTGTCAAAAACTGTCTCTTGTCATTTTTAACATTTTTGACACTTTTTTAGTGAAATGGTAGGGGTACTTTTGTACCCCCTTACCATTTCACACAGGGGGGAGGGCTGGGATCTGGCGGTCCCCTTGTTAAAGGGGGCTTCCAGATTCCAATAAGCCCCCGCCCGCAGACCCCCACAACCACCGGCCAGGGTTGTGGGGATAAGGCCCTTGTCCTCATCAACATGGGGACAAGGTGTTTTGGGGGGCTACCCCAAAGCACCCTCCCAATGTTGAGGGCATGTGGCCTAGTACGGTTTAGGAGGAGGGCCGCTCTCTCATCCCCCCTCTTTTCCTGCGGCCTGCCAGGTTGCGTGCTCGGATAAGGGTCTGGTATGGATTTCTGGGGGGACCTCACGCCGTTTTTATTTTTATTTTGGCGCGGGGTTCCCCTTAAAATCCATACCAGACCTGAAGGGTCTGGTATAGATTTTGAGGGGGACCCCACGCCATTTTTTTAAATAATTTTGGCCGGGGTTCCCCTTAATATCCATACCAGACCTGAAGGGCCTGGTAGGAACTTTAAGGGGACCCCCCACGTCATTTTTTTATTAAATTTTGGCCGGAGTTCCCCTTAATATCCATACCAGACCTGAAAGGCCTGGTATGGAATTTAGGGGGACCCCCATGTCATTTTTTTTTGATAATTTTGGTTCAGGGTTCCCCTGTGGGGAATTCCCATGCCGTTTTTATCAATGAACTTCTATGTGTATTGTCGGACCGGCAATGCATTAATAGCTGCAAGTAGTTTTAAATGACTTTTTTTCCTTTGAAATGTCATTTTGCTGTCAGACTGTTCTAAACACAGGAAACATGCGCCCCTTTACAGGCATACTATAGACACCTCCTAGGTATGAAATTTAAAGGGATATTACACTTTTATTGTTTCACTTTAAGCATTATTAAAATCACTGCTCCCGAAAAAAACGTCCGTTTTTAAAACTTTTTTTTGCATTGATCCATGTCCCCTGGGGCAGGACCCAGGTCCCCAAACACTTTTTATGACAATAACTTGCATATAAGCCTTTAAAATTCACTTTTGATTATTCATGTTCGTGTCCCATAGACTTTAACGGTGTTCGCGTGTTCGAACAAATTTTTTGCCTGTTCGCATGTTCTGGTGTGAACCGAACAGGGGGTGTTCATCTCATCCCTAGTTGGTAGGGTTCAACATTGATTTGGCCCACCCTTTGCAACTATAACAGCTTCAACTCTTCTGGGAAGGCTGTCCACAAGGTTTAGGAGTGTGTCAATGGTAATGTTTGAACATTCTTCCAGAAGTACATTTGTGAGGTCAGGCACTGATGTTGGACGAGAAGGCCTGACTTACAATCTCCACTCTAATTCATCCCCAAGGTGTTCTGTTGTGTTGAAGTCAGGACTCTGTGCAAGACAGTCAAGTTCCTCCACCCCAAGCTCACTCATCAATATCTTTATTGACCTTGCTTTGTGCACTGGTCCAAATCATTTGGTGGAGGGGGGATTATGATGTGGGGTTGTTTTTCAGGTGTTGGGCTTGGCCTCTTAGTTCCAGTGAAGGGAACTCTTAAGCCATCAGCATACTAATGCCGCATACACACGAGCAGACTTTACGGCAGACTTTGCTCGGTTGAACTTTTCGCCGGATTTTGACGGCTCCTTGCGCCAGACTTAAAAACGGACGGACTTGGCCACACACGATCACTGCAAAAGTCCGCTGGTTTGGAACGCGGTGACGTATAGCACGTACGACGGGACTATAAAAAGGAAGTTCAAGCCCCACCAAGGCACCCTTTGGGCTCCTTCTGCTAATCTCGTGTTTATCTCGTGTTAGTAGAAGTTTGGTTAGAGACGATTCGCGCTTTTCACACTTCAGCTTATTTTGATAGTTTTCTGCGGTTCAGTTTGTGCTTGTGAGGTTTCAGTGCGTGTTGGTCAGTTTGTAACCTGCCTTGCAGGCCGTTCTGGTCCGCTCGTTCCTCATTTTCAGGTCGTTCTTCATAGGCCTTGCTGTTCTTCAGTGCGTTTGTTATAAGCTTGTTTGTTTGACCAGCCGACCGTTTTGAAGCCATGTCGCGTGGACGTACTCGTTCTCGAGTTCGTGCTGCGTGGGGACCTGGTGTTGGGGTTAATACTTTGACCCGAGTCAAGTCCATGAACAGGGCGAGGAGGAGTTCATGGATGAAGAATTGGTTGTGCCAGCGTGACCAATTCTCTCATATGCCTTTGCTCTGTGAGCTCCGTGAGAATAATCCTGAGGATTTCAGGAATTATCTCCGGATGATGGACCCCGTCTTTGAGCGTCTGTTGGCTATGCTGACCCCCTATATCAGAAGGCAGGATACCTGCATGAGGCAAGCCATCAGTGCGGAGCAGAGGCTGGTTGCCACGTTACGTTACTTGGTGACAGGGAGAAGTCTTCAGGACTTGAAGTTCTCGACAGGCATCTCCCCCCAGGCTCTGCGGATAATAATCCCAGAGACTTGTTCTGCCATCATTCAGGTCCTGCAGAAGGACTATATGAAGGTAAGTTTTATCCTTCAACATTACATGATATGTATTAAATGTTTTTTTAATGTATTGTATAAATGTCCTCCTTACCTAATTGCCATGCTTTCAAAATGCTGTGAATGTCCCCTTTATCTTCATGCATGCCTGTTTTTGGACATTAATCATTTATTGCCCTACATGCATATTTACCTTCAATAACCTCCCCACCATGCAATCCTGGGTCCATTTATATCTCTAGCCTATAGTCCCTTGAACAATGTATATTGTCTGCTCCATTGTCTTGTTTGACCCTCCCCCACCCCACAAATGTTTAAAACAGTCAGGTGTGTTTGTTAACCTAATTAGAACCCCTCCCCCACCCCACAAATGTTTAAAACAGTCAGGTGTATTTGTTAATCTAATTAGAACCCCTCCCCCACCCCACAAATGTTTAAAACAGTCAGGTGTGTTTGTTAACCTAATTAGAACCCCTCCCCCACCCCACAAATGTTTTAAACAGTCAGGTGTGTTTGTTAACCTAATTAGAACCCCTCCCCCACCCCACAAATGTTTAAAACAGTCAGGTGTGTTTGTTAACCTAATTAGAACCCCCCCCACCCCACAAATGTTTTAAACAGTCAGGTGTGTTTTGGGCCCTAATTAGAACACCTCCCCCCACATTCAAATGGATCAATGGGCCATCAGAGGGGGTGATTAATCTTATAAGTGGGCCTTATGTTTTTTACCATTTCAATTACAAACACACATATTAATAATGTTTGACTGCTGTTGTTCACTAATGTTTTTGTGTAATCTGATATACAAGTTAGGTTTCAAAGTCCTTATCTTAATTTTTTTTTTCTTTTCACTCCACAGTTTCCTTCAAGTACACAGGAATGGCAGACTGTGGCCTCCCAGTTCGCTGACTGTTGGGACTTTCCCAACTGTGTCGGGACGATTGACGGGAAGCATGTCCGGATTGTGCCACCACCGCATTCAGGGTCTTATTTCTATAACTACAAGGGGTTCCATAGTGTAGTTTTGATGGCGGTGGTCTCGGCACATTTGGACTTTCTGTTTGTGGATGTGGGGAAGAACGGCCGGATGTCTGATGAAGGAGTCTTTGCACAGACCGAGCTGTGCCAGCGTCTCCAGACCGGTGGCCTGGGATTGCCATCTGATGACCAGAATGTTGATGGACTCCCCTCAGTTTTTATCGCTGATGAAGCGTTTGCTCTCGGTGAGCACTTGATGAGGCCGTTCCCCCAAAGGACACTCACCCCTGAGAGGAGGGTATTTAATTACCGGATGGCCAGAGCAAGAAGAGTTGTGGAGAATGCCTTTGGGATTCTGGCCAGCCGGTTCCGTTTATTCCTTTCTGCAATTAATCTGGCGGACTATAAACTAAATTACATCATACTTGCTTGCTGCATCTTGCATAACTTTTTAAGGAGACATTCAGCAACATATATATCTTCTGTTGGGCCTGAGGCCGGACTGGAACAGGATACCACAATGACAGGCCTAGAAATTGGCCGTATTGGCTTGGCCCCCCGAACCGCACGTCAAGTGCGTGACCGTTATGTTAATTATTTTAATGGTCGGGGGGCCATTGCTATTCAGCAACAGCTGTAATTTTACCAAAAAAATAAAAATAATTGATCAAAAATATCTTGTTTTTATTCTTGTTTGCATTTAGTTATGTCTGTCTCCTAGTGCACTTGTAGTAGTGGCAAGTGCATTTACCTTTATTTAATCAGGCCCCCCCAAAAAAAAAAATATTTGTCTGAAATAATCAGCCACACACATTGTATTATTATAAAATTTTTACTTTGTGCACATTGAAAGGTGCATTTTTGAATATTTTTTTGGTTTTTATTTTTTTTCAAGATTTTGATTGGTGTAAAAATATATTTTTTTTAAACATTATTAAAGGCATATTTTAGCAAAAATAGACCTTTTGAAAAATATTTACATTCACAACAGTGTTTTTATAAACATAACAAAACATTAAAGAACTTACAAAGTTCAACATTTAAAGAACGGTGCATGTGATGTCACCCTTGGAAATCGTTCCTTTCGAATATGCTCAAAATTGAGATTTACAAAAGGGTCAAGTCAACATGTGCTATCTACCATCATGGGTGAGCAATGTATGTGTTTTGTGTGTGCAATCCCTTTTTTGGTTCCTATCACCACAAAATAATTTTGAGGATGAAGGGGTTGCAAACACAAAACAAGTACATTGATAACCCATGATGGAAGATAGCACATGATGACACACCGTGTGCATCATAATGTAAATTTGGGCATCACAAATAAATTCTAAAAACATTTAGTAGAAAAAACAAACTTCACAAGGAAATGAAGAACATGATTGATGTTTTTAGGCCAAACGTTATTATATTCTGCCCAAAACATCAATCATGTTCTTCATTTCCTGTTGCATGGAGTCCAGGCGAAGTTGCATGCTGTGAATTTGGTCACGCATTTTATCTAGTTGGCCATTCCACAGCATTATCTGGCCAATCAGTCTTTGGGCACTGTCTGTGATGAATGGCTCTGCCGCTTGGCCTTCCACAACCAGAAACTCACCTAAAATGAGTGAATAAAACCAAGGGTTACAATATGCACGCCAAAATACATTACCTTAAGCTGGGGTGTCAGTCACTCACTTGGTGGGCTTGAAACCTCGCACACTTCCTCCACCTCTCCTTCCTCCAGGTCGTCGGGTGGGCGTGGTCTTGGGCTGGGGCTTGGGGTATCTTCTGCCTCAGGCTGGTGACTTGGGGGGGTCCTGGGATCCTTGGACTGTTGTCTGAGTCTTTTCTCCCCTATGAGAATTGAACAAAAGGTATAGTTAAAACACATGGATATTTTAGATTGTATTAAATAATCTTAAACGTTGGTTAGGAGATGTGGCCAATTGCCTTTTTTGATCATCAAAAATTTAGAAGACAGGATGAACATTCCCTCTGAACAACAATTATAAACAATGCACATTTTCAGGCAAGTTTCACAGATGCAGACACCTCAATTATCTCCTATGTGTATTACCCCTCTAAAATGTATTTATGGTCACATAGTACACTATAGTGCTCGTGAGTCCAGATGTGGAAACAGCTGCTGTGTCCTGTCCTTACATTACACTGAATCATTTTTGAAGAAGCATTATATTTTACAACACATCTACACCACATCAACAAATTGTGGGAATTTGACAAATTATCAAGACATAAATGTATGTCCAACCCTGTACCATCGTATTTGGCGAAAAAATAACGTCATTTTCTAAAGTATCATATGTATTTTACAAAGAATGGTCTTTACGAACGATGCCCGTATAAAGTCCAAAAATAAGGATCAGCATGCAAGTTAAGTATCTCAATAGGAAAACACAAAAAGTACTTACTTTTTTAAGCAGCTTCTTTATTCGCCAATATTGTTCTGGCTCCCGACTTTTGATGTCAGACCACCGCTTCCTCAATTGTTCTTTCGACCGTTTTGTGCCAAATTTTGCTTCTAGAGCGGTGACAACTGAGGACATTATTTTGTCCTTACGCATATTCGGTCGTGTGTACGGTCCTTTTTTGCCATCGTAGTCCTCCCTTTTCAATATGGACACCATCTCCACCATCTCTTCAAAAGCCATGTTGGTGGCCTTATATCTCCTCCGGGATGTGGATGTTTGGAGCTCCGGGCTTTCCTCCGCGCTACTTCCACTGATTCTCTCCGCCATCTTTAGCTATCTACTCCCACTGCGTAACGAAGAGTGAAGGGGCGGGGACAAATCATACTAAAGAACGTCAGGGGCGGGCGATGCAGGCGGAGCATGACACATGCGCAGTATATATAAAGCTATTACGATGGCCTACGTATGTCCGTGCGGAAGTAGCGAGCGTCAGAAACGAAGGTAAGATTAAAGTGGGGGTTTGTGTGTTTGGTGTGTGTGTGTATGCTTGCATTAGGGTGTGCACCCCAAAGCTCAAATACATATGCATGTGTATATGTACTGATGGTGTCAGTAGGGCAGTGGACAGTGTAATTTAGTTAATTTTCTTTTCCCCACATTTTTGGCCTTGTGTAACATTTTTTTGGGGGGATGAAATATCAGTGGTCAAAACAGGGGAGAATATGCAGCACATAAGGCAATTAGGGTGTGCCCAGGCACACCTGGCACACCCTGTGTGCACACCTATGTACTTCAGATATTGTTGATCAGCTGAAATAATGGTGGTGTCAAATAGATAGCCTTTACTATTTTGTGTAAATTATATTTGAAAGCCATGAACTGAAAATTGTGTGTGATTGCATAACACAAAATTACAACTATGTCCCTTTTTTTGACACAGGATGACCTCAGCCAGGAGGAGGTCTTGCCCAGTGGGAGAGAGGAGGAGGCCTTGCCCAGTGGGAGAGAGGAGGAGGCTGTGGCTGGGCCAAGTCAAAGCTGCACGGAGTGTCAGGTGCCTCCCCTCCGCATTCTCCACAAAAGGCCCAGGAGAATGACACAAACTGAGCAGGAATCCCTAGACCTCATACGGGAAGCAAGCCAGATCCTGAGCAAACCACCCAATGCAGAGGAAGCGTATGGCACCTATATAGTCAGCAGATTGCTGGAGTTGGAAAAGGGCCAACGCCTCCTCTGTGAGGGTCTAATTTTTAAGGCATTTGAGAAGGGCTTGAGAGGGGAGCTTACTGCTACCACATATCTGGCAGATGAAGCCACTCCTCCTCCTCCTACTCCTCCTCCTGCCCCAAGTACACCACCAGAGGCACAACCTCCGAGGAAGGCTGCAGAGAAGCGTGGAGGGAAGGCTGCAGAGAAGCGTGCAGGGAAGGCTCCACGAAAGACTCGAAAGTGATTGTCTGGCTTCTGTCTGGTCTGACTGTGCTCCCTGTGCTCCCTAGTTGTAAGATACCAATTTTCTTGTCCTCAAACTTGATGTGTGTCCTGGGGGACGAAAGGCTTCCCAGATTTTAAAAGTGTCTCCAGTGTTGCCTTCCTAATTTTTTTTTAATTTTTTTAATTTTTTGGTTACCTTACATTATTGCCTATGTGTTTTGATTCAAAAACGCCATTTTGTTTGGGAGTAGGCAGGTACAGGTCAAAAAGACTATGGGGTTGATTTAAGCAAAGCAAATAGACTGTGCACTTTGCAGAGGGCAGTTGCCCTCTGCAAGTGCAATTGCTCCAGAGCATCAGAAATGAGTTAAAAGCTTGACTTTGCAAAGAGTACCCAATCCTGTGCAAGGAAAATTCTAAAAACAGCATTTTTGCTTGCACATGATTGGATGATGGAAGTCAGCAGAGCTTCTGCTCATTTACTAAGCTCTGGAGCAACTGCTCTTGCAGAGGGCAACTGCACTTTACAAAGTGCACAGTCTTTTTCCCTTTAGTAAATCAACCCCTATGTGTGCTTTTGACAAAGGGCTAAATCATTTCGAAAAGTACTAGTGAAAAGTTCACTTTAGAAATTGCACAGCAAGTGCACTTGTTGGAAGTGCAGTCGCTGTAAATCTGAGTGGAAGAGCTGAAATTAGGGGAAGCTCTGCTGATTTTAACATAAAATCATGTGCAATAAAAAGTTTTTTTTTTGGGGGGGGTTCCTTGCATGTGCCCCTCGGATCCACAGCGAAGGCACTTCAAAATGCTCTTTCTGTGCAATTCCAAGTAGAATTAGCACTTGTAGTGAAAAATGAATTTGCCTTTGTTAAATACACCCCCCTATGTCTAATGAACAAGGGACAACAACCTCATTAAGGTTCATTAAAACAACACAAAATATTAAGGTTATTGTGGTAACTTGAAAATCCACACAAAAAACACCAAAAAATGTTGTTATAATTTAGCACACATTGTAAAATAGATAAGTGTTGAAATCATTAAAAAAAATAAAGATGAGTCCAAAATCTAATTTAATTTTTTTTATTTATGGAGATCTGGCTTTTTACAAATATTATATTAGTCATGGCATGAGGATAAATCATGAAGAAAGTAGTTTGTGAGAACTCTGTGTGAATATAAAGCAGAAAAACAACTTCATTCCTCTCGCATTATCAATCCTACAAAAAGCGCTGTATTAAAAGATCACAGAAGAGGAATGTGCTAGCTTCAAGACGAAGGCTAGTTTTACCAGACCGAGCGCTTCCATCTTGTAATTGCTTCAGAGCATGCGTCAGTTTGAGTTCGTCGGACTAGCACACAGACGACCGGTTTGTCCACTAGAAAGAAGAGTCCGTCGGATAGATTTAAAACATGTTTCAAATCTAAGTCCGTCCAACTTTTGAGCAAACAAAGTCCGCTGGAGCCCACACACAATCGAATTGTCCGACAAAATCCAGTCCGCCTGGCAAAGTCTGCCGTAAAGTCCGCTCGTGTGTACGCGGCATAAGACTTGTTGGACAATTTAATGCTTCCAACTTTGTGAGAACAGTTTGGGGATGGCCCCTTCCTGTTCCAACATGACTGCACACCAGTGCACAAAGCAAGGTTCATAAAGACATGGATTAGGGAGTTTGGGGTGGAGGAACTTGACTGGCCTGCACAGAGTCCTGACCTCAACCCGATAGAACACATTTTAGCTGAATTAGAGCAGAGATTGCAAGCCAGGCCTTCTCATCCAATATCAATGTCTGGCCTCACAAATCCGCTTCTGGAAGAGTGATCAAACATTCCCATAGACACACTAAACCTTGTGGACAGCCTTCCCAGAAGCTGTTATAGCTGCAAAAGGTGGGCCAAATCAAATTGTATCCCTACGGACTAAGACTGGGCTGCCTTTAAAGTTCATGTGTGTGTAAAGGCAGGTGTTGCAATACTTTTGGCTAGATAGTGTATCTGGCAAGATTTACAATGGTGGTGGAACCCTCCTACACATAAATACTACATTTAGACATAGTTTTAGGACCCAAGTGTTTAACAACATAGGGAGATAAGACAACTTCTCTACATGAAGCAGCAAGCTTAGGATTCAAACCCAGACTCTCAGAGATGCTAAGCAGAAGTTATAACCTCTAAGCCACAGAGCTGCCACACGTGGACACCTCCTATACATAAATACACATATACTGCATTTCTTTGGACATAGGTGGTGGAATTACATTACTCAAGAGTTATTCTTCTTGATGTATTCTGTAATATTTGGTGGTTCTTGGTGGGTGAGTGTAGAATAGTAATGTTACCCTCTAATTTTTGGGAATTACATTTTGATTTCTGATGTTGGTACACATATCACTATTTTGGGGGTCAAATTATGATTATTTGGAAATAATAAAAAACACACAAAATTGTGACTCATTTTAAATTTGCATCAGCAATGGTATTGTTTGTGGTTTGTAAAGACACCTGTGTGAGTTTGGGTAAATATTTTTGTGAGATGGAGAGTAACAAGTGAAATTGACAGAGAAAAATATATTTTACCAAAACATCAAAACATTCCACATTCTAGCATTTCAGGAAGTTTTAGGAAAAAAACATATTTTTTTAAATAAACAATTTTGAATTAAAATAAGGGTCAGTGCCCATCAATGCAGCCTGTTTAGTGCCCATCTGCAGCCTCCTCATCTCCCATCAATGCAGCCTGATCAATGCCCATCCATCTGCAGCACATCTCATCAATGCAGCCTGATCAATGCCCATCCATCTGCGACACATCTCATCAATGCAACCTGATCAATGCCCATCCATCTGCGGCACATCTCATCAATGCAGCCTGATCAATGCCCATCTGCAGCACATCTCATCAATGCAGCCTGATCAATGCCCATCTGCAGCACATCTTATCAATGCAGCCTGATCAATGCCCCTTTTTAGCCTCAATGCTTATCTGCAGCTTCACCATCGATGCAGCCTGGACAGTGCAGGAAATCACTAAGCCATCATTTCCTGTTTATTCGGCTCTCACTCGGCTCTCAGTCGGCTCTCACACACACAGTTTTACCTCCGCCATGGGCATTGGACCAGCTCCTGTGATAGACAGAACACTGGTCCAATGCCAGTGGTGGAGGGGGGACTGTATGTGTGATGTGGGAGCTGAGTGAGAGCCGAGTTACAGCCAAGTAAACAGGAGATGACGGCTCGTGAATTCCGGAGGCGTTTGTCCCCCTCCTTCCCCTCTGAGGTATGCTATCGGCGTATAACATGCAGCCGTGATTTGACCCCTATTTTCAGGAGAAAAAAATGCGTGTTATATGCCGATAAATATGGTATTTATTTGGGGAAGTTACAATTGTACCATTAGAATCAATGGCTGAAACGTTCATTGGACTATATAGCGCCGATTTTCACTCTCAAAAACACATTTTAGCCCAGCGCTAATTTAGGTATTTACTATAGTGCCCTGTAAAAAAAGCCATGAGCGTTAAAATGAGCATAGTTTGCAGTACTGAGCATGCTCAGTTGTGTTGGATCCTAGTTGTACAGAGACGGGGAATTTATCTCTTCTCAGACTTTTAAAGAAATTTCAGTGTAGAAATTTTTTTTTCACCCAGTTTAAAGCAGATTATCTTTAAACAATATACTGCATATTTTAGTACCATTTAGGCAATTATATCATGCTCTAAACATTATTCCCATGTGCACTACTCGAGGTTTTAGCAGAGTAAGGGTTTGGGCGCTTGTTTTCAGGGAGCTATAGTAAATTTGATTTTGGGAGTATTCTTTCACCAACGCTATAGTGAATAAAGTTTTAGCGCTAATTAGCATGATTAGCACTAATTAGTGTTGTGGCACTATAGTAAATGACCCCAATGTGTCACATTCACCTCTGCTGTAATTTCCCACATATAGTAATGCCTTAGTAGTGGCAATGTTAGCCAAATATCACACATACAGTATAGGGAAGAGCTCGATGTTTGGGTCGAACATAAGTTCAACTTAAACATCGAGTGTTCGCCTGTTTGCTGAAGAACAACCATTATGGGGCGTTTGCAGCTAATTTGAGCACCGCGGAATGCCCCATAATGCACTGCGAGATTGCAGTGCATTGCTGTATGATGATTGGCCAAAGCATGCACCTGACCTGCATGCTTTGGCCAATTCCACCACCCTCTGCTAAGAGAGCCATATTTGGCTCTATATCTACAGTGCATTCCATGGTGTACTATTTCTAATATACTTCAGGCGCTGAATTAATATATATATATATATATATATATATATATATATATATATATATATACTGTATATATATATACTACTTTATTGGAGGTGTTCACAGTACACAATACGGTGCAACCATAGTGCAGTTGCTACTACACTTCTGGTGGTGTACACAGTACACAATATAGTGCAGTTGCTACTACACTCCTGGTGGTGTACACAGTACACAATACAGTGTAGTGTGGTGTTGCAAAACAAAATATACATCATGTCTGGAAAGCTACCAAGGAGAGGCGGAAGCTCACAGGCCACTAAAAGAGGGCAAGCAGCCTCTGTGTCTACATTCAACAGTGCTGATCGTGGACATCGTGCATTCTCTGCAGGTGACCACGGGGCACGCTTGTCCTTTTTTTCTGCTGCTGGCCATGTTATTGAGCCAGAACACGTAGAAGATTTGGTGGAGTGGATAACAAAGCTGTCCTCAACCTCCTCATCCTCTGTCACCCAGGCTCAGAGTAGTTCGCCTTCCAATGCAGATGCCAAAGCAGCATATTCCATCAGCTCCTTGTCCACAGTCACTCCTTCCATTGCCCCACCATCATGCACGGAGGAGTCCCCCAAACTATTCGACCACAGTGACAGGTATCTGCTGCTGGAGGATGCGCAGCAATTTGAAGGCTCTGATGTTGGTTCCCAGGTTGAGGAAGGGAGTAACGTGAGCCTAGAGAGAGGGGGTGCCCAAGAAGGACAAGAAACTGGCAGTCATGTTCCCCAAGCTGCAGCATCCTGCCAAGTTTGCGCTAGTGATGAGGAGGGAGGGGATGATGAGGTCACTGACTCTACTTGGGTGCCTGATAGAAGAGAGGAGGAGGAAGAGGAGGCGGCACAACTCCAGCGAGGCAGGATGTCCTCTAGGGGGCAGCTTAAGGGCAGCCACCCTACTGCATCACACCGCAGAGCTCTGAAGGAACAGGGCGCTGCTGACTCCCCTCTGATTTTGAAAAGTTTCTTGGTGTGGGCCTTTTTTGACACAAGTGCAGCAGATCGCACCATTGCTGTTTGCAACCTATGTCTGAAGCTGATCAAGCGTAGCAAGAACAGCAGCCGCTTGGACACCACATGCTTGACCAGACATATGACGATCTGCCATGCAGTCCGTTGGCAACAGACCCACATCAAAGAAAAAGGCAGACTTCTCCTTGCTCCTCATCTGGGATTTCCAACCCCACTATACCTCCAGTCCTCTCAAAAACCTGCAAGAGGAATGAAGGTATAGCAATAGGTGTCCCAAGTACTTGCAGCCAATCTGCTAGTAGTACACCACCATCTAATTTTAGTAGGCAAATTTCACTACCCCAGTTGCTGAACCATAAAAAGAAATTTGGTCCCTGCCATCCACATGCTCAGCGTCTGAATGCTAGCTTGGCCAAACTGCTAGCACTGCAACGGCTACCTTTTCAGCTGGTAGACTCTGCCCCCTTTCATGAATTTGTGGAATGTGCTGTACCTCAGTGGCAGGTTCCAAAATGCCATTTCTTTTCATGGAAGGCCATTCCGGCTCTTTACCGGCATGTGGAAGGCAATGTTTTGGCCTCGTTGGACAGGGTGTTCAGCAGTAAGGTGCATATTACTGATGACTCATGGTCTAGCAGGCATGGGCAGGGACATTACCTTTCCTTCACAGCACACTGGGAAACTCTGCTGGAAGCTGGGAAGGATGCCTGACAGGGTTCAGTATTGTTGGAGCTTGTTCCACCACCTTGCCTCCAAAATACTAGTGGTGATTCTGCCACAGCTCTCTCCTCCACCCCTCCTCTTCTTCTTCCTCTATGGCCTCTTCTGCAGATTTGTCCTCTGAACCTCTGTAACTGTTCAAGAGGATACGCAGGCACTCAAACAAAAAGATGCCATGCGGTGCTTGAGTTGGTCTGTTTAGGGGAGAGTAGCCACACTGGGGCAGAGATCCTGTCAGCTCTGCATGGGCAGGCTCAGGGGTGATTGACGCCACGCCAGCTTCAGCCAGAAATGGTTGTATGCGACAATGGCACCAACCTTCTCTCCACCCTCCGACAGGGACACTTGACCCATGTTCCATGTTTGGCATATGTCCTGAATTTGGTGGTGCAGCGGTTCATGAGCAGGTACCCAGGCTTACGGGATCTCCTGAGGCAGGCCAGAAAAGTCTGTGGTAATTTCCAAAGGTCATACAATGCCAGTGCTCGGCTGGCTGACATTCAAAGGGAATGCAACCTGCCCACCAACCGCCTCATTTGTGACATGCCCAACAGGTGGAACTCAACATTGGCAATGCTGCAGCAGTTGCACACACAGCAGAGGGCCATCAATGAGTACCTGTGTGAGTATGGCACTAGGACAGGGTCAGGGGAGCTTGGCTTCTTTTCGCCACACCAGTGACTACTGATCAAGTATGCATGCACTGTCCTGTCACCATTTGAGGAGGCCACGAGGATGGTGAGCAGCGACAATGCATGCATCAGTGATACTGTCCCTCTTGTCTTCCTGTTGGAGCACACGCTTCATAGAATCATGGACAGGGCACTTGAGGCAGAACAGCGGGATGAAGAGGAGGACTTCCTTACCTCTCAAGGCCTCCTTTATCTGGATAGTATTCCTGCGGGCCCGCAAAACACACAGGAAGAAGAGGATTGTGTCAGCATGGACGTGGAGGATAACACTCAGCAGCAGTCTTAAAAGGGATGGTTTTCAGTCCCCAGAAACCCAAGGAGTTGTATGTGGCTGGGAGGAGATTGTTATGGATCATGTGATCCTTAGTGACCCAGAGGACTCAGAATCGAATGCCTCTACAAACTTACACTGCATGGCCTCCCTGTTTCTTCAAAGCCTGCAAAAGGACTCTAGGATTCTTGGTATCAAGGAGAGGAATCATTACTGGCTGGCAACCCTTCTTGATCCACGTAACAAGGGTAAGGTTGCAGAACTCATTCTGCCTTCACAGAGGGAGCAGAGGATGAAACATCTTCAGGAGGCCTTGAAGAAAGGTTTGTGCAAAGCATTTCCAGACCCTGGGAGGCTACAATTTTCTGGTGCTGGAAAACATGTTGCTGAGGCTTCGTTTAGTCAGAGGAAAAGCGGTGGAGAAGGTGGAAAAGTTTTTCAAAACTTTTTTTTGCATTGATACATGTCCCCTTGGGCAGGACCCGGTGTTCTGCTGAGAAAGTTCCCCTCGGCGGATAATGACCCCCCTGTACGAACAACAAGGGAGCCGCCAAATATATCCAAAGCTGAACAGCTGTGAGTGAGCTGTACACAGCACCTGTGCAATGAGCATGACATTGTGCCAGACGCTGCCGCACGCTCTCGATGCTCATGCTACTCTGCAAGGGGCGGATGTATTACTGTGATATCGTGTAAGGGGCAGATGCTACAGAAGAGGCTGAATATTAAATTACTGTAATCACCCATGAAGATTGCAAAACTTGCCCTTAATGTGTTTAAACATGCCGTAATATACCTGCCCCTTGCGGAGCAGCACGAGCATCGGGAGCGTCTGGTAGAATGAGGTGTTCATTTTGGTCTTCATTGCACAGGCGTGGTGTACAGCTGACTCACAGATGTGTATGTTCGGCCATTTTAGGCGGCTAGGGAGGCTCGGTAGTGCATCGTACTGCACAAGCGCTGTGCCTGCGCAGTACAGGGGGGTCATTATCCGCCGGGGCAACTTTTTGCAGCAAGACACCGGGTCCCCAAACACTTTTATGACAAGAACTTGCATATAATGCCGCATACACATGACCGGACTTTATGGCATACTTGGTCCGGTGAACTGGAGTCTGTCGTACAATTCGATCATGTGTGGGCTCCAGCTGACTTTTTTCCCCCAAAAGTTTGATGGACCTAGAAATGAAACATGTTTCAAATCTTTTTGATGGACTCGAGTCCGGTCAAAAAGTCCGCTCGTCTGTATGCTAGTCCGACGGACAAAAACCGACGCTAGGGCAGCTATTGGCTACTGGCTATGAACTTCTTTGTTTTAGTCTGGTCGTACGTCATCACTAGGGATGAGCCGAACACCCCCCGGTTCAGTTCGCACCAGAACCTGCGAACGGACCAAAAATTTGCACGAACGTTAGAACCCCATTGACGTCTATGGGACTCGAACGTTCGAAATCAAAAGTGCTCATTTTAAAGGCTAATTTGCATGGTATTGTCCTAAAAAGGGTTTGGGGACCCAGGTCCTGCCCCAGGGGACATGTATCAATGCAAAAAAAACTTTTAAAAACGGCAGTTTTTTTGGGAGCAGTGATTTTAATGATGCTTAAAGTAAAAAAAAAAAAAGTGAAATATTCCTTTAAATATTGTACCTGGGGGGGGGTCTATAGTATGCCTGTAAAGTGGTGCGTGTTTCCCGTGCTTAGAACAGTCCCTGCGCAAAATGTCATTTTTAAAGGAAAAAAAGTCATTTAAAACTGCTTGAGGCTTTAATGTAATGTCGGGTCCTGGCAATATGGATGAAAATCAGTGAGACAAACAGCATGGGTACCCCCCACTCCATTACCAGGCCCTTTGGATCTTGTATGGATATTAAGGGGAACCCCACGCCTAAATTAAAAAAAGGAAAGGCGTGGGGCTACCAGGCCCTATATACTCTGAACAGCAGTATACAGGTGGTGCAAACAAGACAGGGACTGTAGGTTTGTTGTTAAGTAGAATCTGTTTGTAATTTTGAACTGGTACATTTTTAACGTGTTTAGCTCCAGCCAAAAAATCTATTTTAAGCTTTTTGGAAAACATAGGGAAGGGTTATCACCCCTGTGACATTTGTTTTGCTGTCTGTGCTCCTCTTCAGAAGATTTCATCTCACTTTTTGTCCCAATGACAAATGTTTTTTGAAAATTTGGGTTTTTTTGTGAAACAAGGATTTGTGATAAAGCATCAGTGGAAAGGAGAAATGTTTTTCCCATATTAACTCTTACAGGAGAGAATTTTGCTTCCTAGGGGTAGATTTCATCTCACTTCCTGTTGTCTCCTTCCGTTTGCAAGTAGGAGTCGTTTGTAAGTTGGATGTTTGAAAGTAGGGGCCTGCCCTCTATACTCAGTGGAAATTTGGGCCTTAGGTGTTGTTGTGGCCACAACACTGTAAGCCCTCACAGGGCCCTGCTGTGAAATATTAGATCAAGAATTGTAATTACATGCCCCTGTTGAACAGGGGCAGAAAAATTGGGCCTTTGGGGGTGGTGGTGCTAGTGCCACAACACTGTAAGTCCTCACTCGCTCTTGGTGGGCTGAAAAATTAGGCCTTAGGCACTAGTGCTGGTGCCACAACACTGCAACCCCTCACAGATACTCTAGTTGGAACACAGGAACGAGCCCTGCTGCAAAGTATTGCATCAAAAATTGTAATTACACGCCCCTGTTAAACAGGGGCTGAAAAATTGGGCCTTAGGAACTGGTGCTGGTGCCACAACACTGCAACCCCTCACAGATACTCTAGTTGGAATGGAGAAAAAATGAGCCCTGCTGCAAAGTATTGCATCAAAAATTGTAATTACACGCCCCTGTTAAACAGGGGCTGAAAAATTGCGCTTTAGGCACTGGTGGTGGCGCCCAGAACCAAAAATGTTCTTACAAGCTATCAGCGTGATCATTGAGGAGGAAGAGGATAATTACTCAGGATAGTCACTCAGCATCCGCATAGGCAGTTTTTGAAGGGATCTGAGATTTCAAAAAAAATTATTCGGTTACATCAGCATTAGGTGCTTGGTAGCTGGTGGTGATCCAAGACTGATTCATTTTTATGAAGGTCAGTCGATCGACCGAGTCGTTGGACAGATGCACCCTGTGATCGGTTACAAAGCCTCCAGCCGCAATGAATGTGCATTCCGAAAGAACGCTGGATGCAGGACAGGCCAGTAGCTCAATTGCATACTGTGCAAGCTCTGGCCAGTGATCCACCCTCAAGACCCAGTAACCCAGAGGATTTTCGGTGGGAAGGGTGTCCAAGTCAGATCTTGCCCCTAGGTATTCCTGCACCATGTAAAACAGACGCTGGCGATGGTTGCTGGAACCAATCATACCCTGGGGCTGCGGAACAAAACATTGTCTGAACGCATCGGTCAGACGGCCACCTTCTCCACCGCTCCTTCTTTGACTGACCGAAGCCTCAGCAACACGTTGTCCAGAAACAGGAGTTTGTAACCTCCCAGTCTCTGGGAACGCGTTGCACAGACCTTTCTGCAAGGCCTCCCAAAGACGTTTCATCCTCTGCTCCCTCTGTGATGGCAAGGTCCACAACCTTACCCTTGTAACGTGGATCAAGGACGGTTGCCAGCCAGTATTGGTCCTTCTCCTTGATACCACGAATACGAGGATCCTTATGCAGACTTTGCAGGATCAGGGAGGCCATGCAGCGTAGGTTTGCTGAGGCATTCGGTCCGGAGTCCTCTGGGTCACTAAGGACGACATGGTCCGCAGCCACCTCCTCCCAGCCACGTACAAGTCCATGTGTTTCTTGGGACTGATCCCTTAAAGACTGCTGCTGATGCTGAGTGCCAGGCTCCATCTCCATACTGACACAATATTCCTCCTCCTCCTACTCCTCATCTTCCTGTGTGATCAGCGGGCACGCAGGAACACTGTCTGGATAAAGGGGCCTTGAGAGCTAAGGTAGTCCTCCTCTTCCTGCCTCTGTTCTGCCTCAAGTGCCCTGTCCATTATTTCATGCAGCGTGTGCTCCAACAGGTGGACAAGGGGGACAGTGTCACTGATGCATGCACTGTCACTGCTCACCATCCTCGTGGCCTCCTCAAATGGTGACAGGACAGTGCATGCATCCCTGATCATGGCCCACTGGCGTGGGGAAAAAAAACAAGCTCCCCTGACCCTGTCTTGGTGCCATAGTCACACAGGTACTCATTGCTGGCCCTCTGCTGTGTGTGCAGCCGCTGCAGCATGGCCAACGTTGAGTTCCACCTGGTGGGCATGTCACAGATTAGGTGGTTCTTGGGCAGGTTAAACTCCTTTTGGAGGTCTGCCAGCCGAGCACTGGCATTATATGACTGGCAGAAATGCACACAGACTTTCCTGGCCTGCCTCAGGACATCCTGTAAGCCCGGGTACCTGCCCAAGAACCGCTGCACCACCAAGTTAAGGACGTGAGCCAAACATGGCACATGGGTCATTTGTCCCTGTCGGAGGGCAGAGAGGAGGTTGGTGCTATTGTCACAAACCACCATTCCTGCCTTAAGTTGGCGTGGCATCAACCACCTCTGAACCTGCCCCTGCAGAGCTGACAGAACCTCTGCCCCAGTGTGGCTCCTGTCCCCCAAGCACACCAGCTCAAGCACTGCATGGCATCTTTTGGCCTGCATGCTTGCATAGTCCCTTGAACGGCTACGGAGCACCGCTGGTTCCGAGGGAAAAGCACAGGAAGAGGCCATGGAGGAAAAGAAGAGGAGGGGGTGGAGGAGAGAGGTGTGTCACAATCATTAGTAGTGGCATTTTGGAGGCATGGTGGCGGAACAACCTCCAACACTACTGCACCTTGTCCTGCATCCTTCCCAGCTGCCAGAAGAGTCACCCAATGTGCAGTGAAACTTAGGTAACGTCCCTGTCCATGCCTGCTGGACCATGAGTCAGTGGTAATATGCACCTTACCGCTGACCGCCCTGTCCAGCGAGGCCAAGACATTGCCTTCCACATGCCGGTAGAGAGCTGGAATCGCCTTTCTTGAGAAAAAGTGGCGTTTGGGTACCTGCCACTGAGGAACCGCACATTCCACAAACTCACGGAAGGGGGCAGAGTCTACCAACTGAAAAGGCAGCAGTTGAAGTGCTAGCAATTTTGCCAAGCTAGCATTCAACCGCTGGGCATGTGGATGGCTGGGAGCGAACTTCTTTCGGCGGTGCAGCAGCTGGGGCAGGGAAATTTGCTTGGTACAATCTAATGTCGGTGTACCGAAAGCAGATTGCCCACAAGTACTTGGCTGTGACACACCTTATTCTACACCTTCATTCCTCTCAGTGCAGGTCTCAGAGAGGACTGAAGGTATAGTGGGGTTGGAGATCTCAGCTGATGAGGAGCAAGGAGAGGTCCTCTTTGTTCTTTAGTGTGGGTCTTTTAGATACGCTTACCAACTAACTGCATGGCAGGTCAACATATGTATGGTCAAGCATGTGGTGCCCAAGCGGGAGATGTTTTGGCCACGCGGGATATGCTTGAGACATATGTTGCAAATAGCAGCGGTGTGATCTGATGCACTCGTCTTAAAAAAGGCCCACACCAAATAACTTTTGGAATAATGCACAGAGACAGCAGCGCCCTGCACATGCGGAGCTTTGGGGTGTGATGCAGTCAGTGTGCTGCCCTTAGGCTGGCCCCTGGAGGGCATCTTGCCTCGTTGGTGATGTGCCTCCTCCTCCTCCTCCTCTCTCCTAACAGGCACCCACGTTGAGTCAGTGACCTCATCATCCCCTCCCTCCTCATCACTGGAGCAAACCTGGCAGTATGCTGCAGCAGGGGGAGCATGACTGCCAGATTGCTGTCCTTCTTGGGCACCCCCTCTGTCCATGCTCACGTTACTGCCTTCATCTAGCTCAGTATCATCATCAGAGCCTTCTAAACGCTGGGCATCCTCCTGGAGCATGTACCCAACACTGTGGTCAAACAGTTCGAGGGACTCCTCAGGAGAACATGGTGGGGCTAGGGAAGGAGTCACTGATGCCATTGAGCCAAGGGAAGAGGCCGCGTTGGCAGCTGCTTTGCCAAAGTACCCTGAGCATGGGTGAGAGAGAATGAGGAGGATGAGGACCGCTTGGTCATCCACTCGACCAAGTCTTCCGCATGTTGCAGCTCAACACAGCCAGCTGCCGAAAAAAAGGCCAAGCGTGTCCCACGGCCACGTGCTGATGAGGATGCACCATCTCCACGACCAACACTGTTGCCTCTAGACACAGAGCCTGCTTGCCCTCTTTTATTGGCTTGTGACTGTCTGCCTCTCCTTGTTGGCCTTCCAGACATACTAATGGCCTGTAGCTGCACTAAGCTGGGATATATATATATATATATATATATATATATATATATATATATATATATACTGATACTGCAGCTAGCAAAATCAACTGCCTGCCTGTAGTATGAGAACACCACCAACCTTCTACAGGTATCTTTAGGTGAACACTGTGCAGAGCTCGCAAAAAACGAACTTGTAGCTTATATAGCTGCCTGCGGTAGTGATAGGATCAGGAAAACACCACCAACCTTCGACAGGTAGCTTTAGGTGAACACTGTGCAGAGCTCGCAAAAAACTAACTTGTAGCTTATTTAGCTGCCTGCGGTAGTGATAGGATCAGGAAAACACCACCAACCTTCGACAGGTAGCTTTAGGTGAACACTGTGCAGAGCTCGCAAAAAACTAACTTGTAGCTTATTTAGCTGCCTGCGGTAGTGATAGGATCAGGAAAACACCACCAACCTTCCACAGGTAGCTTTAGCTGAACACTGTGCAGAGCTCGCACTACACTAACTTGTAGTTTTAGCTGAACACTGTGAGGAAGACGCACTACACTAACTTGTAGCTTTAGCTGAACACTGTTCAGAGGATGCACTACACTAATTTGTAGCTTTAGTTGAACACTGTGCAGAGGTTGCACTACACTAACTTGTAGTTTTAGCTGAACACTGTGAGGATGACGCACTACACTAACTTATAGCTTTAGCTGAACACTGTGCAGAGGTCGCACTACACTAACTTGTAGTTTTTGCTGAACACTGTGAGGATGACGCACTACACCAACTTGTAGCTTTAGCTGAACACTGTGAGGAGGATGCATTACCCTAACTTGTAGCTTTAGCTGAACACTGTTCAGAGGACGCACTACACTAACTTGTAGCTTTAACTGAACACTGTGCAGAGGTCGCACTACACTAACTTGTAGTTTTAGCTGAACACTGTTCAGAGGATGCACTACACTAACTTGTAGTTTTAGCTGAACACTGTGAGGAGGACACACTACACTAACTTGTAGCTTTAGCTGAACACTGTGCAGAGGTCGCACTACACTAACTTGTAGTTTTAGCTGAACACTGTGAGGAGTACGCACTACACTAACTTGTAGCTTTAGCTGAACACTGTGAGGAGGACGCACTACCCTAACTTGTAGCTTTAGCTGAACACTGTGCAGAGGTCACACTAAACTAACTTGTAGCTTTAGCTGAACACTGTGAGGAGGCGCACTACCCTAACTTGTAGTTTGAGCTGAACTCTGTGCAGAGGTCACACTAAACTAACTTGTAGCTTTAGCTGAACACTGTGAGGAGGACGCACTACCCTAACTTGTAGCTTTAGCTGAACTCTGTGCAGAAGTCACACTAAACTAACTTGTAGCTTTAGCTGAACACTGTGAGGAGGACGCACTACCCTAACTTGTAGCTTTAGCTGAACACTGTGCAGAGGTCACACTAAACTAACTTGTAGCTTTAGCTGAACACTGTGAGGAGGATGCACTACACTAACTTGTAGCTTTAGCTGAACACTGTTCAGAGGACACACTACACTAACTTGTAGCTTTAACTGAACACTGTGCAGAGGTCGCACTACACTAACTTGTAGTTTTAGCTGAACACTGTTCAGAGGACGCACTACACTAACTTGTAGTTTTAGCTGAACACTGTGAGGAGGACGCACTACACTAACTTGTAGCTTTAGCTGAACACTGTGCAGAGGTCGCACTACACTAACTTGTAGTTTTAGCTGAACACTGTGAGGAGGACGCACTACACTAACTTTAAATAGTCTAGCTGCCTGACTGTGGTACTAATAGGATCAAAAGAACACCAGCAATTTTCAATTTTCTTCAGGTATCTGTAAATACTGTAACAAGACAAGCCTGCCTGTCAGTAGGAAGATAACAGGAACGGATCTAGCTAAACTGAATACAGTGTATATATATATATATATATATATATATATATATAAAACACCTGGGATATATATACACAATACACTGTAGGTGCAGCTAACTCACTGACTGTCCTGCCTAATCTAGCTAACTCAAATGAAATGACACTGTTTCTCTCTCTCTCTAAGCACGCTGGAACACACTACACAGGGCCGCCGTGTAGGCGGCCTTATATAGTGTGGGGCGTGTTCTAAGCCCCCTGAGCCATAATTGGCCAAAGCCACGCTGGCTTTGGCCAATTACAGCTCTCTCTACTGACGGCGCTGTGATTGGCCAAGCATGCGGGTCATAGTGTATGCTTGGCCAATCATCAGCCAGCAATGCACTGCAATGCCGCAGTGAATTATGGGCTGTGAGCACTTTTGATTATTCATGTTCGTGTCCCATAGACTTTAACGGTGTTCGTGTGTTCTGCCAAATTTTTTGCCTGTTCGGTATGTTCTGGTGCAAATCAAACCGGGGGGTGTTCGGCCCATCCCTACTGGTCATGAGTGGGGATAAAACCTTCTGATGCTCAAGTGGTTAAGAAGTTATTTTCTGAGCTTGAATCAGCAAACCATTTTTCCATGACATTCACACAAAGAGATACAAAAAGCTACATTTATAGTAGAGGAAATAATTAAACTGACATACTCCATGTACCTAATTTACAAAATTTACATAACTGGACCTCGCATGCTAAAAAATAGGACAATTAAATTTTGCTGCTGCCCAAATCTAATGTGTAATATGATATTTAAGAGGTATAAGAAACATAAATGCCAATTATAAAAATCACTTATTTCATTTTTATTAAAGGAATATGGTGGTGATCTGATATAAAACAGAAGGCTGCATGCTGATATACTTGCTTATAGTACCATTTATCATCCTTATCTGTAAACAACAATCACAAATGTCATGATGTCTAAGATATTTATTTCTGTACAGTTATAGCTCTTTGGCAGACTTTCCAGCACTTGTTGTGTTGGCAGTTTTGCAGTTATCACTTGAACTGTCATGGAGATAGACTGCTGATGGGTTCTTTGAGCTGCCTTATCCTCCTAGATGCCATTTTCATTTGACTTTTGGATGTCACAGTCTGTGACTTATCGTTAAATATGTTCAACCTGTATATTTCTGTTCACTTGTGAATTTGTTGTTTTGCAACCACCTGTGGGATTTAAATGTGCAATGAATCATATGTTAGATTTCATATAGGCAATTCTATACATGGAAATGTCATTTGCTTCCTGACTTTCCTTTTCTAAAGAAAGATGAAACTTTTAAAATGATTACTAAAACAAAATAATAGTTTTCTCTATCAAAACTCTGGTTCTTTTATTTATTATGAACACCTGGATAATGAAGCATTTATGGAGCACAATAAAGGAAGCTATACTAGATTTGAAAATGCAAAATGAATGCCTATTGTTAACGTTCTTCTGCTTTGAAATGAATATTTGATCTTACATGCAACCTGTCTTTTGTTCATCCAATTTAAATATATACCAAATAAAGTATAAAATTTAGTTAGCTGGGGGGGATGGTGACTGTGATCCAAGATGGCCACATCTTAACTGGGCTCTGCCAAACTGCTGGAGCATTCTATCTCATTTGGCCGTTCCCATTGACACAAGCTTGCCGCTAACTTGCAGCATCTTACCCTTACCCTGTACAGATTTCAAGCAAAAGGAAGGATTGCGTCCAGCCGAAGAAACTTTTGGCATATTTTACTCACGCCAAATGTAGGCCTCAACAAAATGGCGCTGTCATGTCTGGGCTACACAGAGATTGATGCCTGACCCTTCTGCAGCTCTGCCTTCCTGATACTCAAGCCCTGTCTATTGCCAGCTTTAGCTTTTCAACCCCATCTACTAGGGGCCCTGTGAAGTCAAAGCCCAGGATGATGGCACCATTGACCTCTGCACAGAAAGTAGCACATGGGGCGATAAGCAATCATGGTGAAATCATGGATGATTCCGAGCCTTACACAGACCCCATTGCTGACTTCCCCACTGCCAACACCCCTATTCTTGACACCACAATAAAGTAAATGTTGGTCTCCCTTTGTGCGTCATTACATGCAGATATTACTAACTCCCTACGCCAATTTTATGATGATATAGGAGATGTGGAAGACCGGATGGACCACATGGAAATCAAGATGGAAGAATTTGCTTCTTCCTCCAATGCTTTGTTGGATTCACATACTGAAAAGGAAGATGATATTGGTTGGCTCAAGGCAAAACTGGCAGATTTGGAAGACAGATCTTGCTGTAAAAACCTACAAAATCAGAGGGATCCAGAAATCAATCCCCCTGGACCAATTGCCTAACTATGTCAAAGAGCTGTTCCGTGTTACCTTTCCAAACCTACAGCCATGATCAAAAGTTTTGAGAATTACACAAATATTAATTTTCACAAAGTCTGCTGCTTCAGTGTTTTTAAATCTTTTTGTCAGATGTTACTATGGTGTACTGAAGTATAATTACAAGCATTTCATAAGTGTCATAGGCTTTTATTGACAATTACATTAAGTTTATGCAAAGAGTCAATATTTGCAGTGTTGACCCTTCTTTTTTTAAGACCTCTGCAATTCGCCCTGGCATGCTGTCATTAAACTTCTGAGCCACATCCTGACTGATGGCAGCCAATTCTTGTATAATCAATGCTTGGAATTTGTCAGAAATTGTGTTTTTTTTTTCTGCAACTGCCTATTGAGGATTGACCATAAATTATCAATGGGATTAAGGTCTGGGGAGTTTCCTGGCCATGGACCAAAAAATGTCGATGTTTTGTTCCCCAAGCCACATAGTTATCACTTTTGCCTCCAGTTAACCCTGGCCATGTAAGCAAATGGGGGGGGGGGTGAATAGAGTGGATTACATCAGTGACTAAATATGGCCAAAGCCATATTAGAGCAATAATGACAACATTATCCTTGCCCCTTCATTTATATTACTGCTATTCTTATACAGGATTCATATAGCGCTAACTGTGTGCTAAACAATGTAGATGGGGACAGTACGATTACAATACAGTTCAATACAGAAGAGAGGGCCCTGCTCATGGAGGTTACAATCTAAAGGGAGGGGGGGTGGTACAAAAGGTAATAGCTGCGGGGGTGATCTGATGGAGGTGGCTCAGGTACAGTTCTTAGGTAAAGGTGGCATAGGCTTCCCTGAATAAGTGAGTTTTAATGGATTGCCTAAAGGAGGACAGGGTAGGGGCTGACAAGACATACTGGGGCAGTGAGTTTTAGAGGATGGGAGCGGCTCTGGAGAGGTCCTGGAGGTGAGCATGGGAGGAGGTAACAAGGGAGCTAGAAAGCAGGTGGTCTTGGGAGGAATGGAGAGCATGATTTGGGCAATATCTGCAGATGAGGTTGGTGATGTAGCTGGGGGCAATGTTGCAGATGGCCTTGTATGTTGTGGTAAGTATTTTGGATTTTATATGGTGGGGTAGGGGAATCCAGTGAAGGGATTGGCAGGGAGGAGCAGTAGTCAAAAATTGTTTAGTAAGGTGTCTAGCAGCAGCATTCATAATAGACTGAAAGGGGGATAGCCTATGTAAAGATAAGTCAATGAGGAGAGAGTTGCAGTAGTTGAGGTGGGAAATAACCAGGGAGTAATTAAGTTGTTTTGTGGTGTCGTTAGTCAGAAAGGGGCAAATTCTGGAAATGTTGCAGAGGTTAAGGCAGCAAGATGTACTGTAGCCAGTGATTGGATGTGGTGGCTAAAGGAGCGGTCAGAGCCTATGATTACACCCAGCACCCTGGCATATGTGGAGGGACCAATGGTTGTTCGGTTGATCCTAATGATAAAGTCATTGGTAGGAAATCGGGGAGGAGGAAATATTACAAGCTCAGTTTTAGAAAGATTGTGTTTGAGGAAGTGGCGTGACATCCATACTGATACATTACTCAGTAAGTTTGTGATATGTGTGGATATTGAGGGGGTGAGTCGAGGAGTGGAGAGATAGATCTGGGTGTTGTCTTCATACAGGTGGTATTGAGGCCATGGGAGGTTATCAACTGGCCTAGGAAAGTGGTATAGAGAGAGAATAGGAGGGGCCCAAGGATGGAGCCTTGGGGTACCTCAACAGAAAGAGGAAGAGGAGCAGAGAAGATGGTGTTGTATGTGACACTGAAAGTGCCCTGGGAAAGGTAGGAGAACCATGAAATAGCAGAATCACGGAGGCCAAGGGGGTGGCGTTTGTTGAGGAGGAGCGGGTGGTTAACTGTATCGAAGGCAGCAGGAAGGTCCAAGAGAATGAGTATGGAGTACTGGCCATTGCTTTTAGCAGTTAGAAGGTCATTGGTGAATTTTAGTAGGGCAGTTTCAGTGGAATGTTGTGGGTGGAATATAGCCAATGCTTGGGGAGCTGTCATTCAGCTAGTGTTACCGTTGGGAATTGGTTATGGTTGGGTGTCTTTATTTCTAGGTGACTTATTCATTTTTTGTGAATGCGTAGGGGTACTATGTACCCCATACTCATTTATGTGGAGGGTGCGGATTCCCTTATTAATAAAGGGTACTTCCAGAACAGAGAAGTGTTTCTAAACCCAATAAATTAATTTTTTCCGATCTTGATCTTTAAAGGTGACCATACACTGCAATCAGTTAGATCGTAAATAAATTAGATTTCCCATCCCATCAGGCATTATAAAACTCTGACATTCACAGACATGACTAGGCATGATGGGAATTGTAGTTCCTGAACAACTGGAGGGCCATAGTTTGAAGACCGCTAGACCATTTATTATGCCTCCAGAATTGGGACTGTGGGAGTGTGGCATCTACCCAACTTCTCTCTGCTGGTGGACACAAGAACCTACATCTATAGATATCTCTCTCTCTCTCTCTCTCTTTCTCTCTCTCTCTCTCTCTCTCTCTCTCTCTCTCTATATATATATATATATATATAGAGAGAGAGAGAGAGAGAGAGAGAGAGAGAGAGAGAGAGAGAGATCTATATATACACACACACTGGAGCACGAAGCAATATACATTGGCCTGAAAGTGAATCTGTACACAGGAAGTAGGTGTGTGTTTTAAGGTCAAATCACTTAGACATACACACATGACCCGTACAAACATCCCCCCATGTAAAAATAAATACAAAAATTATCTTAATTTGCAAATAAGGATCATGGTGGTGGGAAGAAATTAGCAGCAGTACAAGCAACTTCCTGTAGGGGCGTGATGTCATTCCTGTGTGCTGCCCAGCACTTCCAGGAACCAGATATGCGCCACGGGTACCTCTGCGCACACAGCAGTTGCGCATCTCACATACACAACAGTCGCGCATCTAAATGCATTTGGCACTTCTAGCTGCAGGAACCCAATTTTTATGGAAATTAATAGTAAAGCAGATGCAGATTTCCAGAACTGGACTAACAAATGTTTATAGTGAAAGGCAACTGGTGTTTTCTATTAAACAAGGTCTAAATGGGCCATTGGCATGCATCACAGTTGAACTTAGGAATGTGTCTTTGCAAAGTTAAGCTAAATGAAATCTGTTTTTATTTCTGCTTGGGGATAGAGTGCAGAGGGATTAGAAGTCTTGTCAGTTTTTAGGGGTGTCTGCACCTCTGATAGGGTGAAGACACCTCCAAATTTTGCCAGTTTCTCCTTCAAATGTATTCACTTTCTGTCACATAGCTAAACAGGAAGTGTGGGTAAAACCCTACCAATGACTTTCCTTGGGGACACACAGGTCAATCTAAATAGTTTCCCCATTAGGTAAATTGCACTCTAGTATTTTGCTGTGTACACCCCAAATTATTAGGTATCTTGGACTTTGGGGGTTATTTACTAAAGGCAAACCCCATTTGCACTACAAGTGCACTTGGAAGTGTAGTTGCTGGAGATCTGAGGGGGCCATGCAAGGAAAATAAAAAGACAGCATTTTTGCTTCTACATGATTGGATGATAAAATCACCAGTGCTTCCCCTCATATTTACAGTGAGCACACTTGTATTGCAGAGTGGATTTGCGTTTAATAAACCCCAAAATACCTAATAATTTGAGGTATACACAACAAAGTGCTAGAGTGCAATTTGCCTAATGGAGACACTAGATACATTGACCTGTGTGTCCCCATGGAAAGACATTAGTAGGGTTTTGCCCTCACTTCCTGTTTGGCTATGTGATAGGAAGTGAAACCAATTTTGAGAAAAGGAACACAAAGCCCAACTTAAAAGAGACAAGCAGGATTTCTAACACTCACTTGGTTTCACTCAAATGCCCACAATTAGAATAGGATTGTCTTGAGCTAGATTTTAGCTCAGTGCTCTAAATCAGTGCTTCTCAACCCTGTCCTCAAGTATCCCCAACAGGCCATGTTTGCAGGTTTTCTTTGATCTTGCCCAGGTGCTTTAAATCAGAGTCAATGGCTTGGTATTTTGGACAACTATTTTAGCTAAGATAAATTCCCAAAACCTGTCGGGGGTACTTGAGGACTGAGGCTGAGAAGCACTGCACTAAAATGGAAAATTGAATACTTACCTCTCTGTAATTTTCCTTTCCTGGTGCCTATCCATGGAAGCATATGCACAATCCATGCATATGCTGCCATGAAGGCACCAGGAAAGTAGCTTTTAGACAAATCACCCCTTTTTTTGTTTTGCTATGCCAATCAGCCTTGTTAAGCTGCAGCTGGGAAATCTGTTGGGGGGGGGGTGTAAAATGCATTACTTGGATTGAGCAGGCATCTGCAAAACAAATTTTAACAAAACACATAGCGGCTGATTTACGAAAGCCGTGCTCCATCAGTAGAGGCGCACGGCGAGGCACAGTGCACATTTTCATATTTACGAAACGGTGTGCTGGGAACAGAGCGCAAATTCCCCATTTACTATAGTGATCTCATTGCACGGGAGAATGCAATTAGTGTGCCACTATGGACATGGCGCACGGCATCTTCAATTCAAAATTAACAAAAGATGGAGGTGCCAATATTATGGGGTGATGTGGGGTGATGTGAGGAAGTTTAGTAACAACTACCCAGGTAACAAATATGCCCAAAATAGAATGAGAAAGTAACTTTTTCATAGCAAGCCTGCTGTGCCTGCAAGTACATTTAGAACTGCGTGAGATCAATGTAAGCACTGCGCATGCGCAAGCGGTTCTTGCGCTCATTTAAATGCATTCACTGCGCGGCCAAAATCTTAATGTCTCAATGTCAAGCAAAGTAAATGCAATTGCTTGGGCTAAACGGGCACACCTCTAAACTTGACATTTTTTTGTTTTATGCTGGTTCACCTTTATGTATTTTTTGCACACAGGTCATGTTAGCATGTTACGTTGCCAACATGTGACATGCACCTTTTTCAAATTATGTAAAAATACTCTCGCTCCTCTAGCTCCTCCTAAAAGGGCATTTAACCTTCCCCCTCTAATGCATATGATTTCTTTGGGCTAGCTTTTACTTTTAAATGGGAACTCCCCACTCAATTCTCCAATGCTCTTGTCTCCCCCCTTTAGCCCCTTGGAATTCCATGGGCTAACTTTTGCTTTTAAGGGGAACTGCACACTCTATTCTCCAACGCTCTTGTCTCCCCCCTCTAACCCCTTGGGGTTTTCCATGGGCTAACTTTGAGCTGTCTTCACCAATCCAAACCACATCCTTTTTCAGAGCATACAACAGGCGAGAAAGGAAAGGGGCGAGAAGAGCGATCGCCCAACCCCCTCCTGAACCATACAAGGCCACATGCACTCAACATAGCTGGCTGCCTTTGGGGCATGTTGGGCTCAGCCCAATACCAACCACAAAATACCTTGTACCCACTAGTTTAAAGGGGCTTACCAAATTCCGTAAAGCCCCCTGTCTGCAGCCCCCCCACAACCCCAGCCTAGGGTTGCGTGGAAGAGGCCCTTGTCCCCCTGAATATGGGAACAAGGTGGTTGACTTTTTGGGTGCCCGTACCCCTCCTGCCCCCAAGCATCCACCCCCCTTTCATGGGCTGGCTTGCTGTGTTTTTGGCTAGGGGTTTGCTAGTGTGTGGGAGGGGAACAATATTTTTTGAGTTTGGGGTGGGATTTTTCACGTGGGGGTTTCTCATTTTAAGCCTTAACAGTGGGGGGGTGGTCAGGTTGTTTTTTGTTAAAATCTTGCAGCTGCAATGTAGATTTGTAACTTTACTCTAAAGCCATACATCTTTGAAGCAGCATTTTGGATACATGCTACAGATGCATCATTTTACAGGCAGAGTAAGCCCCCCCGCCCCAAGTTACTAGCTTTTAGGCAATTTTGCATTTTTAAAGGCACTTCTCCTTGTTTCATTTTTGAGGTGACATTAATATATGTCCCTCAGGGTTGGACCTGGGCCCCCATACCCATTTAAAAAAAGGAAGGGGGTGGTGTGGGTAAAAGGGTGGACAGGATATTGGCAATAGAATCATAGAAGGTGTATATAAAAATATACATTTTATTGGATAAATATATACAAAATAGAATAGAATACACAAGAATAATATAAAAACATGAAATTGAAATATATGTACAATAGAAATCATCTGCTAATTGGATGTTGAGAGCACACAACATTACTAGACTGGAAGTCGATTGAATATGGTGGTCACAACAAGTCCCAACATGTTTCAGAAACAGAGAAAAGCCAAAAGGCTAAACAGACTCTGTGTTAATTTCCTTCTTCAGGGGTTAGATGGAAGCATGCTGGTAACATTAAGACATATATTCCTAGACAGTGTTGCACAGCACTATTTGGATAGATGGTAGCTCACGCCTCAGATAGAAGGATAAAATTGGCTTGGCAATATTCAGCAGATGAAAGCATAAAGGCATTTTATACTTTTAAAGGATTTTTGGAAGATTCCCAGAGCACAAATAGTAGGTGGTTGAGGATGATGTTTTCCCAGTGGGAGCGGCAAATCAGGGTACACAAGGACACCCTCAAATGGGCAAACCAACAAGTGCCTTAGACAACCGTTTAGTAGCCTGCAATTGCATGGATACCAAGGCTGTGCCATACCCATTTTAAGGCCAATAACTAGAAAACTAGAAAAGCTACAATTTCTGGGGAAATTGTGTGAAGTGTTCTTGCCTCCACCAGTAGTCTACAACTGGAGTGGGCGGAGTAACTGGGAGGAGTGGCTTGAGTAACTGTTGTGTGGTTGGAGTGGCTGGAGTAACTGTGGAAAGGTTGGACTGGGCAGAGTAACTTTATGGAGTGGGCAGAGTAACTGTGTGGAGTGTTTGGAGTGAGTAAAGATAGTAAACATTACACTAACCAATTGATCAAATTTAAAAAGTGCACATGACAAGCTTGATAGAGTGAGAAATGCATATCAACTTTTATTTATTTATATAGCACATTTAATTGCAACGTTGTTGCCCAAAGTGCTTCACAGTTACATTAAAACATACATTTATAAAAACATTAGCAGCATTATTAAGCCTAGCAGATGAAGGTATGACCACATGCATTTGGGGGGTCTCAGCATCTTGACGTAGAATGGAGGTGAAGGTGTGCTATCTGTTTGATGATAATCAGTGTTTATAACTACTGTTTCCTGGTAACGCTCATGCCCTGCTTATGCTTCACAACCACTGCTCAAAACACAATACAGAGGATCATGATAGCTGTAATAACTGTACAGTACTTCAAACGATGGTATTTTAAAAACTATAAAACTATAAATTCTACAGCGAAGAGCTTTATATTGTGAGGATCACAAGACCCAGACCTAGATTTTGATTTATAGTATGTCTCTGAAATATTAAAAATGAAGTCACAGTCGCAGTTTATATATTGCCCTTCAAATTTGAAGTGGCTAGAGTGGCGTTTCAATGAATGTCAATGGACGGTGTGAGTTGCAAACAAATGGTCATATTGTGAAAACTATCAGGACTTTGGCTTAGCCATGGACATGTTTAGTGGCAGCAGGGATAGCTAAACATTTTGATTTGTGTAGGTGGGCTTGAAAATGAGGGTGGCAGTTTAGAAATCTTGTCCTGATTTTTCAGCTTTTGTCAGCTCCCACTCTAGTTTTGAACATTTCACCATTCATTCCTATGGGACCAATTTCTCCGCAAAAATGACGATATTTTGTGAAGGATTCGGTGAAACGTTCCACAAAGTAATAGCACACCAATCGGGAACAATCTGCATATTTTGTATATTACTGTCTATGTAGTGTAAAAGCTGTGGGTGGAGTTAGGGTGGTAAATTTGGCTATAATAATAATAATAATAATATATATGTGAGATAAAAGTAAGTGGTCTTGCTATGCAAGAACACTTAATAAGCCAGCCAAGTGGGGACCAGCAAAATTAACAAGACAGTTCCTATAGACTGCAATGGTATTTGTTGTATAACTTTTGCCCATGTTAGGCTCTTTGTTTGCTCCCCTGGGCGGGGGGTGTTTGTCCCATCTGTAATTTTGTAGCATGCTGGATGACGTGCTTAATTTTGGACAGGGGGTGGCTTATTTTGTGCTAGCTGCATTTGGGTTGTGGGCACTGCTCAGGGACTTGTTTTCTTCTTTTTGTATGTGAACGGCACTTGGATGTTTCTGGGCATGGTTAGCAGGTGTACCCACTTTGAAGTTCTGTCTCTACACTGGGTAAACTTGCATTTTTGAATCAATTAAGTATCAAAACATAGTGGTGATGTGGATACATATAACATACTAGGTGCCATGTCCCAAAATCATTGTTAAGTATAGAAATAAATCTGGGCTTGGACTTTATAGGCACAATAATCAATTTTGTATAAGTAAAAACTGAATTTTATTAAATATATAAAGTGTTGTTTAAAAACGAGAAAAAAAGAAAACAAATACAAAAATCAGTTCATAGAGATCCAGTTACAATTATACACTCCATACATAGCTCAATATCATGTAAACAAATTATATGAGGATAGGATACCGGTCATTCCACCATACAGTTACTTTGTTGTCAAGGAAGAGCTATGTGGTTAATAATAATGGGTGTCTAGAACTCGCTCAACATGTTACACGCCATAGCGCTTCTTCAGGAGCATGGAACAAATTTATTGAAATACATAAAACATCAAATAAATATAACTCAGAATGATTAACTAGTTGATATACTAATACCTCAAATATATCAATATCAATATATATGCATATTGCGAATTTGAAATCACTGAAATGGAAGCCCAATAGTCAGTGCTAGTGTGGCAGAGCCTAGGCAATATTCATACACTATGGGGACGTATGTAACAACATAGATGGAAAAGTATATGGTACAAATTGTAATATGGATCAATAGATCAAAGTGACTGCCAATAGGATAATATTTAGAGAAAATTGGGAGGGAGAAGGAAAGGGGGGGAGGGGAGAAAGGGAAAAAAGAAAAGAAAAAGGAAAAAAGAAAGGGGGGAAAAGAGGAGGGGGGGAAGGGGGAAGAGGGGGAGGATTAGGGAGGAAAAATAGGAAAGAAAAGGGGGGGGAGAAGGGGAAGGGGAGGAAAAAAGGAAAGGAAAAAGAGAAAGAGAAAGAGAAAAAGAGAAAAAGAGAAAAAGAGAAAAAGAAACTAGCCTTGCTGGAGGTGAATGTTTTTTTGCATGTGTGCACTGTAAATTGTTCCTCTATTGTATGGTCTTATGGCTGCACCAGCTTTAATGAGAAGGTGTGCCCCCAAATATCTTGTTTGTTTATTGTATGGATTCTGACCTCAAGATTCTCCCATTTAGAAGAGTGTAGCTCTCATGGTTCAGAGAAGCAGGATCTCCCAAATCTATGGATAGTGTAGGACCCACTAATCAAGATAAATGTTTTTTTGCATGTGTGCGCTGTAAATCTTTTAAGGAGCACTTGCAGAAGCCTCCTGTACGTTTCCCTCTGAGCTTTGCAGTCCCACCCATGCCTCCCTCACCTCCCATGCCTCCTGGTACCGAGTCAGTCGGTGAAGATGAACCCATGCACTTGGGCTTCACGTGTCTCTCTGCGGATTAGAGAACCTTTAGGAGGAGGGAGAGATTGTGCCTTTATTGTTGCCAGGCAGGTCACTTTTTGAAGTCTTGTCCTACCCATCCAGGGAACGCCCGAGCCTTGAGGTCCTGTCATAGACAGACCTTAGGTGGCGTTGTTTCATCCCCAGTTATCCAGAAGGATAAGCCCCTGGTTTTGGTAACCCTTTCTTGGGCTGAGTCATCCATCGAGATACAGGCTCTAATTGACTTTGAGGCTGCAGGCCTGTTCATTGATGCTGCCTTTGTATCGCAGCACTCGATTCCACTGCAGCTACGTGACACTCCACTTGCCATTGAGGCTCTTGACGGGAGACCTCTACAGCCTGCCCATGCGACTCATGAGACGATTCCGTTGTCCATGGCCGTAGGGGCTCTTCACCATGAGATAATCCAATTCCAAGTTATTTCCTCACCTAGGTTTCCACAGGTTATTGGTTATCCTTTGTTACAGAGACACAACCCCTCTTTTGATTGGCTCCATGCTGAGGTTCTCTCCAGGTCACCTCAATGCAGTGAAACATGCTTCCAGAAGGTAGCCAAGGTCCTGTGCACCTCTTCACTCTCCTCCCTGTCGGAGGAGTACCGCAATTTTAGCGATGCCTTTGACAAAGGTCAAGCAGGTAGTTTTCCTCCACACCGGCCTTATGATTGCGCAATTGACCTTCAGCCTGGTGCCATACCCCCTCGTGGCTGGGTTTACCCTTTGTCAGTCTTGGAGGATAAGGCCATGGAGGAGTATGTTGCAGATGCACTTTCTCAACGTTTCATCCGCAAATCCTCGTCTCCTGCTGGTGCTGGTTTCTTCTTTGTGCAGAAGAAGTGCGGTGAACTGAGACCTTGTATTGATTATAGGGGTTTTAATCGTTTCACGATTAAGAATGCCTACCCGATTCCATTGATTACAGAGTTATTTGACCGCTTCAAGGGAAAAACGGTTTTCATGAAGCTTAATTTGAGAGGGGCATACAATCTCGTGTGGATTAAGGAGGGCCACGAGTGGAAAACTGTGTTTAATACCAGACCAGGCCATTATGAGTACCTCATAATGCCTTTTGGCCTTTGTAACGCCCCGGCAGTTTTCCAGGAATGTATTAAAGATGTCCTCCGAGAGTTATTGCAGTTATGTGTGGTGGTTTATCTCGATGATATCCTCATATTTTCCAAGTCCCTGGAGAGCCATCACACAGATGTCTGTCGTGTGCTTCAGAAACTAAGAGAGAACATTCTCTATTGTAAACTGGAGAAGTGTGAGTTCCATTCCATTCCTGGGCTATGTCATTTCCACTGTTGGTTTTTTGATGGACCCAGAGAAACTTTTAGCAGTCCTACAGTGGCCCGACCCATGGGTTTACATCATCTGCAGCGTTTCCAGGGCTTTGCCAACTATTATCGGAAGTTTATTTGTAACTTCTCGTCTCTGGTCAAGCCCCTGACTGATATGACCAGAAAGGACGGTAACCCACAGAGTTGGTCTCCGGAGTCCATTAAGGCCTTTGAGAGTCTCAAGGATGCATTTGTTTCTGCTCCTGTGTTGGCACATCCTGATCCTCTATATTCAAATCCTTTTTATTCTTGCATTTTCAAATTATACATAGTGCATCATAGCAATATAAAAAAATTACATCTATACATCCATTACTATTCCATAACACTGCAAGTTTCATCATAAACCACGTATCTTGCTTGTGTCTTTTTACCCCCTCTCCACCCATCCCACCCCCCGCCCTTACAACCCCACTACCCACCCTCCACCCCCAGCACTTAACTTCTATTAAAATGCGCTTAATTTTGGTCTGGCAAGACATACTGATCGAATGATAAACCCAGATTTAATGCTTACTACCCCTTATACTTATTCCCTCGTTCTTAACTTCAAACCCTCGATAGGGGTTCATGTTACATTACTCATTCCCTGGCACCACAATTCCAATATCCTAGAGAACTTTTTATAGCTTCCCCTTCTAATGTAAATTGTCTTTTCAGTTCTTACTACTGAGTTCATCGTTCTAACCCATTCTTCAGGTGTAGGGGGTAGAGCTGATAACCAGGCTTTCGCAATCAGTTTCCTCACCTGATATAGGCATCTTATAATTGCTATGTCTATAGGCCGATACTCAATGTTCTGTCTAATTAGCCCCAGCACACAGGACTTAGCCGCTTGTTCTATTCTTATCCCAAACCTCATTTCCATAATATTTAGGATCTCCGTCCAATACCTGGTCAGTTTCGGACATCTCCATATTAAATGAATAAGGTCCCCTGTCCCTGAGCATCTAGGACATTTATCGTCTGGCCTTCGACCAAATCTGTGCAGCCTCTTGGGGGTATAGATAGGCTCTATGCACCAACAGGAGATGCGAAGCCGCTGTGATGGAGAGAGGGACACCAGCGGGCCAAGCCCCAAAATTCTCTCCCACTGATCATCCCTCAACTCCCCCACATCGGCCTCCCACGCTTCCCTGGAGCACGAAAGTGGTTCTAAACTCGTCGCCCTGACCGTTAGCTGATCATAAATTTCTGATATCAGGCCCTTAAGGTTAGATACCCATACCACTTTATGAAGAAGCAATGCACTACACCATTCCATCCCTTTGGTCTTAAATTGCTTGTCTAATGCGTGCCTGAGCTGGAGATAAAAATAAAATGTTTCTTTTGGAATTCCAAACTCCCGTCTCAGGTCCGCAAAAGACTTTAGAATATTACCTTCAAATAGATGGACCATCCTGGTTATGCCCAACCTTTCCCATTGCCTGTTTGTTCCTATTAATTGTAGTTCTTGCAACTGTCCATTCTGCCATATTGGTGATAGCTTCGTAAGACCCCTATATCCCATCTCTCTCTTCACTAACTGCCAGACTTTGGTAACTAATTTGTATGTTGGAAGTGCGCATCTTAAAGACCCAGCTTCCAGGGCGCCTGCTAAAGATTTGTGCGGATTGCCTGATAACATAATTCTTACGTTGGTGTTTGCCTTTCCCTCACATTCGCACCCACCCAAATGTTGCAGCTGGGCCGCCAAAAAATACCTGTATGGGTGTGGAACCGCTAGTCCCCCCTCCCTAGTAGGGCGTTGCAGAATTTGAAGGCTAATCCTGGCCTGTCCCTTCCTCCAAATCAACTCCCGGAAGAGGGAGTTAATTTTCACAAACCAGTCCCTCCCAATCCAAACTGGCGAGTTGTGTAAAATATACATTAATTGTGGCATCCAAATCATCTTAACCAGATTTACACGGCCAGCCACAGATAAGGGGAGCCGACACCAGACGTCTTTTTTCCTTTTAAATTTTTCTAAAAGCAGAGCTAGATTATCCCTAATATAATGACTTGGGTTATTATCTAGAACTATACCCAAATATTTGAGCTTGTCCACCACCCTAAAACGGGGTATCCACTGTGGAAGAGAGCCTGTGGTCGAGTCAATCGGAAGGAGAGTAGACTTCTCCCAGTTGACTATCAACCCTGAGATCCTCCCAAATCCTTCCACCAACTGAATTGCCCTTACTAATGATGGCCCCATATCCCCCAAAAACAACAAAACGTCATCAGCGTATAGCGCTATTCTTTCCTCACCCCCTTTTCTTATATAACCCTGCAGGCCAGATGAATTTCTTACTACCTCCGCAAAGGGCTCCATAGCTAGGGCGAACAGCAGAGGGGATAGCGGGCACCCCTGCTTAGTTCCCCTTTCCAGGGAAATCCGTTCTGAATGTATATTGTTTGTTTTTAATCTAGCACTGGGTTGGTGATATAATATTTTTAGCCAATTTATATATAGGGAGCCGAACCCATATCTTTCCATTACCCACCATAAATACCCCCATTCCAGAGTATCAAATGCCTTGGCAATATCCAAGGACAGGACAACTCTGGAACCTGTGTTTTCTACCGGAGTCTGGAGATTCAAATAGGTCCTTCTTATGTTTTTACTCATGGACCTGTTCTGTATGAACCCAGATTGATCCGGGTGAATTAAGGAGGAGATACATTTATTTAACCTAGTTGCCAGGACTTTTGCCAAAATTTTGACATCGGTACCCAGCAACGAGATTGGTCTATATGATGATGTATCTAATTGGTCCTTCCCCTCTTTCTGAATTAGTACGATAATGGCTTCCGACATCGATGATGGTAAACTACCGGCTGCAGCTGACCAGTTCAGTGTCTTCAGGAGTTCGGGGGCCAGCACCTCCCCATACTGTTTGTAAACTTCAACAGGCAATCCGTCAGGGCCTGGGGACTTCTGGTTCGGCATATCCACTATTGCATGCTGAAGTTCCTCTAGTGTTATTGGGGCATCCAGACTATTCCTGTCTGTGTCCAACAACACCGGGAGCTTAGTACCTTCCAAGAACTTCACCATCTCTCCCCGTACTGGGCAGTGTCACGACTTATATACGTCTCTATAGTATTCTGTAAATATTCCATTCACTACCAGGGGATCTGATGAAATTTCTCCTTCTGATGTCTTGATCACAGGAATTGTTGAAGAGGGTGAATTAGTCCTGGCCAGCAAGGCCAGCGTCCGACCTACTCTTTCCCCCTCCTCAAAGTTTTTCTGCCTCTGGAATACTTTCCTATTTTCTGCTCTTCTAAATTCTTCCGTTTTATATTCTTGTTGCTTCATTACCCAGATTTCTCGGTTTTCCGGAGTTGGATCTAACACATATTTTTTTTCTGACTCCAAGACCTCGTCTCTAATAAGCTCTCCCCTTGCCCTTGTTTGTTTCTTTATTTTTGATATTTGTTGAATTAATAGCCCTCTAAGGTATGCTTTCAAGGCGTCCCAGATCACCCCCCCTGAGGCTGTCCCAGTATTATATTCAATAAATTCTTTTAATCTTGTACTTATCTCATCTCTATTCCCTATTATCTCTAACCATATTGGATTTAATGACCACATTCTCTGGCCGCTATTATCCCGGACCGTTATAGTTACCATCAGCGGCGAGTGATCAGATACCCCCCTTGGTCGGTACTCAATTTTTCCAATAAAAGATTGGACTTCTTGACTACCTATGGCCATATCAATACGGGAGAGAGTGTGATGTGACCCAGAGAAGCAAGAGTATTGCTGACTACTCAGATTACGCGCTCTCCACAGGTCACACCACCCAACCTCCTCCAGGAACTGTGCCAGCCTACCCTCCGGCCCTCTGCCACCACCAAGCCCAGGCGGGAACCTATCTAGCCTGCTATCCAGCATAGCATTAAAATCGCCTACTATAATAACCGGTACTACCTTTTTGTCCTCCAAAAATCTCAATAACAGGAATAGAATCTCCATCTTGAATGGGGGAGGGATATACAGATTTACAATAACAAATGGCCTACCCTCAATTAGACAGTACAAGAAAATAAAACAACCCAACCTATCAATACTGACATCACTGCAGGAGAACATCAACCCCCTCCTGACCAAAATGCTCACTGAATGATATTGTGTCTGAAATTTTTTATTTCTAATTAGACGTCTCGTCTCGTCAGTCAAGTGAGTCTCCTGCAGGCATATCAGTTCAGTAGCACATGATTCCAATTCCAAAAATACGGCAGTTTTTTTAATAGGCTCGCTCATCCCCCTGATGTTCCAAGAGGTTATGGCAAAAGTTTTAGGCTGCATTCAAATATATAACAAAATAAAACAGTACCAGGAATATATGAACATGAAGTTAACCTCCTACTTAGCAATAAGAAAATCGAGACCATAGGATAACTCTGGTCTAGACCAGCGCTAATGTGTATAAAACTACAAATAAAAAGTCTCCAATCATTCTTTTGACAACACCGAACTACCACCTGTGCCCTTATTCCCCATAGCCGTTTGGCCTTTTGCATCAAATCCACCATAACCCTTCTTACTTCACTCAGTGCTAATATTATGAGGAGGGGACGGGGAGAGTTAGGGAGGGAAATACCCCCACCTCCCCCCCGCCTCCCCACCACTACCTAAGGTTTTTTTTCCATTCAATCTTATTCTTGTGAGATTTAAGTGTTTGCGCTTCTTTCCTTTTACCTTGCCAAACAATTTTTTTAACAGTACTCTGTGATTTTTTACCATTTTAAATACAACTATAGTGCCCCTTCTTTTAAATAAACCCTTCTTTCCCTCCCATTGCCTAACTTGGCATGCCCAAGGGGCATTACTTGTGACCTTACTATCCCCCTCAACCCACTCCTTCCGCTCCCCTACCTCCCACTCTAAGTACAACTTAATTGTTCTAATTGTCAAACCCCACTCCCCTTCCCCCCCCCCCTCCCCCCCCATCCCCATGACCCTGTCACCCTGAGGGCCAATAAGACCCCCATCACCAACCTTAACATTGCTCTCATCCTTCACTACACCGAACCACCCCTCTTCCTCCCAGCCCCTACTGCTGCACAAAAAAAAAAAGGAAAAAAGATCCAGATATCCTATGTATGAAAAAAGATTTCCTTTACACATATACAATTTCATCTCTATAAGTTCTTTCTGTTCACTTCAAGCCAGTCCGTGACTCCTCCGACAGTTTCAAAAAAATGAATTTTCCCTAAAGCCTCGATCCGCAAGCGCGCTGGTTATAACAAAGCATATGGGATATTATATTTCCGTAAAGAACACTTAATATCCAAAAAGCCAGCTCTTCTCCTTTGTAAGTCCGGGGAATAATCTGGGTATATTGATATTCTAGCACCATTGAAAAAAATATCCCCTTTTTCTCTAGATTTTTGCATTAAGTTCATCTTGTCTTTATAACTAAAAAAACGCATTATCATCGGTCTCGGACGATCTCCTGAGTACTCTGACCTGGAAGGCACTCTGTGGGCTCGCTCAATGGAAAAAAGGTGAGAAAAGGACTCAGCCCCGAAATTCTCCTTCAACCATTTTTCCATGAATTCTTCAGGGCGAGAGCCCTCACTTTTCTTGGGGAGACCCATCACTCTCACATTTTGTCTACGCGACCTATTCTCCCATTCATCCATTTTGAGTTTATTGGCGTCTAATTGCGCTTGCATTTTTTTAAATTCCTGCCGCAGTGGGAATACAATATCTTCCACTTGATTGACCCTTTCCTTCACCTCCTTAATTCTCTCCGCAGTTTTCTGAAATTCTTTCCTAATACTACAAAATTCTTCCTTTAGGACTCTTAACTCTTCACACATCCCACTTAGTGAGCTCCTGCAAGCGTTTATTGCGCTTAGTACCTCTTTTAACGTGGGCTCTTGGTCGCTAGCTACGGTTGGGTTAGCAATAGAATCCACAGACATTCCCAGGGGTTCCCTCTCAGGGCTTTTTTTATTCATTGGCCTTGTGCTAGCCGATGGATTATTAGCCCCTTTCCCCATGCTTTTTCTATCCCCCAAATTTCCCGCCAACGTTTTCCCTGGGGGTGGCTGACTGTTCTTAGCTGGGGACTGCGAGGAGCTGTGAGCAAATTTTTCCAGTTTTGCTGCGGCTGTCAGTGCAGATGCATTTTGGCTCCCTTTTTCTTTTTCTTTCCCTTAACGGGTGGTCTGTAAAGATAGATTTTCCTGGGGCTGCTGCTGATCCTCCCCCTTCTTCCTAGTCATGGCTATGTACTATGAAGCGTTATCTAGCAAACTTAGCCCAGACTGAAACAGGTAATTATTAAACAAACTCAATTAAAGTGTCCAGTCCTCCCCAAGACAACAGCTGAAAGAAGATGAGCCCCCAAACGGCTTACAGCAATAGTTACAGTCTCTATGCTTAATGTAATTTAAAAGTCAGTTTCTTTACCTTCCTCCAATTTATAATTTGTAACTTACAGTTGCCTCCGGACGCCAATCTTCCTCATTCACAGATAGGGGATTCGCGCATAGGGGACAGCCAGCCCAGGGATCCTCCACACGGAGCCTCAGTTCTTTCCACTTGCCGCTCTGGGCTGCCTGGCTGACGCTCCCTCCTCCGCTCGACGTGGGCTGCCTTTCCTCAGGCTCACGTAGTATCCCCCCGGGCATCTCACAACAGGCAGCCGCAGTGGAGTGTAATTCGCTCGATCTTCGCTCCTCCTCCTTTTCGTTCCTCCGCACGGCAGCACAACAACACAGCGGGACTTTCCTAGGCTTCCCTACACATCTCCTCCTGAAGACAGCTCGCCGACCCCCCTCACACCAGCAGCCAGCAAGAAACGTAGGTAGGAGAGGGACACTGTTCAGGGACTAAACTGGAGAATCTTGTCAGGCATTAGTGCAGCATCAGGGCTGGATTCAGGAGAGAGCACACATGCTCAACCGCTCACACTGCATCCGGTCATGCCCCCGGCACATCCTGATCCTACATCGCCTTTTATCCTTGAGGTTGATGCTTCTGAGACTGGTGTTGGTGCCCATCTGTCTCAACGTCCTACCTCTGAGAGCGCTATGCATCCTTGTGGCTACTTTTCCAAGAAATTGGAAAACCTGCAGAATGCAATTACAAGATTGGTGACAGAGAGCTGTTGGCGATCATTTTAGCCCTGAAAGAATGGAGACATCGCCTCGAAGGTACCACTGTACCGGTTCTCATTCTTACTGACCATAAGAATCTCACATTCTTGTCTGAGGCTAAATGCTGCTCTCCCAGAAGGGCGCGATGGGCTCTTTTCTTGTTAAGTTTCAACTACATTGTTTCATTCTTACCTGGTACTAAGAATGTAAGGGCTGGCGCCTTGTCAGGACAGTTTTCCTCCACTTCCAATTTGGAGTCGGTTCTGGTTCATATGATTCCTCCTGATCGTATTCTGGCTACGGTTCACACCTGTCTTACTTCTCCTTTGGGTGACAAAATTCTTGCTGCTCAGGTCCATGCTCCTCCTGAGAAACCTTGTGACCGCTGCTTTCTCCCGTAGAGCCTCCATACTGCCGTGCTCCAGACTTACCATTCTCCTAAGGCAGCTGGCCATCCTGGGAAGAATCAACTCGTTTGGGCCATTTCCCAACAATTCTGGTGGCCTAGTCTACGGGTTGATGTAACTGTCTTCTTGCCTGCCTGTTCCATGTGTGCTCAGAGTAAGACTCCACGACACCTTCCAGTGGGTCTCCTACAACCCATACCCAATGGAGAGAGGCCCTGGACCCACCTGTCTATGGATTTCATTGTGGAGTTACCCAACTTCGAAGCCAACACTGACTGGTTCTCAAAGATGTGTCATTGTATTCCACTTAAGAAGTTGCCCACTTCTAAGGAACTGGCTTCCATTTTTGCTCGGGAGATCTTTTGCTTACATGGACTACCCAAGGTGATTGTCTCAGACAGGGGTAGTCAGTTTGTCTCCCAGTTCTGGCGAGCCTTTTGTGCACAGTTGGGAATTCAGCTTGCTTTCTCCTCTGCGTATCCCCCGCAGTCTAATGGGGCCGCAGAACAAGCCAATCAGTCCTTGGAGCAATTCCTACATTGCTATATTTCTGTCCATCATAACAACTGGTCAGACCTATTACCATGGGCAGAGTTTGCTCACAACAGTGCCTTGAATTCTGCTTCCCGATTGTCCCCGTTTATGGCGAATTATGGTTTCCAACCTTCCATATTGCCTGACTCAATTGTTCTGCAGAGTATTCCTGCATTAGAGGAACATCTCCGTGGTCTTCGTTCCACTTGGGCACAAGTCCAGGAGGCTTTGCATCATGCTAATGATAGGTACAGACTCCATGCTGATCGCAGACGCCTGCCTGTGCTTTCCTCGCCAGGTTGGGGACAGGGTCTGGCTGTCATCTCGCAACCTCTGACCTAGTGACTTACGCATTAGACCTTCCTTCTATTATGCGTATTTCGAATGTATTTCATGTCTCCTTATTAAAACCTTTGGTCTGCAACCGTTTTACTACCTCGGTGCCATGTCCTCACCCTGTACAGGTTGAGAACCATGAGGAGTCTGAAGTCGAGTCCATTGTTGGCTCCCGTAGGTTCCATGGGTGCATACAGTACATGGTGCATTGGAAAGGGGTACAGTCCGAAGGAAGGCTCTTGGGTCTCATCCTCAAACGTACATGCCCCTGTCCTCCTCCGGGATTTCCATAGACATTTTCCCCTCAAGCCTGGTGGTCCTCTGAGGGGGAGGGGTCATAGAGGAGGGGGTTCTGTCAGAGCTGGGCTCAGCCCTTCCTTCTCTGAGCTGGCCGCTCAGCTGTTGGCTAATTGTCAGCTCCCGTCTCTCTGCACAGTTACCCAGCTGTTGTTGATTCTGCTCATCAGTCCTGCCTACTTAAAGCCGTCTAGCACACTTGATCTCTGCCTACTACTACGTTTACCTCTGGCTCTCTGACATTGGCTTGGCTGACTACCCGATCCAGTTACTGAGCTCTGGCTTTCTCAGAGAGGTTACCTCGGTGGACATGGTGTTGCTCACTGTGGTGCACGTCGGCAAGCGCCGTTGCGTGCTGGCGCGCGCATTCCTGTTTGTCCTGTTGTGCGCACTCCTATAGGCACTGGTGTGTGTGACTCAGCAGGCCCTGGTGTGTGCGCCCGTGTTCAGACACGTGCGCGGGTGCGAGTTGGCGCATGCGTTCCGTTGGGCACTGGTTCGCATCATCTGGTGGATGCTGGTGTGCATGCCGGTGTGCGGGTGCGCACGTGTGGGCATGTGCGGGTGCACGCCGTTTGGCGTCAATCTGCCTATTTAGGCTGGCTGCTCTCTCTGCTCAGTGCTGCCTGATCAACAGCTCTTTCATGCCCTTGTTCCTGTTTCCTGTGCCTGTACTTGATCTCCTGACAAACCCGGCTGGCTTATCAGACTCGCCGGTCTGGTACGTAGAAGTCTGATAGTATTAGGCAGCCATGACCGAGTCCGGGCAGGGGGCTTCCCCTCTGGATGAACTCTGCAGACATCTGGCAGGCCTGACCCAAGCGGTAAAAAGCCTACAAGAGGGCTATTCAAGATTGGAGGAACAAGTCCAGGCTCTGTCCTCACCCACCAGTCCCCAGGGGGCTTTGTCTGCCGGATTATCTTCTGCACCCTCCGTAGTTATGCTCCCTCCAGAGCCTAGAGTACCCATACCTGAAAGGTTCTCCGGAAATCGTAGCAAATACTGTGCGTTCCAAAATGCCTGTGAGCTTTACTTTGCCTTGCAGCCCCGTACCTTCTCACTTCTCAGCTCTATGAGGACCCCCAGCTGACTGCAACTGCTGAAGCCACATTGCACTCCCTCCAACAAGGCCGCAGGGCAGCTGAAGATTATGCGGTTGAGTTCAGACGCTGGAGCTCTAACACGGACTGGAACGATCCCGCCTTTCATCACCAGTTTCGGATGGGATTGTCTGACCCACTTAAGGATGAGCTGGTACGGGTCGGAGTGCCTCAGTTCCTGGATGAGCTCATCAATATCTCCATCCAAATTGACCGTCGCCTGAGAGAACGACACACCAAAAGGTCTACCAGTGCTTTTCGCCCCACCTGGATGCTCCCGCAAGTTCCCAGTCCCTCCCATCGGCCCTCCTCTACATCAACTGCTCCAGTCCTAAATGCTCCAGAACCCATGCAGCTAGGCCTGCTTCATCCTTCCATGACCCTCGAGGAGAAGTTACGCAGATGTGCTCACAATCTGTGTCTGTACTGTGGGGAATCCGGGCATTACGCAAGTGTCTGCCCTGACAAGACGTGTAAGTGCCATTCTACTCCTCGTATGTGTGCAACTGTCATGCCTAAACCCAGTACTCACCTTGCTATCTCTATCACATTGCAGCTTCCAGGAAGGACTATCCCAGCATCAGTCATCATTGACTCCGGAGCATGCAGCTGCTTCATTGACCTGGTTTTTGCAGCCGATCACAGCATTCCACTTCGACCCAAAGCCCAAGGCCTTGCTGTACACCTTGCAGATGGTTCCACCCTCAGTTCCGGCCCTGTCATTCAGGAGACTGTCCCTTTACTAGCTACCATGGACCCTCAGCACCAAGAACTCCATTGCCTAGATGCCATCTCCTCTCCTCTATTCCCTATCATCCTGGGAATGCTGTGGCTATAAGCCCACAATCCCCATATTAATTGGGCTACAGGAAAAATCGAGTTCCTCTCTGAGTTTTGTCAACAGCATTGTCTGCAAGGAACGATCAATAAGACTTCTCAACTTCTCTGCTTAGATTCAGACACAGAATTACGCCAATCTATCCCAGAACCCTACCAGGACTTCTCAGATGTTTTCAGCAAAAAAGGAGCAGAGATCCTTCCCCCGCACAGACCGTATGACTGCCCAATAGAACTTTTACCCGGAACTGAGGTACCCTTCGGGAGGATCTTCCCACTAACTGAGCAGGAGTTAGACACATTAAATAGATTGATGAAAATCTGGAAAAAGGATTCATCCGCCCGTCCACCTCCCCGGCCGGTGCCGGCACATTCTTCGTGGAAAAGAATGATCACTCCCTTCAACTGTGCATTGATTATCAGGAGTTGAATAAAATAACGATTAAGAACCGTTATCCGCTACCTCTGGTGCCTGAACTATTCCAAAGGTTGGGAACCGCAACGGTCTGCACAAAACTGGATCTTCGTGGAGCTTATAACTTAATCCGTATCCGAGAAGGGGATGAGTGGAAGACCACTTTCCGTACTCGCTTTGGGCATTTCGAGTACCTCGTTATGCCCTTCGGTCTCTGCAATGCACCAGCAACGTTCCAACACTTTGTCAATGATATCTTTCGTGATTACCTGGACCTGTATGTTATTGTCTACCTTGACGATATTCTCATTTTCTCCTCTTCATTGACTGACCACCGCAGGCACATTCAGAATGTCCTTGCTCGACTCAGGCATAATGGACTGTATGCTAAACTCGACAAATGCGAGTTCAAACTCCAATGCATTAAACTTTTGGGCCTCATCATTTCAGTCGAGGGCATCAGAATGGACCCTCAAAAGGTGTCTGCCATCCTGAACTGGCCTGCACCCACAGACAAAAAGGGATTCAGCGCTTCATCGGGTTTTCCAACTTTTATTGGAAATTCATCAAGGACTTCTCTAAAATCATTGCTCCTATTACGGAATTAACTAAGCAGGGAACCCGATTCTGCTGGACTCCCAGGGCACAATCGGCCTTTGAGAAACTTAAAGAACTTTTTACCTCGGCCTCCATTCTGAAACACCCTAACCCTGCCCTACCATTTGTTTTGGAGGTCGATGCCTCAGAAATTGCAGTAGGAGCAGTGCTCTCCCAACGTCAAGGTGCCAAGGCTCTCCTATTTCCAATAGCTTTCTTCTCACGCAAACTCTCTATGTCTGAAAGGAACTATGACGTAGGGGACCAGGAACTTCTGGCCATCAAAACGGCTCTGGAGGAGTGGCGCTATCTATTGGAGGGTGCTGTACATCCCATTCTAATTTACACCGACCACAAGAATTTGGAGTACCTGAGATCCACCAAAAGACTAAGACCATGACAAGCTAGATGGGCACTATTCTTTTACCGCTTTCAATTTCACATTACTTACAGACCTGGTTCTAAAAACATCAAGCCGGATGCACTTTCCCGCATGTTCAATGACTCTAAGAACACTGTTTCTCCGGACACTATCCTGCCTGCTGGAAATTTTTTGCTCCTTCAAGGGGATCTGATCTCTAGCATAAGACAGGCCTCTATGGGAATACCCCAGCCTGCTGAAACCAACCTGAAGGACAGTTTGCTGTGGCACAAAGGCAAGATTATGGTTCCTAAGGATCTAAGGGTGCTGGTACTGGAGCTTTGCCATGACCATAAGCTGGCGGGTCATTTTGGGGCCCTGAAGATGGCTCAGTTGGTGCAGCGTACCTTCTGGTGGCCACAACTGGTCGAGGACTGTAAAAGTTACGTGGATTCCTGTCACACTTGTGCCCGACATAAGAGCAGCTGGACAAGAGCGTGGGGCCTATTGAAACCCTTACCCATTCCTTAGAGACCGTAGGAAATGATCTCAATGGATTTCATCGTGGAACTCCCCCATCAGAAGGTTTTTCTACCATCTTTGTCATAATAGACAGATTGTCCAAGATGGCACATTTTCTTCCAATGAGGGGTACACCCTCAGCCATGGAAATGGCGAAGATGTTCATTAAGGAGATTGTAAGATTGCATGGGGTTCCTTCAAATATTGTCTCCGATCGAGGTGTCCAGTTTACCTCCAGGTTTTGTAAGGCCCTGTGTGGTTCCCTTGAAATAGACCTGGCGTTCTCTTCGGCTTACCATTCCCAGACGAACGGCAAAACGGAGAGAACCAATCAAACTTTGAAGCAATATCTCCGTTGTTTCTCCGCCTTCTCCCAGAATGACTGGGTCTCTCTGTTACCTGTTGCGGAGTACTCTTACAACAACTCTCTGCATTCTGCCATCAATAAAACACCATTCTTCGCCAACTATGGTTTTCATCCATCCTTTTTACCCAGTTCAATACCCGAATGCACCATCCCTGCAGTTTCTGAAACTATGGAGTTCTTCTCTGCGAATAACAAACTTCTGCAAGAGACCATGGCCAAATCCCAGGCCTATTACAAGAAGATGTTTGACAAAAAGAGACATGGGGAACTCATCTTGGAACCTGGCAACCAAGTGTGGTTGTCCACAGCTAACTTGAAGATGGCCCGCCCTTCTAGAAAACTGGGGCCTAAATTCATGGGTCCTTTTCCGGTGAGGAGGAAGGTTAACGATGTCGCATATGAACTTGATTTGCCTGACTCTTTTAAAGTGCACCCGGTTTTCCATGTGTCTCTGCTGAAACCGGTTGCCTCTAATCCCTTTACTGGCCATAGTACCGGCCCACCCAAACTCATCATGATTAACAATGAGGAAGAATTTGGAATTGAAGCAATTCTGGATTGCAGAAAAAGGTGCAAACAAATTCAATACCTTATCAAATGGAAGGGGTATGGACCTGAGGACAACTCCTGGGAGCCCGAGAGTAACCTTCATGCTAAGGAACTGTTGCAAACATTCAAAAATTCTCATGCAACCAGATTGGCCCAACTGGGCATCCGGAGGCTGCCCTTGAGGAGGGGGCACTGTCAGAGAGGTTACCTCGGTGGACATGGTGTTGCTCGCCGTGGTGCGCATCAGCACGCGCCGGTGCATGCGTTCCTGTTCGTCCTGTTGTATGCACTCCTATAGGCACTGGTGTGTGTGCACTCCTATAGGCACTGGTGTGTGTGGCACTGGTGTGCGCGCTGGTGTTCAGATGTGTGCGCGTTGGCGCATGCATTTGTTTGGGCACTGGTTCGCATCATCCGGTGGATGCTAGTGTGCACGCCGGTGTGCGGGTGCGCGGGCATGGGCATGTGCGGGTGTGCACACCCGCGCGCATTGGTGTGCACGCATGTGCACCGTTTGGCGCCAATCTGCCTATTTAGGCTGGCTGCAATCTCTGCTCAGTGCTGCCTGATCAACAGCTCTTCCATGCCCTTGTTCCTGTTTCCTGTGCCTGTACTTGATCTCCTGACAAACCCGGCTTGCTTATTGGACTCGCCGGTCTGGTATGTAGAAGTCTGATAGGCTTGTTTTGACCACGCTTACTCTGTTTACCTTTTTATTATTATTATTAAACAAGTGTGATTTACCTATACTTCTGTCTTGGTCTGATTAATGGTTCCTGATAATTTCTTCCCACCACCATGTCCCCGCTCATTGTTCCCTGAGGAAGAAATGATCCTTATTTGCAAATTAAGATAATTTTTTATTTATTTTTACATGGGGTGGTGTTTGCGTGGGAGGAAACCGGAGTAAACCCATGCAGGCACAGGGAGAGCATGCAAACTCCAGGCAGATGGTGCGACCCTTTTTGCTGCTAGGTGAAAGTGCTAACCACTTCACCACTGTGCTGCCCAAATATATATCTATAGATGTAGGTTCTTGTGTCCACCAGCAGAGAGAAGTTAGGTAGATGCCACACTCCCAATTCTGAAGGCATAATAATGGTCTAGCACAGGGGTCTTCAAACTATGGCCCTCCAGTATTTTTAGGAACTATGATTCACATCATGCCTAGTCATGTCGGTGAATGTCAGAGTTTTACAATGCCTCATGGGATGTGTAGTTCTGTAACAGCTGGAGAGCCGTAGGTTGAAGATTCCTGATCACTCTAGCATGTCCTGAAAAAAGGTGGTTTCTCATGTGCCTTATATAATGCCCAAGAAATATAGTTTGGAAAATACAAGTGGGTCATGACACATCTACATTCCAAATTTGGCAATTAATATGGTCATGCTCTATGCAATCTGATTGGCCAATCTCTGTCCAAGTCGATATTTAGGAAAACTAGGTAATAGGAAGACGCACTTGAACAATGAATTCAAATTATAGAAAAATCAATCAGGCTCTTGCACTAAATCTAATTTATTTAAGATCTAACTGATTGCAGTGTATGGTCACCTTTAAAGATCAAAATCTGAAAATATACATTTATTGGGTTTAGAAACACTTCTCTGTTCTTTGTAATGTATTGAAAGATTTGGGTAAAAAAAGAAAAAAACATTTCAAATATATATTAGAAGTGATAGCATCAAAAGTGTTAATTAACTGAGAACACCTACTAATTGCCTAACAAGACACATCCAATGAGATGAAATTAACCAATTGGATTGGGCGTGCGCTATTATCAATGAGAAAACCACAGTTACCCTAGCGCCAGTTGCAGTTTACATACGCACGTATTTATTAACTCTATTTGCGCTTCAAAGTGCGCTGGCTCGCATGTTCGGTTAATGACTTTTCCAGGGCACCAATTAATATATGAACCGGCGCAGCACATTCGTCTTAGTAAATCACCCCCAATATGCACATTCCACACAAATATTTCAATGCTTTAAAATACTAAAACTGTAGAATTATCACATAATTTTTAAATCACACAAACATAATGCGATTTTTCAGAGCAATGTCTGGTAAACAAGGGTACCAAATGTGAGAGAGAAGTGCATTGTTCGATCATTGACTTATATAGTACTATATTGTAAGATAAGATTGTAAGTACCTAAAATCACTATTATTAAAATCACTTATTAAATTGTCTCTACCAGCTGTGTGTTATCTGTTTTACTGTGACTAACATTATTTTATGATCTATATGCTATTTCAATAAAGGGGATTAAAATATTAAAAGATGTTTAACATCTTCACATAATTTATGGTAGAACATGAAATTGATATAGCTTCCCATCCAGCCTTTTTTCTAAGTTCTTTAGTGTAGGTGTTTGACTGGTTAAATAGTTGATTTATTAAAAATTGAAAAGCACCCAGATGAAATCACTTAAAAGAAAAAGAAAATTAAATTGGACATTAGAAGTGCTAGACATATTATTTACTACAAGAATAGTTCAACTGGGAAATCAGAGTGAATAAAATAGACCAGGAATAGGAGTAAAAGGAAATTAAATATGAAAATTATGCTGGTGAAATGTATTTGTTGGAATACTTAGAAGTTGTGTGTTTTTGAAAGGTGGTTGCATGAAGCACTCTATTTTACAAAATAGCATTCCCAGTAAACAGGAGTTAAAAAAATAATCATCTTGATCATTTTGACAAGTGATGCAGTGGTTCACAGGGAAACTGAAGGCGTAAAAACATAGTTGGACATATTCAGAAAGGCAGTGCACTGGATATTTGAGGGCAGTCACTCAAAGCAACTGCCATCTATAAAAATTTCTTATTCGAGACAGTTCTTTACTTTTTGATGGAGGAGTAATAATTTTGGAATGTAAAACTTTTGTTAAGTAATTTTGTGATTGCTTCCCATTTGTTTTTTATGCTCACACAGATCTGCTTCTATTTCTCTACAAGCTTTATTAAAAAACTGAACAGTACATTGGAAGTATAAGGATGTGAAAGGATAATTGGATTATTAGCACGTGTAGAGAATTGGATTATTAGCACGTGTAGAGAATTTTACATGTGCATACCTATCTTCTTTATATTTAAAAAACTCCAGACATAAATTAATTCATTTAAAGCAGTATTAAATCCATAAGCAAATATTTATTATATTGCAGCTTACCACTTCTTAGATGTGATGACTGCAGTTGTCTTCTTTTTAAGGCTTTCTTTCTTCTATTTTCAACTGGTGATCCAGCCAGTAAGTCTGTTGTTTTGGAGAACAAGCTCTCCAACAAATGTATTGGTTTACAAGGATGAGGCAAACTATTTATCATTGGCAGGGGTGCTTACTAGGGATGAATGAGAATAATGAACCCGCGCATAGGAATTAGAAGTCTATTGGTGAAAAGTTTATGGAACTGCTGCCGCCCGACAGACAATCACCATAAATGGGGACAGCTGAATTGGTTAATGTAATGGAAGGGTCTGGCACTGTTCCTTTAACTAAATCTTGTATTCCTGTCTACACTAAATGTCTTTCATTCAAGGCAAGGCATATAAATGTGATTTCCTAAATATAAACCAAACCTGCACGTATCAAATATTGGTATCCTTAAAAAAATTTTTTTGCAATTGTGAACAAACTATATAATAAAAAAAGCAGGCTATAAACACATAAATATAATAATCTTTTCAAATCCCATATCAGGTAATGTATATTCCGAATAACATAAAGGATGTGTGGGGGGGGGGGGGGAGGGGGGGGGGGAGGGAGGGTGGGGAGGGGAAGGAAGGGGTGAAGGTGAAAAGGGGGGAAGGAAAGAGGTGTGGGAGATCTATTTAAATACTCCTAATAAAGTGCACACGTGCTAGCAAAGTTCAAAGAAAGTCCTTATTGTGTCAAATTCATTTAGATTCTTATTGGTATAATATCTTGTGCAATATCTTGTGCAATATCTTGGTGCATATAACGTGATATTTGTGCTCCTTCAGTGCTTTACAATCCTTGCTCTGAAAGTGCAGCCACTCACCGGATCCCTTCACCCCTACAGGGGTATCAGGCGGTTACAGTTTTGCGCCACTGTACGGCAATCACTGGCAGACTCAGGATCATGATGTTTCATATAAAAAGAGAGAAGGAGTGCCCATAGCGTAAAAACGTTTTTTAAAAAAATTTATTAGACAAATGGATAGGTACTCACAATTTCCCAATACAAATCAAGCGAAATAGTAAAAAAGTCACGATTAGTCCTCAGCGCTGGCGAGTAGATGAAAATGGGAAGCACAGATTTAGGCCACGCCCTTACTAGGGATGAGTCGAACACCCCCCTGTTCGGTTCGCACCAGAACATGTGAACAGGAAAAAAGTTTGTTCGAACACGCGAACACCGTTAAAGTCTATGGGACATGAACATGAATAATCAAAAGTGCTAATTTTAAAGGCTTATATGGAAGTTATTGTCATAAAAAGTGTTTGGGGACCCGGGTCCTGCCCCAGGGGACATGGATCAATGCAAAAAAAAAGTTTTAAAAACGGCCGTTTTTTCGGGAGTAGTGATTTTAATAATGCTTAAAGTCAAACAATAAAAGTGTAATATCCCTTTAAATTTCATACCTGGGGAATGTCTATAGTATGCCTGTAAAAGGGCGCATGTTTCCCGTGTTTAGAACAGTCTGACAGCAAAATGACATTTCAAAGGAAAAAAAGTCATTTAAAACTACTCGCGACTATTGCATTGCCGGTCCGACAATACACATAGAAGTTCATTGATAAAAATGGCATGGGAATTCCCCACAGGGGAACCCCGAACCAAAATAAAAAAAAAATGACGTGGGGGTCCCTCTAAATTCCATACCAGGCCCTTCAGGTCTGGTATGGTTATTAAGGGGAACCCCGGCCAAAATTTAAAAAAAAAACGGCGTGGGGTCCCCCCAAAAATCCATACCAGACCCTTATCTGAGCACGCAACCTGGCAGGCTGCAGGAAAAGAGGGGGGACGAGAGAGCGCCCCCCCTCCTGAACCGTACAAGGCCACATGCCCTCAACATTGGGAGGGTGCTTTGGGGTAGCCCCCCAAAACACCTTGTCCCCATGTTGATGAGGACAAGGGCCTCATCCCCACAACCCTGGCCGGTGGTTGTGGGGGTCTGTGGGCGGGGGGCTTATCAGAATCTGGAAGCCCCCTTTAACAAGGGGACCCCCAGATCCCGGCCCCCATGTGTGAAATGGTAAGGGGGTACAAAAGTACCCCTACCATTTCACTAAAAAACTGTCAAAGATGTTAAAAATGACAAGAGACAGTTTTTGACAATTCCTTTATTTAAATGCTTCTTCTTTCTTCTATCTTCCTTTGTCTTCTTCTTCTTCTGGTTCTTCTGGTTCTTTCTCCGGTGTTCTCATCCAGCATCTCCTCCACGGCGTCTTCTTTCCTTCTTCTCCTCGGGCCGCTCCGCATCCATGATGGCATGGAGGGAGGCTCCCGCTCTTCTCTTCATCTTTTTCTCTTCTTAATCTTCTTTTTTTCTTCTCTTCTTCATCTTCTTCTCCGGGCTGCTCCACATCCATGCTGGCATGGAGGGAGGCTCCCGCTGTGTGACACGTCTCCTCTTCTGACGGTTCTTAAATAATGGGGGGGCGGGGCCACCCGGTGACCCAGCCCCCCTCTGACGCACGGTGACTTGACATGACTTCCCTGTGACGTCACAGGGAATGCCACAGGGAAGTCCCATCATGTCCCGTGCGTCAGAGGGGGGTGGGGTCACCGGGTGGCCCCGCCCCCCGTTATTTAAGAACCGTCAGAAGAGGAGACGCGTCACATAGCGGAAGCTTCCCTCCATGCCAGCATGGATGCGGAGCGGCCCGGAGAAGAAGATGAAGAAGAGAAGAAGATGAAGAAGATGAAGAAGAGAAGAAGATGAAAAGAAGAGCGGGAGCCTCCCTCCATGCCATCATGGATGCAGAGCAGCCCGAGGAGAAGAAGGGAAGAAGACGCCGCGGAGGAGATGCTGGATGAGAACACCGGAGGAAGAACCAGAAGAACCAGAAGAAGAAGAAGATGAAGGAAGATAGAAGAAAGAAGAAGCATTTAAATAAAGGAATTGTCAAAAACTGTCTCTTGTCATTTTTAACATTTTTGACAGTTTCTTAGTGAAATAGTAGGGGTACCCTTACCATTTCACACAGGGGGGAGGGCCGGGATCTGGGGGTCCCCTTGTTAAAGGGGGCTTCCAGATTCCAATAAGCCCCCCGCCCGCAGACCCCCACAACCACCGGCCAGGGTTGTGGGGATGAGGCCCTTGTCCTCATCAACATGGGGACAAGGTGTTTTTGGGGCTACCCCAAAGCACCCTCCCAATGTTGAGGGCATGTGGCCTGGTACAGTTCAGGAGGGGGGGCGCTCTCTCGTCCCCAACTCTTTTCCTGCAGCCTGCCAGGTTGCGTGCTCGGATAAGGGTCTGGTATGGATTTTTGGGGGGACCCCACGCCGTTTTTTTTTTAATTTTGGTGTGGGGTTTCCCTTAATATCCATACCAGACCTGAAGGGCCTGGTATGGAATTTAGGGGGAACCCGTACGTCATTTTTTTTTTTTAAACAAAAGTGCTAATTATAAAGGCTTATATGCAAGTTATTGAAACAAAAAAGGAAAAATTTCCCCACATTGGGGTTTTTAGGCAGCACAGTAACAGAGATAGTCAATGTTGTATGAAAGAATATAACAATTTTATTGTATAATATACCATCAGAGTTAAAAACAATGAGCTCCAGTGGGAATTATTTTAAAAAATTGTTGGCTGGACATACATAAGCAGACATTTGTTCATAACAATACTTTTATCATGAACATTAAACCTGACGCGTTTCAACCCCTAAATCTCATCATCCTCGCCGAAATCTCGCGATGTCAATGACGTCATTGACATCGCGAGATTTCGGCGAGGATGACGAGATTTCGGAGCGATGCTCTTCCGGAACGCCGGGGAGACCACATTCGGCTGCCACGATGGCCGCCATGCCGCCCGCCATGGGATAATCGGCGGATTGCATACACCTGGACGGATAGTTACAAAGTATACACACCCCCTTTAATCATAGGTATAAAAACCGATACTTGGCATATGTTCTCAATCTCTTCTTATCTGGTGAACTGCAAACACACACTGCTGCTTGTTACCACTTCTGCTGTCGCTCTCAGCTACCACCTAGTAAGTACATCTTTTTAGCCATGTGTTGTTATAGCATCTTTTTGCCCCACATAATTAGGTCACACTGACCCTTATTATTATTTTTATTTTTTGACTATTAACAATATGTTTGATCATATTCCTTACAATTATATACTTTGTTTGTTCTTAGACTGGTTGACTCAGGGTTTGGACACCAACCCCCTGAGTCTTATACAGCTTGTGACCAATCCCGGGTTGGCTAACAAGCAACAGTCTAGGCATATGGGACAATTTGATGCATCCACATGCGCTATTTAGCACTTTTTGAGGCAATAATTTTGTTTATCACACACCACCACCCCCTAGCAATCCCTTTCCCCCTCCCCCTCTCTCCACTTACTTGCACCTGTATGCACTAATTTTGTGTATTACACCTTATCACATTTAGATTGCATGTCTTATCTCACTCCTCAACCACTTTTTTTTTTTTTTTTCACTTTCCCCTCACCCCGTCTCTACCTTTTTTTCTTGAGCACAGATAGAATACTTACCAATATCCTTGCAGTTATGTACCATCCATGGTATTTACCTTCAAACACATACCAGATAAATATGGTTCGTAACCCCTTCGGCTTGAGCCATATATATTATATCTATAATGACCTTGATTTCTCAGTGGCTTTTTTAGCCCACAGATTAAATCTGACTACCCTATTATGGGCTTTTACTTATTTTTCCTTGCAAATTTTCATCGCAGGTGTTTTGGTGCTTTCCGGCTGGTCCTCTGCTCTAGCGGACGGTGCTCAAAAGTGTGACCTCTCGTAAGCCACGTTGCTTCTCACCATCCTGGTCTGGGTTGCGGTGGCGGTAGAGGTGTTTGGAATCCTCCCTTGGGGAAGAGGGCAAAGCAACATATCTTTTTAAAGGGATCTCTATGTGGGAATCTGTGTTTTCCGTTGGACATACACTCACTTGGTAACTATACTGTACTGATGTATCACATAATTAATGTAGTTAATATTATATTTATACCAATAGTACGTATATGTGTATATCAAACTCTATTTTTGTGTTCTCCCCAGCAGACTGATCCTCTGAAGAAGACCCCAACTATAGGGGTTGAAACGCGTCAGTTTTAATGTTCATGATAAAAGTATTGTTATGAACAAATGTCTGCTTATGTATGTCCAGCCAACAATTTTTTAAAATAATTCCCACTGGAGCTCATTGTTTTTAACTCTGATGGTATATTATACAATAAAATTGTTATATTCTTTCATACAACATTGACTATCTCTGTTACTGTGCTGCCTAAAAACCCCAATGTGGGGAAATTTTTCCTTTTTTGTTTCAATAACTTGCATATAAGCCTTTATAATTAGCACTTTTGTTTCCTTCCATTGTTCAATCCCCTGGGACTTTCCTTAATCTCTTTCCACTCCCCCCCGATCACTCAATCAGTGCCAGCCATGCCAGGTTCCTCCTCCAATCCCCTGGAACTTTCCCTTCACCCCTCCTCAAGTCACACAATCAATGCCAATCATGCCAGACTCCTCCTCCAACTTGCTGGGAACTTCTTTCTTCTTCCTCCTCTCTTTCCTCCCCCTGTCACTCAGTCAGTGCCAGTCATGCCAGACTTCTCCAATTCCCCAGGACTTATCCCCCCCCCAGCACTTTTTTTTCCATTGAAACCCTAATGTGCAGCATTGCCATCCTCCATTTCTGCTCTACAACTGCTGAGTCGTTACTCCATGAGGAAAGTTTAATTCTGGTTCTAATATAGGTGATCTTCTCAATTTGGTTACTTTCTACTTACTTTACTTCATGACTGTCTTTTTCATCATAAACATGGCACAAAATATTGTTGTCATTTATTATCTAAATCATATCTATATCATTGCATCTCTTAATCCATCCAAGTTTTATGCTGTGTTGAGGTATGTTTTTCTGTGTACCCAACCCACACCCTTTTAATGTTAACATGTCAAAACAGCTGCTTCTGCAACTCTGATACAAATGTGACCACTATAAAAATCAATGCGTTTTACTGGTATCACAACTTTTGTCATGAATATAATCTTCGCAACTGCCGTTCTCCTTTGTATGACAATATGCAGATATGATTAAAGCTTCTTAATCAGTCTCATGTAACCACTGATTTATAAGTTCAACCACTGGGACCACTTTTATAAGGCTTTTAGTATCTGCAGCTGCTGTTCTCCTGTAAATGTAGATATGCTCATTTTATTTGAGATGCCAACTAGTCTTATTTCTGCAGCTGGGTTTCCTAATATTTTTAGTACTTACGCAGTTGATAGATTACTCATTTAGCTTTTCTTCCACCGTGGATTAATGGAAAGAAAATCACTCAGTTACAGTCAGTGTTGATGGGGGAATGCCTCCCACAGTGCTACTGTATTCTGGCAGCAGTGGGGGGGGGGGTTCACGGGCAGCCTTCCTGGTCAGCAGACTACAATGATTACTGCTAGCAGCTATAGCCACTGGCAGTAATCTCATGCAGAGAAATCTGACAGGCAGGTTGTACCCAAGTCAATGAATGGTTCAACGTGGGTACACTTAGCCTGCCCTACTTGTATCAAAATTCACCTGCTGAACTGGATACATTTCAATCCATGTATGGCCAGCTTTACGGTATATTTTAACATTCATTTTAGTAGCTAATTAGTCTTAGTTCAGCAGCTGAGTTTCTTAGTGTTTTATAGTATTTTTGACAGTAGCTAATTAGTTTCCATTCAATAGCTTAGTTTTGAGTGCTTTGCAACTACTTTCAGCTTGATATTTCAGTACTTGTTTGCACATTTTATTTTATTGTAATGCACATCTTCTTTTCTTCTTCATTATTAATTTGTATCCCTTTTTAATTCAATTGAAACAACTGTAGTTCATGTGAAATGTTGTTGTTATTGTGTGATGTTCTAGAATTTGCGGTATATATTCATATGCATGCATAATTAAACATAGTTTTTCATCATTATGACCATGTTTTATGTTTATTCTTGCAGCCCTGATGAAGGGAGGTGGTGCCTCCTCCGAATCACATAGGATGTTTTATATGACTTTTTTTTACCAAAAATGTAAATTCTCTTAAACATAAAATTCATCTGGTTTTGGTCTGGTGCTCTTTTCTGCATGTTTGTCTTTAATGTGTAAGGCTATTTGTCTTCAGTGTTGTATCTTAATGTGATGGCAATGTACCTGCTCAATCAAAATAACTGGAAAAATAATAACTGGCAATTTAAGAAACAATAGAATTACCAGTATTAATAATATAGGTAAAGAAATAGTTAAATCACACATTACACAGGTTAAACACAGAATAAACAATTATCAGTGCTGACAGTGAGCTACATCGGCTAGGATAATGTTCTTTTTTTTCGTTGACTTTAGAAGATACAGAACAGTGAAATGACAGTTTTTTGCTTTTATCATACTACAAAAAGAGCAGATTACTATCCAAAGAACGAGACATGAAAGTAAAGACAGCTTTAGATGTGTTATATGACTACTGTCACCTGTTTTCTTCAGATTATGCAAAGCCAAAAAATGAATATCAAAAACAAACTAAGCATCATAAAATGTTTAATTTTATTATCATTTGAACTATATGGAAGTGGCTAAAGTGTAAATACATACTAACTGTCAGAATTACCAATTACATTGTAATGAAATGTAATCAATAGGGCATTGTTTTTTTAGGATAATTTAATGCAAAAAAATATTAAGACAATGACAAAGTTTCAGATAGGTTGCTTATATCTTGGATTTAACTAAAAGTGAAACAATTAAAATGAAAGTGGGAGCTATTCCTGCGCTACCAAATTGGAAAGAAGAAGTGAAACAACCGAACAAAATTCAAACAAAATTCGGAGACTGCATGGAACATATGCAACTGGACAGCTGCATGCACCAAGACAAGGGCCCAGACAGAAGCCCGAAACAAATGAACCAAGAAAAAAGGGGGGGGGGTGCTGCGCTAACCAGAGAGTCTCTAAAATGGTTAATTACTAATGGCTTAGTGATGTGGAACAAGAGGCATCAGCGAAATGGAATAAATATTCGTGTAGAAATCGCATAAAACTAGAGTGTTAAAAACGCATGAGTTGGTGTAATAACTAAAAATCTTGTGAAATAAGAAAAAAGTGATTTAAATATATGTTGGTCCAAAGGAGTGATAAACATAGATATGAACAATAAAATTATGTCTAAAATCATCCGATCAAATAAATAAGTATTATCAACCAAATATGTCAAAGTGCTGGTGCTCTAGTGCCTTGATTACAATAATGCAGACTGATATATATCATAAAGTGCATGAATGAATAAATAATAATGAAATAATAAATAAGTAAATCAGGTGAGGAAAAAAGAAATAATCGCCAAATCCTGGTGCGGTGTGGATGATCGAATAAATAAATAAATATAATGATCCAATCCGATTGCTAGTGTCCAAAATTACTATAGTGTCCAAAGATAATATCCTATTAGTGAAACCAACAAATACGTGCAAAACAAAAACAAATCTCATCAATGGTGCACAAAAAAAATGCCCAAACACAGCAATGGATGACAGTGAGGTGATGGTGTGCAAAAAAACACTCTGTGTCCTCTTCGTGCGGCATGCGCTAGTGTAGGTAATGGCCCCTTACCTAGCGGTGCTAGGTCAACCGCATATAAGTTGTTTAATCATAGGATGATCCCCTGAAGAAGTCACGTGATCGGTGACGTCACGCGTAGGGACGGAATAGGCTTGTTTTCTCTGCTGTAAGCATTACGAGCTCGCTGCTCGTAGGATAAAGGCTGTGATAACAAACTGCTTAATGTGAGTACTCTGTCTATATGTGTACATAAATAAAGTGACCCCTATGAAAACATACTTCACTATTTGGGTACCTTGTCCTATATTTTATATACATCTGAGATGTGGAGGAGGAGCTAGGAGCCGCACTGTCCCAGGACCCCAGCTAGGACCATAGCCATACACACCCAGTTACCGATAGGATCCCGCAGAGTCGCCAAGCGTGGATACAAAGACACAGTAGAGACCCAGGATCCTATGATTAAACAACTTATATGCGGTTGACCTAGCACCGCTAGGTAAGGGTCCATTACCTACACTAGCACATGCCGCACGAAGAGGACACAGAGTGTTTTTTTGCATACCATCACCTCACTGTCATCCATTGCTGTGTTTGGGCATTTTTTTTGTGCACCATTGATGAGATTTGTTTTTGTTTTGCACGTATTTGTTGGTTTCACTAATAGGATATTATCTTTGGACACTATAGTAATTTTGGACACTAGCAATCGGATTGGATCATTATATTTATTTATTTATTCGATCATCCACACCGCACCAGGATTTGGCGATTATTTCTTTTTTCCTCACCTGATTTACTTATTTATTATTTCATTATTATTTATTCATTCATGCACTTTATGATATATATCAGTCTGCATTATTGTAATCAAGGCACTAGAGCACCAGCACTTTGACATATTTGGTTGATAATACTTATTTATTTGATCGGATGATTTTAGACATAATTTTATTGTTCATATCTATGTTTATCACTCCTTTGGACCAACATATATTTAAATCACTTTTTTCTTATTTCACAAGATTTTTAGTTATTACACCAACTCATGCGTTTTTAACACTCTAGTTTTATGCGATTTCTACACGAATATTTATTCCATTTCGCTGATGCCTCTTGTTCCACATCACTAAGCCATTAGTAATTAACCATTTTAGAGACTCTCTGGTTAGCGCAGCACCCCCCCCCCCTTTTTTCTTGGTTTAAAAGTGAAACAAATTGTTACCCCAGCTCCACTGCTAATATAAAAGTCCACAAACTGTGATCCGGTAATAGAGTACTTTTATTCAAGAAAGAGCATCCAAGTTACCAGCCTTCCTGATTTAAGTTAACTAAAAGTAAACCTTTCTACAGTATATAAAGACTATTTGAATTCTATAACAGAAATAACAGGCAGGCACCCCTGGTATTTATGTTTATCGTTCAGTGGGTTTGACTTATTAAAGGAGTAAATGAGGTTTACTGAGTAAATGTGTTCTTCACTTTTCAAAATGAATGTTAGCCAATAATGTGAAGCTGTGCTTACTTTGAATATCATAAGGGAATGGCTTACTGAAGGGAGCACTACTTCACTTATGCTCAGTGGGCATTCAGGGACCTTAGAACCTGGAAAACTGAGATAATTCTAACTTAGGGGCAGAAAGGCTAATGACTCCTCAACCTCCTCAAAGATATCATTTGAAAAAGCTTAGAATCCAGGGATTGCAAGAGATTTAAAAAATTGATAAAAGAAACCTTCTGAATTCACAGACTTCACACCCTGTTCCCTGATGTCCTTAATTAGGCCATTGAATCTTTGTAATCCTTATCAATATACTTCTCTAATCCTATTATCCAGGCCCGGACTGAGACAAAAAATAGGCCCTGGTAGACGGGGTGTTCACGAGGGCGGTTGGTGACGGGATAATCATGGAGTCGGTCCTCCACACTGTAATGTAATGGGGTACTGCGATATGAAGAGGACTGCACTTTAAAGGAAACTGTAATGATTACAGTGCCCTTTTTACAGTGCAGTACTCTTTTGATCACAGTGTCCTTATCAATCACAGCCCCCCATTACAGTGCCCCTTGCAGTCATGCCCCTCCTTTTTCTCTCTAATCACAGTGGCCCCTTTCACTCTCTTCCTCCTCTGCAAGGTCCTACCTTTGGCAGGGCAGAGGCAGGATTCAGACTGTGTGTCCTCTACCGACTCTCCCAATCCTCCAATGATGTCATCCTATCAGCAGAGCAGGGGGCAGAAAGGAGCTGTAGATCTGGATCATATTAGGAAGAAGGTGATTACCTGGTTGTTGACATGAAAAGACTGCCACTCTCTGTGCAGATCTCCAGCTCCTCCCACCCCCTACTCTGCTGATAGGATGACATTATTGGAGGGGTGGGAGAGCCAGTAGAGGACACACAGGCATGGCCGCATAGCATTCCCCTCTCTCAAGCACTCTGTATATCAGATCTATGTAAGTAGATCACTCTCAATATATCAGATCTCTCCATGTATTGCATCCTTCTCTCTTTTTCTGTATATATGAGATCTCTGTATAGTATTTTTCTCTCTCCCTATATAGCAGATATATCCATGTATCTGACTCCCCATTTCTCTCTGCACAGTAGATTTCTCTGTATAGAGGATATCTCCATGTATCGGATTGTTGTATTTCTGAATAGTGGATCTCTCTGTCTATAAAACCCCTCTCCCTGTGTATATGTGATCTATCTGTGATTTGGATTTCTGTCTCTCTATATAGTAATTCTCTCTCTCCCTCTCTCTGAACATGGGATATCTTTCTGTACAGTACATCTCTCTCTGTCTAATAGAGCTCTCTGTGTTAGCTCTCAGCACTCTCCCTGCTCTTTCTATAGTGTCTGCCCTTTTCTCTCTCTATACAATATCTCCCTCTCTCTACATACAGTATCTTACTCTTTCGGTATAGTAGATCTCTCACTCTCAGGGCCCCTGGAGCTCTCTCTACCTCTAGGTTCTGGCGTGTAGTTGCTTTGCAGCAACTGGTCGGGCACGGTGTGGCCTCTAAATGGTCCTCCCCGAGTGTCAGTTTTGGCCCCTCCCCCTCTCATGCTCCTCAAACCTTCCATTCAGCAGTGGCCAGGCCAGCCATCTGTGTGCAATTATCAGTAAGAACTGTGCACTGCTCCGGGGGGATCGGGGCTGGATCGGCTTGGGAGGGGGATCACCTCTGATGACTCCCACTGTACAGATCTTCGGCTCCTCCCACCCCTGCTCTGCTGATAGGATGACATCGTCGGCAGGGCAGTAGAGCCTGGAGAGGAGACACAGGCATAGCCGCATAGCGGGTGGTGAGCGGCGACCGTGGCCTGTGTCACCCTGTCCAGACCACGGTGGCTGCTTACCTCCTGCCGTGCAGACCAGTCATCAACAGGCATCAGACCGCAGCCCCAAGGTTGAGCCCGGCAGCCCTGGCCCACCGGGCAAATGCCTGGTGTGTCCTATGGCCAGTTTGGACCTGCTATTATCACACTGTCTAGCTCATTTGTCCATCCCTTCATTTCAGTGTCCTTTATATGCTTTGGTTTACTTTTTTTTTTTGCTACCCAATCTTCTCAGTTTAGCTGGGTCATCTGCATATTCAAGGTGGATGAAAAAATCCCCCAAGCTGCACTATTATATTCTGACAGCAGGACTCTTTTGCTGTCAGAATATGCTGATCTGTGCTGCAGCCAATCCGTCACAATGTTTCCAACATTCCTGTTAGAGGAGAGTCAGTTATTCAATTTCTGAACTGGCCAAACTTTTAATCATCATCATGGCCAGCCTTAGTTGCCCTGACAAACCTCTAACTATCATTTAGACCACATCACATTCCTTATCCCATAACACTTTTCAGTGTATAATTAGTAATTTGCCATGAATTAGAATAAAAAGCTGCTGCATACTGGCTGGAGCACACAGTAATTCCCACTTCCCACTTGTAAGTTAGCACCACATGCTTTGCACATTGCTCTCATCTGAACCCTTTATTGTTAACTTTTTATTACCAGCATTAATTTCACAATATATTTTTGAACATATACATTTTTTCTGTCTTTTTTAATTTTTATTCTCCCATGTATGTTATTGCATGTGTGTATATGTGTTTATAAATGTACAGTATGTGTGCATAAGTGTAAGTATGTGTGTACTGTATGTTTGGTTTTGTATATGTATGGATGTAATTGTACAGTATATGTAGATATACTGTATATATGTACAGTGCTGTGAAAAAGTATTTGCCCACTTTCAGATTTATTATTTTTTTGCATTTTTGTCACACTTAAATAACTCAGATCATCAAACATATTAAATGATTACACAAAGATAACCTGAGTAAATACAAAATGCAGTTTTTAAATGATGGTTTAATTTATTAAGGCAAAAAAACTGTCCAAACCTGCCTGGCTTTATGTGAAAAAGTAATTGTCCCCTAAACCTAATAACTGGTTGTGCCACCCTTGGTGGCAACAACTAAATCAAGCATTTGCGATAACTGCCAATGAGTCTTTCACATTGCTGTGGAGCAGTTTTGGCCCACTCTTATTTGCAGAATTGTTTTAATTCAGCCACATTGGAGGGTTTTCCAGCATGAATGGCCTGTGTAAGGTCATGATACAGCATCTTAATTGGATTTAAGTCCGGGCTTTGACTAGGCCACTCCAAAACCTAAATTTTGCTTTGTTTGAACCATTTGGAGGTGGACTTGCTGTTGTGTTTCGGATCTTTGTCCTGCTACATAACCCAAATGCACTTGAGCTTGAGGTCACAAACTGATGGCCAGACATTCTCTTTTAGGATTTTCTGGTAGAACTCAGAATTCATGTTTCCATCAATTATGGTAAGTCGTCCAGGTCCCGAAGCTGCAAAGCAGCCCCAGACCATCACACTACCACCACCATGTCTGACTGTTGGTATGATGTTCTTGTTATGAAATGCTGTATTAATTTTATGACAGATGTAACGGAACGCACACCTTCTAAAAAGTTTAATTTTTGTCTCATTAGTCCACAGAATATTTGCCTAAAAGTCTTGGGGATAATCAAAATGTTTTTTGGTAAATGTGAGATGAGCCTTTGTGTTCTTTTTAGTCAGCAGTGGTTTTGGCCTTGGAACTCTCTCATGGATGCCATTTTTGCCCAGTCTCTTTCTTATTGTTGAATCATGAACACTGATCTTACCTGAGGCAAGTGAGGCCTGCAGTTCTTTAGATGTTGTTCTGAGTTCTTTTATGACCTACTGGATGGGTCGTTGTCATGCTCTTGGAGTAATTTTTGTAGGCCGGCCACTCCTGGGAAGGTTCACCACTGTTCCAAGTTATCTCCCTTTGTGGATAATGGCTCTCCCCATGGTTCACTGGAGTTCCAAAGCCTTAGAAACAGCTTTGAAACCCTTCCTAGACCGATACATGCTTGTTTCCAATCTGTTCTTGATTTTTTTTTAGATGGTGGCATGATGTGTGGCTTTTTGTGATCTGTTAGCATGCTTCACTTTGTCAGACAGCTTCTATTTATGTGATTTCTTGATTCAACAGGTCTGGCAGTAATCAGGCCTGGGTGTGGCAAATGAAATTTAATTCAGCTTTCCAAAAAATTGTGGTTAATCACAGTTCATTCATGATTCAGCATGGGAGTGAGGAATTACTTTTTCACAAAGGGCCAGGCAGATTTCGACAGCTTATTTCCCTTAATAAATGAAATAATAATTTAAAAACTGCATCTTGGATTTACTCGGATTATGTTTGTGTAAAATTAACATTTGTTTGGTGATCTGAATCATTTAAGTGTGAGAAAATGCAAAAAAAAACCAGGAAGGGGGCAAATACTTTTTTACAGCACTGTATGTGTGTATGAGTGTGTGTGGAGGTACAAATATGTACGTGGTAGAACTGCATGATTAATCATTAAGAATTGAGATCGCAATTTTTTTCCCCTCGCGATCTTAACAAAGCATTCTCCCGATTCTTTCTATGCAGAGAATTCTCGGCTCAAGCCGTCAGCTGTCAAAACAAAACAGGCAGTTTGCCAAGTATCACAACATTCCTCAGCCACGGAGCTAACTATAAACATTGTAGCATTTTGTTCTTTAGATCAAATGAATGAACTTTGGTCTGTAAATGAGGGAAATTTAACCACTTAAAGACTAAACCCTTTTCTGACACTTGTTGGTTTCAAGTTAAAATCATTTTTTTTGCTAGAAAATTACTTAGAACCCCACAACATTATATATATATTTTTTAGCAGCGACCTTAGAGAATAAAATGATGTTTTTTGCAATATTTTATGTGACACTGTATTTGCGCAGCGGTCTTTCAAATGCAATTTTTTTGGAAAAAAAAAAACTTTTATTTTAAAAAAGTAAACAGTAAAGTTAGCCCAATTTTTTTTGTATAATGTGAAAGATAATATTACACCTCGAGAATCATAAGAGAATCGTGATCTTTATTCGAAGCAAAAAATTGTGATTCTCTTTTTGGTCAGAATTGTGCAGCTCTAGTACATGGATGTATGAATATATGCACGTTTATATGCTTTATGCTTTCTATTAGTACATCATACTTTACGTTTTTCACTTTACTCCATGCATACAAAGTTCAGAGTCATCTACTATTCTAGCTCTACGGTTTATTGCATAATTTTAGCCATATGTCACATATGTGAAATAAATTGAGGGTTTTTTTCTCTCAAATTTTTGTGTCACACTGGCACATTGATATGTATATGTTTCTGCTTCGCTTCATGATTTATAGACATTGTTGCCCCATCTGTATTTGTTTTCTTTCATCAATGATCCTGTATACCCCCCCCCCCCATTTCATTATATTTCTACTTCCTCATATTTTTCCTTCCTGGCCAATCAGTACATACCTTCTCAGTCTATTACCCATGTCTATTAATAAAAATATGTGTGGTGAAAGCTCTTCTTACTCATGTCAATATCAGTATCAGTGTCTTTCCATTTATGTACCGGTATGTTTACACAGCTCTCCTTCACCTCTCTGCAGCTCCACTCCTTCTTTCATTCTCATCTGAGACTCACCAGTGCTGTTCAGTCCTCCCCTTGTCCATCATCTATGTCAACAACAGCACACTACCCCATAGTCCTCATGCAATTGGTATCCTCCCCCCATCCAAATGTAGCACTGGTAGATTTGCGATCTACCATATGTTAGGTAAATTTAGTAACTTGTTCGTTAGGAAGGTTAGGTTTGCCTCTGTTTCAGCTTGGCTGACGTTGTGTGTGTTTCCAGACTGACCGGTGGGTGTCGCTGTTATCACTGGTCAGTGTTGGAAAGGCAACGTGTTGAAGCTTATGGATGCTATTCTGTCCCGGAGACAACTCAGTGGAGGTGGTCCTCCGAGTTGCATTCTGGGCGAGGGTATTTATGGGACAGACGCCATATTGTGGGATTCGTTTTACAGCCACCTGCTGGCCCTCCTGGCCGACAGGTATGCCTTAGAGAGCAATCTCGTGGTCCTCCGTTCCGGAGGCCCACTTCGCTGCGGCGCATGGGTGGGCCCAGAAGCTTGTCTGGGGCCTACCACTGCAGCCGAGGAATGGTCCTGAGCTGTCTATCCAGAGTGAAAAAGCTGGACAACCGAGGAGATCCCAGGGGAGGACCCATCATGGAAGGATCATGCAGCATGCTGGTCTAGAGAGGGGCCTGGTGACTCGGTTGGAGGACGTATCCTAAAGTAACTATACAGCATAGTGTTGCCGGGTTGGCTTAAAGGTTCAAGCACTGTGACTGACGTTCAACGCATAAAGACCAATACATCCTGTGGCAGAGGATAGTACAGGTTTATCCCAACAAGTCTGTGGCAGAGACTTTTGCTCGTGCTACGTACTGGCTGCTAGGCAAATGAGAGAGGCCTATCCAGGCGAGCAAAGAGTGTGCCCCACGAGGGGAGCGCATTCTATTGTAATATCCAAATTCTACCAGGACATTTGTCAAGAATCCTACAAGAAGATATTTGAGTTTCTTCTGCAGTTTCCCTTCTGCCTCTTTCCTGCTACTTCCTTAGTAAATTGCTTAATAAAGCATTGAAACATACTAAAGTGTTGGTGCATGTATCGTCCAGAGGTGAACTCAACGGAACCCTAGACCCGGTGCCGGTAAAACAGAGGGAAGGAGAGTGAAGGTAACAAGCCCGCTTAAACCAGCAGCTCCATCGAGAGTTATTTCTACACAAATGTGATGCTTTTTCTTCTATTTAAATTCCCACAATGGAAAATCTCTCTCCTTTGCTGTACTCATTTAAACTGGTTATATACTAGAAGAATTTCAAACTCTAATTTATTTTTTTAAAAATTCATAGGAAAATGTGTACAAAAATTCTCAGAACATTCGACTGTTTGAAAGTAGTTCAAGGTTTCATTTACTATTTACATTTAATTTTGGAATGAATATACTTTACCAAACAACAACCATACTGTTAGAAATTTGTACATATGAGAAAACGTTTCCATCCTGTTTTATAAAACTTTTCTTGTGACTGTGGTCGAAAACAAACGTCGATTTGACCCAATAATGATTAGAAAAATGAATGCATGTTCTTACAACAAAAAATGTTGAACAAAATTCTACTAGTGTATACCCAGCTTCACACTGACCTAACCTGCCCTTCTGAAATGTTTCCAAGCAGTGTAACACAGGTATGTGTCTCTTTATGTTCTCTTTCATATGCTCTCTTATTCACTGGTATACATTCACCCCATCATTTCCACTGTGAGTTTGACATTTCCTTTCAGTACAGATCTGCTCACCTGAGTCCATTTAATCACAGTCTAAATACCTGAGGGATGCTTTCCCTCATTTTATAAAATCTTGCAGAGATAAAAATGTATTGAGGGGTGTGGCTTAGCGATGGCCGAGCGAGGAAGTGTTTTCTGAGTGCTCCTGATCTTCCCATTCCATCCCGCTAAATTGACGGCTTCACTCGGGTAACTGGAAGGCATGATAGCTACCAAAAGATACAGGACAAGATCGACAGCTGGCGACAACTTATCACTCACCCCTCGGAGTGGTATCCAGCGCTATTTCCGAGACTCACAGAGGGTATCGCCAAGCACCATTGTCTCAGCGCCACGTGCACAGTATATGGCAGAGGAGGCTGTACTGGATTTACCTGGATCCCCTGCTCCATCCACCGCTTCAGATTTCTCTTCAGAAACACCAGCTGTCTTTCATACAGACATGGCTGGTCCGTCACAAATGCCAAGCAGTATGCCTAATGACCTCCGCGCCATCTTACAGGCCCTCCCTACCAAGGCTGACATTGAAACCCTTATCCTCCGTGTGGAGGAAGCTCATAGTCGGGACATTCAGGAGGTCAGGGAGGAGTTACATGCACTCACGGACCGAGTGGACTCCGGAGAAGCCTCGATCTCTTCCCTCACTCACCGGATCTCGGAGCTGGAGCGCTCCCAGGAAGCTCAAGCAGCTACAGCCGTAGATCTGCAACTCCATTTGGAGGACATGGAGGACTGCAGCCGCGGCAACAACTTGCAGCTGCGGGGCCTTCCTGAGGCCACCGGGGTAGAGGACTTGGCGGCGACAGCAGTGGCCATTTTCCAGAGGGTCCTGGGCGCAGCTCTACCATCCCTTGAGCTAGATCAGGTCCATAGAACCCTCGGACCCAAACCGGCGGATCTGGATAGACCCCGGGACGTGCTCTGCAGGATCCATCACTACACCCAGAAGGAGCTCATCCTCTGCAAGGCCTGGGAGTGTGGAGATGTGGAATTTGACGGCGCTACGATCAAGATCCTACCGGACCTTTCCAGAGCCACACTGCAGAGAAGGGCTATGTTATGTCCAGTCTTGGATCTGGCCAGGCGACAGGGTTGCACATACCACTGGGCATACCCCTTGGTGGTAACCTTCCGCAATGATACTGCCTCTTTCACCCTACGCTCTCCTGCGGATCTGCCAGATCTCTTTGCCTTTCTGGGAACTGAACCACTGAGGGTCCCGCACTGGCTCACTATTATCCCTTGCCCCGCAGGCTGCCCGGGACCCTCCGTGAACAGAAATCATCAGCCTCTACGCCAGCAATGATCCAGGAGGAGACACTGGGCATCCCCAACTGAAGAGACACGTGAGTCCTGACTGTTCTGATTGATACCAGTTCCTCCCTAAAAACTGCACATAGATGACTTTATTTATCCCTCAGTTGCTTATTCTAACTGTTCTGTAACGCTGTAGTTACAGCGACACCCAGGTTACCCGCCTCTCCCCGGCAGCCAACTCTGTCCTACACCGGTTTCTGGATTCTCTCCCCCCTCCTCCAGATGCCTGTCATCATTGGATGGTATCGGAGCCTCCTAACCCAACAGGTCCCTTGTCAGCAGACTTTAAGTGGTGAAACTCTGCTCTTACGGGATCAGATGAGGACTTGGAGATCCATGCAGGAAGTAGCGGGGAGAACTCCTGCAACACCCATCTATCATGACATTCACAAGCACTGCTCGTCCCTGCTTGGGATAAGTTGCATTCTACTATGCCCCGCAGATCCCTGGACACTATCGGTATAACAACATACCAGACTATACATGCATTTATATGTCTAGTGGGAGATATACAGGCCCTGCGGATGCTGGGTGGGTCTCCCCCCCTCTCTATTTTGATCTACCTACTGATACTATCTGCTGCTTCATGTTGCCTCCCCCCTGCTGTTTTACCGGCCTTGGTTGGGGGGCTGGTCCTCCCCCCTTCCGGGTCACACTGGTCACATTGTTCAGTTGGGTGTCTTGGGGGTTATAAGTGCGGGCTCCCCCCTGAGATCCCCATGGGTAGTTGGGGGGTGGCACTGATGAGGTGTGTATTTTTGAATGGTGTTGCGGAGGGGGGGTGGGGTGGACTTGTGTGATAACAGGTTCCTGCCTGATTGGGGATGTTTGGCTCTGTAGCCGTCGACACCGGAAAGACAAGTCCATATACCGGGTGAAGAGAAAGTAGTTATTACTGTTGTTAACATTTTTTTTTTTTTAGGCGAATAAGTGTTATCTATGTGCTTTATACAATTTCAACATAACCTTGGGACTGTGCTTATCTCTCCTCCTTTCTTTTTATCTGGTCTTGTAGATTTCACAAGACCTGTTATTGTATATTAGCTGTCAGTATTCTTACATTATCATATTGCAATCGGGATGGGGGGGAGTAGTTGGTGAGCCCCTACGTCAGCTGTTTCTTTCCGCTATTCCACATAGGTCCGCGCTCGATCTCCAGATCCGTTCTGGTGAGCGTCTTAGCACCACAGCGCTACCTTCTGAGATTGCAAAATTTTAGACCCGTTAGGAGTGTCCTGATTACCTCTTCTACTTCTATTTCTTCTCTCATCTTTCTACTCCCCCTTAGATATACCTTCCTCTTCTTTTCCGCCACCTCCTCTTCTTTCCCTCTCTCCCTCTTTTTCTGACCCCCTTTACCCCTCTAATTTTTTTTTCTCCCTCCTAACAAAACCGGGGCCATGGAGGCAGTGGAAGTGCTCTCCCTAAATGCAAATGGCCTAAATATACCTGAGAAGAGGCGCATGCTTCTACAGGATCTACGCCATCTTAAGACTGACTTAGCATTTGTGCAAGAGACACATTTTAGAGGAGGCAACCTTCCCATACTGAAAAAAATTTTTTTCCCGAATGTGTACCATTCCACGAATGGGTCCGCCAAATCACGTGGCGTATCCATACTCATTTCATGATCCACTCCTTGGAAATGTGGGGACATAAAAGCCGACCTAGAGGGACGTTATTTGTTCCTTAGGGGCACGATTGGCGGCATCGAGGTGACCCTAGCGAATCTTTATGTACCTAACAGCCAACAGGATCATTTTATCACCATGACGTTAAACTTATTGCTTGCATTCTCTAAGGGCCAACTGATACTTGGGGGGGACTTTAATGTCCCCCTCATTCCCTCTGAGGATACCTCCACAGGACATTCCTCAATCACACCTGGCATGCGGAAATGAATTGCCCGGTCTCTCCATAGGGTGCAACTAATAGATGCTTGGCGACTCCTCCACCCGACTGAAAGGGACTAAACCTTTTATTCTTTGCCACATAAACTGTACCTGAGGATTGACTGCTTCCTCATCACTCACTCCCAACTTCATGCAATCCGGGCTTCCTCGATTGGAGCTATTACATGGTCCGACCATGCCCCTGTCCTATTATCTTATGCCCTGACTGATTCCCTCACCTCTAGGCCCAGGACTTGGAGGTTAAATGAAAGTCTTCTACAAGATGAAGAGGTTCTCCAGGATGTAGTTAAGGAGCTAGACTGCTATTTTCGAACGAACGACACCCCTGACAGTAGCCCGGGCATTGTTTGGGAAGCCCACAAGGCGGTGATCCACAGGGTATTAATGAAACACGGGGCGCGCATTAAGAGGCGGTGCACTGCACAGTTGACGTTGCTTCTTGATGACTTAAATCTGGCTGAAGCCCGACACAAACACGCCCAAACTTCCTCTTCAGAGGCGGAGATTCTGCTATTACGCACAAAAATTACTGACCTAATGATGTTCTGGGCTAAGGCAGCAATACAGGTCTGCAGGCGGGTTTCATACAAATCGGGTAACAAATGTGGTAAGCTTCTAGCCAGATCCCTGAAAGAGCAAGTGCTTGCAAATTATATACCGCACATCATAACATCCTCCGGTCGAAAGATCACTCTCCCACGGAATATAGCAGTGGAATTTAAAGATTTTTATGCGTCGCTATACCACCTCTCGACGTCACCCCCCTCAATCCCACATAGACGACTACTTGATTAAATCAGACATGCCCAAACTGTCCACGGAAGTTAGCAAATTACTTGACGCACCCATCAATATAGAGGAGATACAGTCGGCAATAGGGGCCACAAAGCTAGGGAAAGCCCCTGGACCGGATGGGTTAACTACTCAATATTATAAAACTCTACTGCCATCCCTCGGGAACTTTATGCACAAATTTTTGCATTCTCTTGTGACTCTCTCTCGGTACACATCGTGGTGATCCCCAAGGAGGGAAAAGACCCGACAGCATGTGGAAACTATAGGCCAATTTCGCTTCTCAACGTGGACCCCAAAATCTTTACGAAAATACTGTCCACTAGGATCCAATGTTATCTCCCGTCCCTGATCCATTTAGACCAAGTTGGCTTTGTCCCAACCAGGGCGGCAAGGGACAACACAATTAAGGTCCTTAACCTCCTACATGCGGTCAATAAAGATAAAACTCCCTGTGTCTTCCTAAGCACGGACGCGGAGAAGGCTGGGTGAACTGGCAATTCATGTCTTCCGTTCTAAAGCATATAGGGCTGGGCAACACCATGTTACACTGGATAAACTCGATTTATGCTGAACCCTCAGCTCATGTCCGAGCCAACGGGGTTCTGTCGGACGCCTTTGAGATCAAAAATGGAACACGCCAGGGTTGCCCATTGTCCCCGCTCCTTTTCGCCCTGTCACTGGAATCTTTCCTGCGCACTGTGCGTGCCAACCCGGACATCACTGGAGTGTTTATGGGAGAACCACAGCAGAAGATTGCTGCATATGCGGACGATATGCTGTTCTCACTCACGAGTCCAATGATCTCCCTTCCAAACCTCTTAAGAGAATTCAAAACATACGGTAGTCTTTCGAACTTGAAGATTAATTTCAACAAGTCTGAGGCCATGGGTGTAGGTTTACCCCCATGCCTTATCACAACTCTCCAATCCAGCTTTAAATTCAAGTGGACGAACACTGACCTGAAGTATCTGGGTATATACATCCCCCCCAAAATGTCACAGATATTCCACCTGAATTTTCCTCCGCTACTGGCAGTAGTGAGGACACTTCTTGCCAAGTGGCATACGGGGTTACATTTATGGATCGGTAGATGTAATATACTCAAGATGTGCATTCTTCCTAAATTTCTCTACCTTTTACAAGCCCTCCTGATCCAAATCCCCACTAGCTATTTTGACCAGACTGAAGCTCTTTTTTTTACTTTGTATGGGCACACAAGAGGCCTAGACTTAATACTTACGTTACCCAAACAGCACGGAGGCCTAGCAGTTCTGGACCTTCGTAAATACCACCAAGCGACTCATTTAACCAGACTGATTGACTGGAATCATCATCAGTTCACTAAATTATGGCCCTGGCTAGAACAATCCCAGTGTAGCATACCTCTGAACAGAGCTCCCTGGTGCTATAACTTGTTACCAAGAGACGTGAAAACCCACCCCCTGATAGGTACGACTTTACGAACCTGCTCAACCCTCTTTACCAGATCCCGTCTTACGACACCTGATTCCCTGCTTCGTCCAATATTGGGAACCCCGAAGTTTGCCCCCGGTTACACAGACCCCATCTTTTGCTCCCTGAGAAGCTCAGGTCACTTTCAAGCCTCCCATTTTCTCGTGAACGGTAAATGGGTGACCACATCTGAACTTATGAACCCAGACGGACCATTTCGTTTGGATTATTGGAGGGCCCTTCAACTTAGCCATTTGCTCAAATCATTACCTCCCCCTGGGAATTCTGATCAAACCCTAACCACTTATGAGACCTACAACACATAATTCAGAAGTTCACTGAACGCCCAATCACAGCTGATCCAGCCTTTTTTCTACTCCATGCCTCTAACATTTCACGTAAGACATAGAAAAAGTCACTACTCCATCACTTACTCGATGCTGCCAAGTCATGTATCCCCAAGTATGCTGGAAATCCACACAATCTCCAACCATTAGCTTGTGGCTTAGGAGGGTGGAGGGCATTAAAAACCTGGAGGATCTAATTCTAACGGCCCGCCATCAGACTGAACAGTTCACCAAAACATGGTCCACTTGGAACATGTTTATCTTCTTGGATGAAGGTAGGGCACTTATGGAAGGGGAAACAACAATTGGATTAGCCTCAGTATAGATTAATGGTAGATCGGAGAGGCACGCAGAGGTCAACCGCCCGTGATGATTTGAGCTCATAGCCCGAGACGTGCGTGTGCGCTGCCTCCATGAGCCCCAATTTTCATTTTCATTTTTATTTTTATTTTCATTTTCATTCTCATTCTCCTCCTTTACCCCCCTCACCTTTGCACCCCTACTTCCCTCTCCCACCTCCCCCCCCCCTCTCATCTTTCCCTTCCCACGTCCCTTCATCCTGTTGTTATATGTCTAGGCACATGGGGACTTATAGGTTCCCCCATGGGCCTACACTACTCTGCCCCTCTATTACACTTGAAAATGGGGCGGGATTCATGGAACCATCCAGGATCCCAAAGAGGAACTGCAGAAGCAAGATACTTTTTGTCTTGGCAGAAGATGGGGGTGGTTGCAACTATTAAATCTCTCAAGCCTGGAGATGATAATCACTTTAGATAGGTATAATCTATGGTCCAGGAGTATTTGGATACCATGTCTATGCCATGTTAAGTTGTTCTATTCACCCTTTACCATTGTATCTTTCTTTATTGATGATTAAGGATGTTGTATTCCGTGTGTTTTTGCCCTTTTAAGAATAATAAATAAAAGATTTGAAAAAAAATGTATTGATCTCTTTTGAACATAATTACAATGATTTTACTTACCATAACATATTTTGTGGTCTTAGGTTTTTTTATGCAGTAGTTTCAAAGATTAAATTTGTATATGATGTCCTAGACACAGTGATTCTCATAACATGGTCATTTAACATCACTGCCAAGTCTCTTTTAATTACACAGTTAATTATACAGTATGTGATAGTTATAATATTCATTTTTTTTTTATAGAGATATTGCCTACAATTGTATTTGTTGCGCTCTTTGCTAAGGAAGTCTTTGGCATTAGCATGTAATATATCTCTAAGTATGCTATTCACTGGTATCAGATATTGTATGGAAAAAGATTTATGCCTGTTGAAGTTTATATGTATTGTTTTTTTTTACTTACATATTTACTTTTATATCAATGGCTTTTTATTTTTAGTTTTGTGACTTACGTTATGCAGTTGTTTTGTAACCCTGATGAAGAAGGAGTCTATTTGGCCCCAAAACATGTTCGATATTTTTATGAACAAGTTTTATAATTAAAACCTTTGGACTTGTGGACATTTGTTTGGTGCTTTCATTTGACTATATGTAATCAATCGTCCATGTCCAGCCTGGCAAGCATGGCTGTCTTTGACATGGGCAGCAGAGCAAAGAACAGGAAAAAAAATCACCGTACATAGGCTCGGGGGTGCATTAAACTGAACACCCCCAAGTGCGATGGGGTGACAATGCTAACGTGAGCATTGCCTATGAATAAAGATAAAACTGGCAGATTCAGCCAGATATTTTATTACCAAAGACAAGCTATTGGGAAAGACAACTGACAGCACATCTTTACACTTTATCTAAGTGATAAGTGATTGTTTAAAGTGTTTAAAGTGTTACCAAAGTCAAAAAAGTTTTTTTAATTAAAATAACAAACATGTTATACTTACCTGCTCTGTGCAGTGCTTTTGCACAGAGTGACCCCGATCCCCCTCTTCTGGGGTCCCAAGTGGCGATCTTGGCTCCTCCTCTTCTCCTTGGGACTACCATAGCCAGCCGCTGGCTATAGGGAGAGCCTAGCATGCGCACTGCTGACCTGTGTATCTATGGAGCTGCGCTCCATAGACTTACACAGCAGGACTTAGGCCCGCCCCCCCACTTCCTCTTCACTGCATCTGATTGACAGCAATAAGAGCCAATGGCTCCTGCTGCTGCTCAAATGCTGTGGGAAGAGGAAAGGAGGGGAGATTAGATGCAGCTGTACACAGTGTTGATCTCTTCTCCCCTGTCTTCCCCTTCACACGGGGGGAAGGGGGGCACAGAGAAACTGGAAAAATGTTTTACCTTAATGAAAACAATGCGTTAAGGTATAAAACATTTTTAGGTTTAGTAACACTTTAAGGGCTCATTTACATTTGCTTCGACTTCAACACACATTAAAGTGCCTACCACTTCAGCATTATTTTTTGATGCTTCGTGGTGCTTTGATGATGCTTCTGTGGTGCTTTTTTGAAGCTTTAATGAAGCTTGGCAGATGCCCAGTGTGTGTGTGTTGATATCTCATACCTGCATTTTCCCCAAAACAAAGCGAGCATAAAGCTATATAAAAGCCTCTCAAAAGCTTCAAGAGAGGTTTGTCATAGACATAATAGACAGTTCATAGATATCTATGGAGGTAATGAAGATGCTTTAAAGCATCACTAAAGCAGCATGGGGTATAATTTTTTAAGCAAAGCAAACGCATGGTGTAAACAGGACTGTAAACTAACCAATTTATTTAGTGACAGGGGCTTTGACTGGCATTCAGAGAGGTTTAAAAAAAGTATGTCCAAAGCCATGTTTTGAAGCAAATGTAAACGAGCCCTAACGGTATTTACTAAGTGATAGGGAATTCCAACCATGACAATATTTATTGTGTTTATTACATGTGTGTCTAGTTTTTCTGTTGCATTTATCTCACAAAATAGATGCCCTTTCACAAAACTTACAAGTTAATAAAACTATGATGAGAAAATGCACTGTGAAAAACACATTTCAAATCCAACAGTAGATTGAGAGATATTAGCAATTGTATTTACAGTATATGCAGATCTAGCCTTTTCTTGTGAAGTGCCTGCTGTCCCTATCTTCTGAGCCTCCTTATTGTTAAGTAAGGTTGCCCTGACCTTGTTTTAAGCATTTCCTTGCCTTAAAATTTATTATACATTATTGACTATCTAGAATAGGTTCAGCAATGATGTAGCATGCACATCATTGGAAGTCAAAGGTTTATGGTCACCATAAATTTCAAAAGGTGCCCATATAGTTTAAACAGAAGTATCTAAATGTATTCTCCAAAGGTGAAAGTACTATTTGAATATAAGAGTTGTGGAATCATCTTTCATTAGAACTGATTTAAACAGACATGAAACATACTATAGAAAAAAATCGATATCCGTTTTAAACAATATTTTTTTCTATATGTTTAGAAGCTTGAAAAACTAATATTTTGCACACACACACATACTGTATGTAGATAGATAGATAGATAGATGTATATATAATTTTAAATATACTTGCAAAAGACCATTTTAAAAGCAACATTTAACACAGGCTTTTTTATGACACTAGGCTTACAAAGTATAACCAGATTTCTAATTAAAAAAGAAAAGCCTTTCACTGTCTATGCAAGTGATAAATGCTTTGCAAGTTTAAAATCCGGGCAGATTCCTTCTCTGCTAGCAGAACAGAGAGGAAGGGCCCTAATCTGCAGGGCTGGACTGGGACAAAAATTTGGCCCTGGACTTCACCCAGACTGGCCCACTTTGACAGGTCTCTCCCATGCCGGCTTGCCACCCAAGCCCCCCCCCCCCACTAGCTATTAGCCGTTTTACATTATTTCTCTTATAGGCAGTATCAGTGGGGAAGCTAGACATTATTTCACCTGGGGCAAAGAATCAGTTTGGCGCCCCCCCCCCCCAATGGAACAAGATTAGGCAGGAAAGTGAGGCCGCCCTCCTTCCAGATCGTATGATGAGCTTCTAAGTGTGGACTCCTGAGCATCATGTCTGTATTCAGGCGCGCTGCATAACTAGCCAGGGAGAGGAGGTGAGCACTGCGGGGGGGGGGGGACAGAGGACTGGAGGGAGGCAGCGGTCCACTGTCACTGAAATCGGCCCACTGAGCCATCGGCCCACCGGGAAACTCCCTGTAGTCCCAATGGCCAGTACATGCCTGCTAATCTGTGTCATTCAGCTGCTTCCTATTTATATGGCATATCTGTGTTTATCAAGACTAGTAGCCCTACAAAGCAGGGAATTCATGATGCTTTGATGTTGCCACACTATATAAAATGTACTTCTGTTTTTTTTCTGTCTTATCTGAAAGCTTAGTAATTTTCCAAGACTGGTAATTTTCTGTTCTATTGCTCCACTATGTATTATTTATTTTCAATAAAATTATCGTCCTATACTTCTATTGTTGTTGGCCTTTTTGTCTGGTCCAGAGCTGTTAGTTCTCTGTTGGTAAATTGTGCATTGTCTCACAGTGTACAATTTAACCACTTGCCTACTGGGCACTTTTACCACCTTCTTGCAATGGCTACTTTTCAGCTTTCAGCGCTGTCACACTTTGAATGACAATTGCGCAGTCATGCAACACTGTACCCATATGACATTTTTATGATTTTATTCTCACAAATAGAGCTTTCTTTTGGTGCTATTTAGTCATCACTGTTTTTTTTTTGTTTTTTTTTGCTAAATAAACAAAAAAAACAAACATTTTGAAAAAAATAAATAAAATGTAATAGTTTGTTTTAAAATTTTGCAAACAGGCAATTTTTCTCCTTCACTGATGGGCACTGATGAGGCTGCACTGATGGGCACTGATAGGTGGCACTGATGGGCACTTATAGGTGGCACTGATGGGTAATTATATAGGCAGCCCTGATGGTCACTTATGAGCCTGCACTGATAGGTGTCCCTGATGGGCACTGATAGGTGGCACTGGTGGGCACTGATTGGCAGCACTGTTGGACACTGTTGGGACTGCACTGATAATCAGTGCCCTGATTATCAGTGCATATGTCCCTAACACAAGCTGATTACTGGCTCCCGTCTTCCCGTATTCTCTCCTCACACTGTAAGCGTGAGGGGAGAAAAGCTGATAATCAGCTTGTGTTTACATCCTGTGATCAGCTGTCATTGGCTGACAGCTGATCACGTGATAAAGGGCTGCTGTGATTGGCCCTTCACCCTGATCTGCAATCAGCTGAGTTCAAAGGACTGGACAATCACAGAGTGCGTGCCACAGGGGATGCCCACCCGGGACTGGAAGCCTGCACTGTAGCCATCTTTCGGCTGTAGTGTGGACGGCAAGCGGTTAAATTAATCTGTTTTTTTTCATTGCTGATTTTTTCTTGTGTATACTCTAGGTTTGAAAGTTATGATGCATCATTGAAAAACATTATGCTGTTGAACTCTATAAGAACATTTTTTTCATTCTAGATGTATGCTGAGGCCAAGAAAGGGTTGGGAACTCAAAAAGGAGCATTTTTTCTCTGGTTTTTTATGACAAATAAGCAAATGTGACTGGGTCTTAAGACTGAATTAGAGAAATTGTTGGTGGAGAAGGTTGTAGTTGCTCAGAGATGTCCATTAATCCCTAGCAAGATGCTAGATTAAAGTAGTAGTTTAATATATTAGTGTAAGTTGTTTTATTTGTGATTGTACTCTGTAAAGTGTTGCAGAAATTGTTTACTTCAGAAGATGTAAAAAAACAAATACGCTATTTGTGCCAAAAATTAGCTACTACAACATAACTTAAATGAGAAAAAGCATACAGGAAAATAAAAGTTCTTGCTTTCATACTTATGTTTTCATTGGATAGAAATAAAATTATCAGAATATTAGTTATTAAAGTTCTATTCGGACTATAAATTAACCTCTTAGTGCCGACAGTACCCAAATATGTGTACCAAAATATAAACAAACATGTGCCGAGAGCACATGCGCTCCGCGCTCCTGGCACAGCTACCTATACCTAACAGAAAGCTCCCGATCGCTAATTGAGATCGGAAGCTTTCCAAGCATGTGACCGCTGTGACAGCCAATCATGGTGGTCACATGATCATAAACCCTGCCCCACATCCCAGCATCAGAAACCCCTTAAAGGGCTGGGAGGAGCTGGAGTTAAGGGGTTAAATAAAAGCACCTTTTGGATAAATAGTTACATGCTAAAAAGGATGGCAATACAGTATATATATATTCTGCCTAAATGAGCCAACAGTTAGAGAATAATTAATTATTTATGCCCTATATTTTAAATATTTTTGAAAAGTGGATTTATAGATATTTAACTGACTTGGGATGGTAATACTTCATCGAAATAAGGAATATATTAAAATTATAACTGAAAATGTCTCAAGTGAAGAAACCCTTAAATCAATTTAATTTATTATAGTATGTCCACCGGCTGATGCTGCATCTAATTTATAAGCTTTCCAAACCAAATGATTAGTCCATTTAAAAATAAATTGATAATGTCAAGTTTATTTAACTGGCAATTAAATGAATGAATCTTATTTAAACCTAGGTACCATTTTAACATGTTGAATTGGGTAAGCGTTTGTACACAAGTAATAGAAGAAAGTCAAGAAATCAAGTAGAATTCAAATCTAATCTGAAAAAGATTGTTAAATTTAGCACTACAATACTATTATAACCTGAAGGATCCACAACTAACAGTGTAAAAAAGTTATTGTCCTCAGTTTTTTACCTAATTTATGCCTACAGTAAGTAGTGATAACCTGAATGTACATCGTTTCATTCCCAGGCTCGTTCAGCAAGCTCTACTGAAGTTTGAATGATGAATTAGAACCCCAATCAAGTCATGGAGGGCTGATTCAGTAATGGCTATTTTTGAGGTGAACGGACAAGGTATTGGGGAGGAGAGGAAAGGGGGAGTGGGCACTGCCCTGGGGCCAGTGGTGTATTTAGGTTTTGTGCTGCCCTAGGCCTGACTAAGCTCACGCACCCCCTAATATAACTATGACCCACCCCTTCCTGTCAAGGCCACACCCCTTCCTTTTTAAGATCTACCCTGTCATCTTCATGGGAGGACAGAGGGACGCCGCAGGAGGAGGACAGTGAGGGATGCGGCATCTTTTCATTTGGGGGGTAAGGGGATATGTGCTGGGTGCTTTGGGAGGCTCTTTCACTGAAGTCGTGACCCTCCTCTGTGGCTCCTCCTCCTCCTGGCTGTGTACACTAGAACATTGGAGCCGAGAAGGAGAAGGGAGGAGGAGCCGAGGAGTGTGTGTGGCTGACAGTGGGGAGAGAGGTGTCGGCTGCCACGGAAAGCCCATCGCCGCTTGTGGGACTCTGGGCGGCAAATGTCCTGGGTGCCCACGCTGGTGCATCCCTGTCTGGCCAGTTACCGAAACTCAGTGCCGGAACTTGTGGGCTCCGGGACCGTGGCGTCACTGGGGTTGGCCTAGAGGATATCAGGTTAGGCACTTCCTAATGGTTCAGTGTACAGCGTGGCTCTGGTGGTGCGGGTACAGCTTGGCTCTGGTGGTGTGGGTACAGCTTGGCTCTGGTGGTGTGGGTACAGCGTGGCTCTCTGGTGGTGCGGGTACAGCGTGGCTCTGGTGGTGCGGGTACAGCATGGCTCTCTGGTGGTGCATGTACAGCATGGCTCTCTGGTAGTGCGTGTACAGCGTGGCTCTCTGGTGGTGCAGGTATAGTGTGGCTCTGGTGGTGCGGGTACAGCGTTGTTCTCTGGTGGTGTAGGTACAGTGTGGCTCTGGTGGTGCGGGCACAGCGTGGCTCTGGTGGTGCGGGTACAGCGTTGCTCTCTGGTGGTGCGGGTACAGTGTGGCTCTGGTGGTGCGGGTACAGCGTGGCTCTGGTGGTGCGGGTACAGAGTTGCTCTCTGGTGGTGTGGGTACAGCATGGCTCTGGTGGTGCAGGTACAACGTGGCTCTCTGGTGGTGCGGGTACAGCATGGCTCTCTGGTGGTGTGGGTACAGCGTGGCTCTGGTAGTGCGGGTACAGCGTGGCTCTCTGGTGGTGTGGGTACAGCGTGGCTCTGGTGGTGTGGGTACAGCGTGGCTCTGGTGGTGCGGGCACAGCGTGGCTCTGGTGGTGCGGGTACAGGTGTACAGTGTGGCTCTCTATCTGGCTTCCCCCAGCACAGTATTCTTTTTCTCCTCCTGTAACACCCCCCAGCAGAGTGCATGCATGCTGGGGGCTGTAGCATGATGTCTGTGGACACACAGGGGCCGCCACTCTTCAGGGACTACTTTTCCCATGATGCCCCCAGAGTCTTCTGATTGGCCCTCTGCTGTGGCCAATCATGGGGAGGGAATCAGCAGTCAGGAAGCTGGGCGGCGGCACGGCAAAACCAATTAGAGCCGCTCTCTCTCTTTTCTCCCTTCAGCTGACAGAAAGGAGAGGGGGGCGAGCGGGGGAGATACACAGACAACCCGCATCTCTCCTCTCCCTGTCACAGCGCTGCTACTCCATTTACCAGAGAACTTGGCAGCAGCAGAGAACTCCCCGCTCGCCCCCCTCCCCTTTCTGTCAGTCGAAGGGAGAAAAGAGAGAGGCTCTAATTGGTTTTGCCGTGCCGCCGCCCAGCTTCCTGACCGCTGTTTCCCGCCCCATGATTGGCCACAGCAGAAGACCAATCGGAGAGAGAGAATCACGGCTTTACGGGGGTGGCTTGACGGCTCCTGCTTACACTGCTTTCTGGCCCCATCTGCAGCCGCGACGCCACTGCACTGCTAAGCTTTACTCTGCTGATGTGCCCTGCTGTGCGGGAGGAGGGCGCGGGTGCCGTTTTGGTGGGGGGGGCGGCTTTTTTGCTGTCCCCCCACAAAGTGTCGCCCTAGGCCTGGGCCTTGTTGGCCTAGGCCAAAACACAGCACTGCCTGGGGCACAGGTACCAAATCAAATTTATTTTTTACATTCCATTTGGCAGGATGCAGCTATTTCTATAATGCTTAAAGTGATACATTCAAATACATTTCTTTAAATAACATGCCCTTACAATGATGGCCTTAACTTCTGTATGAGATATACAACCTACTCCAGCAAAACTAACATTTTAAACGAAAAAAAATTGTTGTTTAAAGTGGTTGTAAACCTCGGACATGAAATCTGAACAAAACACATATTTCTATAATGTTTACATGCCTCTCTCCAGAACACAAAATGTTTTTTTCTCTCTGCTGTCTGGTTCCTCTGTTATCTGCCTGAGTAATTTCTGAAAAGTTTTCCTGACACCAGAAGGTAAAAAGGTGACAATGGAGAAATCTCCAGCTGATTGACAGCCTCAGCACTGTTCCTGTGTGCTGTGTGAAAGGGGTGTGTCCCTTGGCTCCAATCAGCTCTCAGAGCTCCTGTAGAGTGTGTAACTGTAGATCCCTGCCCCCTGCTTTGTGAGTCTGTGAAAAATCCTTTTCATCTCTGAGTTTTACAAGGATGTACAGTAGAGGAAAATGGCTGCAAATAAACGTAAACGTAAACATAAAAGTACAATGTGTGTAGGAGGATTTGTTTCAACTCTGTATAACCTGTGTCCAGTCACTTCACAGGGTATAGGTTTACAACCACTTTAAATTACCAGTAATCCTTGGCTCCCAGGTGCTTTGTTCTGGTGTTAAACAACTGACATCATGGAATTTTTTTTTTTTAAAGGGACTTGTCAAAAAGTGTGGTGCCTTTATTTGCTGTTTACTTTTATTTTGCATTCACGTATTCACGTCATTCACATAGGAAGGGCCTGGTATCTGGGGGTCTTATAATTCTTAAAGGGGGCTTACAGATTCTGATAAGCCCATGCCAGCAATCCTCCACAGACAGAGGGCTGATTTGTAAGGAGGAAGCTCTTGTCCCCTTTTTATGTTGGTGGCATGTGACCTAGCATGGTTCAAAATGGGGTGCTTGCTTGTTCCCAACTTTTCCTAGCCTGCCAGCTGCATGTTTAGATAAAGGCCTGGTATGGATTTTGGAGGGACTCCCATGCTTTTTTTTCTTTTTTTGTGTGGGGCTTCCCCTTAAAATCCATACCACACCCAGGGGTGTAGTATGGAATTTGAGGGGAACACAAGCTGATTTTGTTCTTTTGTTTTGTTTTTTACTACCCCCATTCCTATGATTATATTCATATGACAGTTAAATAGATCGGGCAGGGATACATCACTCGTTGCTAGGCTATTTGCTGAACCCTTGAACAAGCAAGACCCAGAGCTCATCTCTAACAGTAAGCTAGCAAAAAAATAGTTTAGCTAGATTACAGTGAAGATTCAAATAAAGAACGTTCACACAAGGTCCATTTAGATGTTGAAACACTGCTACTGAAATATATATATATATATATATATATATACACATACATATACATACAGTATAATACATTGTGAAGGGGAGTCTTCCTTATGCCTGGACCTTCCCCTTTAAGAATGGGTGGTTTTAATAAGCACTACATAGGAAATAAAGAGATAAGTATCCCCTAGATCAGGGGTCTTCAAACTACGGCCCTCCAGTTGTTCAGGAACTACAATTCCCATCATGCCTAGTCATGTCTGTGAATGTCAGAGTTTTACAATGCCTCATGGGACGTGTAGTTCTGCAACAGCTGGAGGGCCGTAGTTTGAGGATCCCTGCCCTAGATGAAGAACCATTTAGGTTTCAAAACTTATTGGAAGTAAACTATGAAAACAAGTGTCCCAGGAGTTGCCATTAGGAATGGGCAAACGGTTCGGCCCGAGCATAAGTTTGGGCCGAACTTTGGTTGTTTGGACATTCAGCGCACAACGAACATTATGCAGTGTTAGCGCCAAATTCGAAAGCCGCGGAACACCGTTAAAGTCTATGGGACATCAACATGAAAAAGCAAAAGTGCTCATTCTAAAGGTTTATTTGCAAGTTATTGTCATAAAAATTGTTTGGGGACCCAGGTCCTGCCCCAGGGGACATGTATCAATGCAAAAAAAGTTTTAAAAACTGCAGTTTTTTCGGGAGCAGTGATTTTAATAATGCTTAGTAAAAGTGAAATAGTGAAAAGTGAAATAATAAAAATTAAATATTCCTTTAAATATCATGCCTGGGGGTGTCTATAGTATGCCTGTAAAGTGACGCAGTTTTCCCGTGTTTAGAACAGTACCACAGCAAAATTACATTTCTAAAGGAAAAAAGTCATTTAAAACTGATTGCGGCTGTAATGAATTGTCAGGTCTCGGCAATATAGATAAAACCCACTGAAAAAAACAGCATGGGTTACCCCCAGTACATTACCAGGGCCTTTGGGTTTGGTATGAATATTAAGGGGAACCCTGAACCAAAAATTAAAAAAAAAATGCATGGGGGTCCCCCCAAAATCCAGGCCCAGGCCCTTCAGGTACATTGGTAACGGGGGACCCCTACGCCATTTTTTTTTTCAAATTTGGAGCAGGGTTCCCCTTAATTTCCATACCAAACCTGAAGGGCCTGGTATGGATTTTTGGGGGACCCCCACACATTTTTTTTTTAATTTTTGGTTTAAGGTTCCCCTTAATATTCATACCAGACTCAAAGGGCCTGGTAATGGACAAGGGGGGAAACCAATGCCATTTTTTTCAATGCGTTTTATCTATATTGCCGAGGCCCGACAATTCATTACAGCCGTGATCAGTTTTAAATTACTTTTTTCCTTTAGAAATGTCATTTTGCTGTGGTACTTAATGTGTATTCTGTCCCACTGGTACCGAGAAAGTCCATTCTTTTTTTTTTGGAGACTAGTTTGGGGAACTATCTCTCATATATTAAACAATCTGATTGTACAACCTCCTTTAGATCTACCATCAACTATGACAAATGTGACTGTGCAAACTGCAACATGCCAAAATGTCCCTTGAGCTACTTTGCCACATGTAGGGCAGCACATTGAAATCAATGGGCTGCTCTATGCGTGTCATGGGAAAAATGAGCCAAAAAATATGCACTCCCACTACAATAGGTGGGATGGGGCCTGAAAATTAAATTGGTGTGTTTTCACAAGAGCAATGAGGCTTTATTCACATCTGTACATTTCCGAATGCATTTCCAAAACGCTGCAAATGTGCATCATTACAAGATAAAGGTACCCCAAGTGTGGCAAATGCACCAAAACATGCGTTAAAAAACACACCACGCTCAACTCCAAAAAAAGTTTTGGAGCTTCTCTGGGGCAATTGTCGCATAGCCCATTTAAGTGAATGGGCTGCTCTATGCATGACGAGTGAAATACACGCCAAAATGCCCCAAAAAATGCTTACATGAATGTGAGTTTCAGTTACATGGAGATTGCCTGACAACTGAGTGTCTCCGTCTACTCCCTCCTATGTACTTGTATAAATATGGCCATACACTATGCAATATGATTGTACAATCTCTGCACAATTTCCTTTAGAATTACCAGAACTATGGAATAGGGGGACCCATCTGAACAATCCATTAAATTTGTATCAAATCAGACCCTTGCACTACATAGCTGATGGAAGATCTAAAGGAAATTGTACAATCAGACTGTACAGAAAGTAGGTGGAAGGTGGTATTGTAATGAGAAAGGTGTGTTTTGGAGTGGTGAACACACCCGATTACACCCTCTTCTGTGATGCAACAAGGAAGAGAATGCTACTGGGAGATTACATACAGGAAGTGAATGCTGAAAGATGATCTACAAGAAGTGATGGAATCTGAAAACCATTTTAAAAATCCAAATAGCCAGATGAGATTTGAATACCTTCTATAAACAAGGCAAGTGAGAGAAAAGTACATTTGGATAGCTGAGCTATTAGAAAACACTTCTATTGATTATGGAAAGTGAAATTCTGCCCGAAGAGGTGAACATAGCCTTTAAATCTATTATTCTAGTTTCCTTTTTTTTCTTGTAATTTAAATGAATGCATGTGTGTTTGTAAGTGTCAAGATGCCTACAGTATGTCTTCCTAAACAATTAGAGCTAAACCCCCAAATATAGGTAGGTAAAAATTGGCCAGTTTCACTACAGTTGCATATCATCTACAGCAGGCTTAAATGTGGAGACCAAGGGCTTGTGCACACGTATGGCAGTCTCTGAAAAGTGATCCACAGTGGGCTGATTTACAGAGAGCAGTACAGGAGTAGCTGACAGGCATTCAGGAATAGATACTGCCACATTCTGAATGCCTGTGCTTTGTTTACATCAGAACAGGGTTTTTGAATGGGAAAACCATTTGAGATGGTAAAGTTCAGCAGATGTACTGCCTGCCAACCAAGAAGTATATTTTGAAGCATCATGCCTGCAGCATCTTTCCCCCCCTCACAGGGTTATCCGTCGTAATGTAAAAAAGTCTACAAATTCTGTAGATGCTTACTTTTAATAAACAGATACTTACCAATCCAGGAGTCCAGTGCTGTCTTCGCCAAGGCCAGTTCTTCGCTGGTCTTTAGGTCTCTGGTACAGTCATCTTGCCTGTGGGAACCTGGCTTTGGCCATGCGTGATATGCGCTGTGCTTGAAGACTGGCCCCACAGCTTCCTTGGACTGCGACGTGTCCCTTGAGAGTGGGGGGGGGTGTGAAAACACCTAGGTGTGAAAAGTGGAAGTGAGAGTGGGTACCTGTCAAAAAGAGGTACCCACTTCCAGAAAAAAATTATTGGATGAGTGGAACTTCCAGTTTTAAGTGAAGTTCCCCTTTAATTATCTGAAACATCATGTATCTATCAAAGGGGAAGTTCAAGTCCAACACATGCAAATTCACTAGTTTTCCTATCACGCATAACTGGTGTTGTCCAACTCAGAAGCCCACAAGAAAGAGTGAAGACACTACAAATGAATGATCCTGAGCATTGTCATTCTAAGAAAAATTAAATGTGCCTTTGGAAACTTGTTGATATGACCAAGAATGATTTAATTAGAAGCAGGAAATAATGAAAGATTAAACTGTTTGACATTACTGGAACATGTGCAGTGACTCCTTTAGGTCAGGCTTTTAGGTTTCAATCATTTTTATTCAATAATTAGTCTATATACAGTAACTCATATTATACAAATGGAAAGTAATCTCTTATTATGTTAGTCTATTAAATGTAATTTTATATATTTTACTGTATTGCTTCCATTTTGCAAAAAAAAAAAATTAACTTTAAAGTGCCCTCTTCTCTATTAACTCTCTAATACAGAAGATACATAAAGATGAAGCTAGTGTGTGTGTGTGTGTATATATATATATATATATATATATATATATATACACACACACACACACACACATATATATACACACACACAGTATCTCACAAAAGTGTGTACACGTGTACACCCTTCACATTTTTGTAAATATTTTATTATATTTTTTCATGGGACAACACTGAGGAAATGACACTTTTCTACAATGTAAAGTAGTGAGTGCACAGCTTGTATAACAGTGTAAATTTGCTGTCCTCACTTTTTTAAACTGTTTGAGCAATTTAGACATTATTGGCTGTGTGTTGAGTTATTTTGAGGGGACAGCAAATTTAAACTGTTATACAAGTTGTACATTCACTAATTTACATTGTAGCAAAGTGTAATTTCTTCAGTGTTGTCACATGAAAAGATATAATAAAATATCTACAAAAATGTGAGGGGTGTACTCACTTTTGTGAGATACTGTGTATATATATATATATATATATATATATATATATATATATATATATATATAATACATACACACACACACACACACACACACACACACACACACACACACGTTTGAAACTTTATAGTACTCTTTAAAATCTAAAAGACTTGGAGACTGAATTGAGAATTTTTATACAATAAATAAAGTGAATGATCATTTCAATTATCCAATCATGTGGAAAGGTAATTTCTGTTTACTTATTTCGGCTGCACATGATTGGATATTCAAAGTGAACGTTCACACAAAATTCTCCTTGATCAATCAGCCCAATGATTTATCCATGTTTGAAAATGTAATGTGTATTTTCACTTTTGCAGCCAAATTGGGAAAAAAATCTATTTTATATTTGTTCATATTCACATAGCATAACTTTAAAAAATAGAAAATGCTGCTTACCTTTTTAATTGCTTACAAATTCTACCTAGCTTCTCCATTTTACTTTATGTAATGTTAAGCAAGGGCTGGGGTGATATATTTACCATAAATTGCTCTGTCTGTACTGTGCTGACATATTTAAATATGGTCGTAAGGAGTGCACATGAGTCTGTCTTAAAAAATTGGTTAGAAATCTCAACGCTTGTGATACATTGTATGTTATTGCAGCTGTTCATATATGTGTTAACTTCTTGCTCATTGAAAGCTATTTTGAATAATAGCAAGCTTCCTATAAGGCCTTTTGTAGAAAGCTGCTCCAAAAAATTAACTAGAATGGTAATAAAAATGGAAAATTGTATCATACTTAACCGTAATTTTCCTTTACTGGTGCCTATCCATGGCAGCATACCTGTGATACGCTCCACTCTGAAGTCCTCCCCTCAGGATAGTTAATACATTATAAAAGTGACAACCATACCCCCCAATAGCATTCTCCTATTATATTGAATACCATGGGAGGGCATGTATGCTGCCATGGATAGGCACCAGGAAAGGAAAATTACGGTAAGTATGATACCGTTTTCCATTTTCCTGGTGCCTCCATGGCAGCATACCATGATAAAATAAATAGCTAACAACCAGGTGGGTAATGCTCATAAAGAAAACATTTTATTAAGGAAATGCAAGGGCTGACTCAATCGCCCTTCTTTCAAACTCCACTGTGGAGTGAACGCCCCTGGATCAATCCTGTAGTGCCGCATGAACATGTTTGGGGATGACCAAGTGGCCTCTGCAAATGGTTTCTAGAGAGACATTAGCCCTCGCCACCCATGATGAAGAGACTGCCCTCGTTGAGTGAGCTTTCACCACCGGAGGATGCATCCCTCTAGCCCTATACACTTTTTGGATGAGCTTGCAAATCCAGGAGGCGATAGTTCTTGATGCGGCTTCCTTCCCTCTATTCCTGCCCAAAGGAAGTATGAAAAATTTGTTTGATTTTCTAAAGGCACTTGTGACTTGCAGGTAGAATCTTAGCACCTTGGAAATGTCCAGTTCTTGTAGTGAACCTGAGAGTGGATCTGTAAAGGCAGGAAGTGCCCCGGCTTCTGAGAGAGTAGACCGACAAGAGACTTTTGGGACAAACCCCTGTACTGTCCACAGTTCCACCCTATAGAAAGATATGTGCTCATCTTCTGCCCCCAAAGCATGTAATTTCGAGGCCCTCTTTCCTGAAGTTACTGCAATTAGAAAGACCTTTTTGAGCATCAGGTTCCATAGGGAAGCGGATTTTATTGGGACGAAAGGCTGAGACATCAGACAGTCCAGGACAAAGGGCAAATCCCAAGCAGCAAAAGAACCATTTACTGGAGGCTGGATTTTTTTGATTGCCCTTGAAAGTGAGTTTTCTGCCCATCTTTTCTGGGTGGCTGCTGATATAGCCGCCACCTGAACCTTAAGTGAACTGAGAATGAGACCAAGGTCCAGGCCAGCTTGTAGAAAATCCAAGAGAAGTGCAGTGGATGGCATTGTGGGATACGAACACTTGTCTGCCACAAACAATTTAAACTTATTCCAGATTTTTGAATAAACATAATTCGTGGAGGGTTTTCTGGCATTCAAAAGAGTTGAGATCATATTTGCAGAGCAACCTAAGGACTGGAATTTCTCCCTTTGAACATCCAAACATGCAGATTCAGCTTGTGAGGAGCTGGATGCACAAATCTCCCTTGGGAGAGAAGTTGAGGAAGCACTGGAATCTTGAGCAGATGACACGTACTGAGGCCTATTGCCCAAGGGAACCACAGCCTCCTCGACCAGTAAGGGAGAATAGCCACCACTCTGACTGGTTCCTTCATCAACCTGAGCAGAAACTTTGAGATTAAGGGCTTGGGAGGGAACGCATAAGCCATTTTGCAATGCCACTGGCTTGAGAGGGCATCTACTGCTTCTGCTTGAGGATGAGGCAGGCGGGAGAGAAATCTCAGCAGTTTGGTATTCATTGGTGAGGCAAAAAGGTTGATTTCCAGTGGATTCTAAAGTCTCATGATCCAATTGAACACCAAGGGGTGAAGAGACCATTCATTGTTGTCCTGAAAACAATGAGACAGATTCGTTCAGATGGCCTGGAAGGTAGACTGCCTTCAGATCCAGCAGATTTCTCTCTGCCCACAACATAATGGGCTCCACTTCTCTTAGTAAAGGTGTCAGGAGACTAGTAGACCAGACTGTGTGGACTGCACAGAGATAACCCAAAACGCATGTAAGTGAATAAATAATATTTATTAAAATAGGTGATAATTCGGAAAATACAAACAGTGCAAAACCAAAACAACAAACCCAATACAAACAATAATATATATACAGCAATAGCAATACCGGAATCACAGATGCCAGCCAGGCCAGGGTCATACACAGCAGGTCAGCAGGAACAAGGGATATACCAGAAACATAAACGTTTAGCCAAGCCAAGGTCATACACAGGAGATAAGCAACTGAACAAGGGCAGGTTAGGAGAGGGAGATAATGGATGGGATAGGATACAGGCTCATGAGCAGGCTCAGGTTCAGGTTCAGGTTCAGATACAGGAGATACAGGTTTACAGGACACGGGATAACAGGTCAGGGCACGAGGAAGAAAGATACCAAGGCGAGCCTGTGAGGGCTTGTCGGGTATTTATAAGGCTGTAGTAATTGACCTCATGTTACAGCTGAGCGCAGAGGGTGCTGTTTGCTCCACACTGCCGGAGTGCACCCGCTGGTGGACACTGGTACTACGGCCCAAACCGGGAAGCTGGCACATCACACTGGAAGGCAAGCACATCAGGCTGGTAGGCAGGCATCGAGACATCAGGCTGGAAGGTAGGCACCGAGACGTCAGGCTGGAAGGCAGGCACTGAGACGTCAGGCTGGAAGGTAGGCACCGAGACGTCAGGCTGGAAGGCAGGCACCGAGACGTCAGGCTGGAAGGCAGGCACCGAGACGTCAGGCTGGAAGGCAGGCACCGAGACATCAGGCTGGAAGGCAGGCACCGAGCTGTCGGGCTGGAAGGCAGGCACCGAGATGTCAGGCTGGAAGGCAGGCATTGAGACATCCGGCTGGAAGGCAGGCATCGGGACATCCGGCTGGAAGGCAGGCATCGGGACATCCAGCTGGAAGGCAGGCATCGGGACATCCAGCTGGAAGGCAGGCATCGAGACATCCGGCTGGAAGGCAGGCATCAGGACATCACACTGGGAGGCAGGCACATCAGACTGGAAAGTGGGAGCAGGTTGGGTTACTGGCAAGATGGTGTGGGTCGGGAAGAATTTTTGTTTCTTTTTTGGTTTAGCCTGTGCAGTTTTGTATGTAGGTGCAGGGCTGTAAGAAAAGAAAGTAGCTGGGCAGAAGGAAGACCAAGGAACTGTAGCTGGAGGAGGGTTTTGTGGGACTGTTACAGGTGGATTGAAGGTGCTACACTTGGAGACTGGGTAGTAGTATTTGGCAGGGGGCTGATTAAACTGGGCTGTAGCTGAGGTTGCCATAGGCGACGGGGAGATAGATTTTTGGGAAGGCAGATGATTAATGGCAGGGCTGGAATATTGTGGCTTAGCTAAAGACAGGAGATCTGACCATGCCTGCAGCACAGGTTGAACAAACTCTGATTCACACACAGCCTGACTAACCAAGGATTGCACTGACTGGATGCAATTAGACAACACCTGCTGTGAACAGGAGGAATAATGTTCCATGAAATAGGCTGGATCATCCTCTAACAACCAAACCAGGGATTCAACTTGGCCATAATTGAAGGGGGGAGAAAAATCATCACTTCCCTCGGGAATGCATGACAGGGCTGGTTTTGCACATAACTGGATCAGGGGCTGAACATCTTCAAATGACATATACCCCTGATCCACTAGGGAATGAGCTGATCGGATAGTTTCCATCAGCTGGTCACTAGTCCACCCTTTTAAAATCTGGCGACAATATTCACCATCCTCTTCTGCTAGCAGAGAATAATAAATTATTTCATTTTAGCAGACCCGACAAACCAGGATGGTTTCCTCAATGCAGCCATGTCTGGTCAGGGATGGCCTTGGTATACTGTCAGGAGACTAGTAGACCAGACTGTGTGGACTGCACAGAGATAACCCAAAACGCATGTAAGTGAATAAATAATATTTATTAAAATAGGTGATAATTCGGAAAATACAAACAGTGCAAAACCAACACAACAAACCCACTACAAACAATAATATATATACAGCAAGGGGCAATTCCGGAATCACAGATGTCAGCCAGGCCAGGGTCATACACAGCAGGTCAGCAGGAACAAGGGATATACCAGAAACATAAACGTTTAGCCAAGCCAAGGTCATACACAGGAGATAAGCAACTGAAGAAGGGCAGGTTAGGAGAGGGAGATAATGGATGGGATAGGATACAGGCTCAGGAGCAGGTTCAGGTTCAGATACAGGTTTACAGGATACGGGATAACAGGTCAGGGCACAAGGAAAAAAGATACCAAGGCGAGCCTGTGAGGGCTTGCCGGGTATTTATAAGGCTGTAGTAATTGACCTCATATTACAGCTGAGCGCAGAGGGTGCTGTTTGCTCCACACTGCCGGAGTGCACCCGCTGGTGGACACCGGTACTACAGCCCAAGGATGCAACCGTGCCACCAGCAGGAGAGACCTCTTACTACAGGTCCCAGGTGTTGGAAGACACCCGCTGGTGGACACTGTTACTGTGATCCAAGAGACCAATAGCGCCACCAATGGGTAAACCCTCTCATCATAGGCGTGCGCACAGGGTGTGCCAGGTGTGCCTGGGCACACCCTAATTGCCTTGTGTGGTGAATATTCCCCCCTGTTTAGACCACTGATATTTCATCCCCCCCAAAAATGTTACACAAGCTAAAAATTTTGGGAAAAGAAAATTAACAAAATTACACTGTCCAATGCCCTACTGACACCATCAGTACATATACACATGCATATGTATTTGAGCTTTGGGGTGCACACCCTAATGCAAGAGGCTGCGCACACCTATGCCTCTCATGACAAAAGGGATGCTGTGGGTTCCCCCTTGTCTTTGGATATACGACACTGCTGCTCTGTTGTCCAGGTGTACTAGAGCTTGCTTCTGGTGAAGATGTTCTCCCAGATTCACTAGGGCTAGATAGACCACCCGTAATTCCAAGACATTGGGGACTACCCCCTTCGTGGGAAAATCCCACCTCCCTTGTACTGCATGGTGATTGCAGTGTGCTCCCCAACCCATAAAACTCACATTTGACCACCAAAGGAGACTCCTCCTCATGGAAACTGAGATTGAAATTAGTTGACACAGTGACTTCCTCCTCCACTGAGCCAGGAAGCTTACTTGAAAAATCCTCAGATGCCAATGAGCCCAGGGTAGCATCAGGATACAGGATGACATGGTCCAGATTAGACTTAAACAATCTGATGCTGACAGGTGAGAAAGTGTTTTTACATGACACATTTTTTGGACAATAGCCGTCACTTTCTGGGGGGGAGACACACTTTTGGAGCTGAGGTGTTGAAAAAAGCACCAAGGTAGATCAGTAACTGGGTTGGAGTCAGGAGACTCTTTTCTGTATTCACCAACCACCCAAACTCCTTCAGGGTGGACAGGAGAATCTCCCTGTGTTCCAGAAGCTGCATTGGACTAGGGGCTATCAGTAGGATGTCTGTCACGTACCTGGTAGGTTTTGAGCCTGAAGTGCAGAGAAAGACCTCCCTTACAGCTCCCACTCCTGTTCCCCTGGAATGGAGAAAGAGGGCCCAGGAGTGAGGAGTGGTATGGGTGCCTGGCAGGATCAACAGTCACCGGAAGTTCAGGAGTGGTGGCACCCTCTGGAACCTGAAGCTGAAGAGGAGACTGGAATGCAGAGAGGACCAGGAACCACAGCAGGTAAGTAAGCTGGACTGAAGAGCTGGACTGGAACCAGGAACAAGCAGTAGGTAATAGACTGGAACGCTGGGCTGGAACCAGGAACAAGCAGCAGGTAGTAGACTGGAACACTGGACTGGAACCAGGAACAAAGCAGCAGGTAGTAGCCTGGAACGCTGGACTGGAACCAGGAACAAGCAGCAGGTAGTAGCCTGGAATGCTGGACTGGAACCAGGAACAAGCAGCAGGTAGTAGCCTGGAACGCTGGACTGGAACCAGGAACATAGCAGCAGGTAGTAGCCTGGAACGTTGGACTGGAACCAGGAACAAGCAGCAGGTAGTAGCCTGGAATGCCGGACTGGAACCAGGAACAAAGCAGCAGGTAGTAGCCTGGAACGCTGGACTGGAACCAGGAACAAAGCAGCAGGTAGTAGCCTGGAACGCTGGACTGGAACCAGGAACGATCAGCAGGTAAACAGACTGGATACTGGTATCAGACAGAGGGATGGTCAAACAAGCCGGAGGTCGGGATCGGTCGAGCAGCAGAGGTACCAGGGATTACACAGAGGGATGGTCAGGCAAGCCAAGAAGGTCTGGTGCAGGTGGATAGCAGGATGGTCTAACAGGAAGCCGGGTCAGATAACAGAGTATACAGGTCAGATCAGGTTAAGGCACATGGAACGCTGTAGAGCAGACAGCGGGGACTGAGTGTGACATGCCGGTTTAAATAGCCCGCCTGGCACTAGCATGAGTGCGCGCGCGCGTGCCCGTGCCCGACAGCACCCGTGAACGCGCGCGCATGCGCAGTGGAACCCGTGGCCGTGTTCCCATGTGTCTGGATCGCCTATTACTGGCAGGATCTTCATGACATTGCCCCCCCCAAGGATGCCCCTTTGAAGAAATTTCTCTGGATGGGATCTTTTAAAAGATTGCAACAGATCTTCAACATGAATATTGTCCTCAGGTTCCCAAGAATTTTCTTCTGGGCCAAACCCCCTCCATTTTATCAGAAATTGATTTTGGTTACCTCTTTTCCTATGGTCCATGATAGCCTCCACCTCGAATTCCTCCTCCCCATCTACCAAAATTGGATCAGGAGGATCCGTACTTCGGCCTGGAAATGGATTAGAAATAGAGGGTCTGAGCAGGGACACATGAAATACTGGATGCACTTTTAGTGAATCCGGGAGTTCAAGTTCGTATGCCACCTCATTAATTCTCCGCTTGACAGGAAATGGTCCAAGAAACTTGGGACCCAATTTCTTTGAAGGGCAAGCCATCCTGAGATTTACTGTAGATAACCATACCTGGTCCCTGGGTGTAAGTAACAGCTCACCTCGCCTCTTCTTATCGAAGATTGCTTTATTATATTCCTGGGTCCTGGTCATGGTCTCCTGTAAAACTTGGTTGTTGGAAGTAAAGAAGTCCAACTTCTCCTGAACTGCGGGTACTGTGCACTCTGGAAGAGAATTAGGCAAAAACGAAGGGTGGAAACCATAATTCGCAAAAAATGGAGTTTGTTTGATAGCGGAATGAATAGAATTGTTGTAGGCGAATTCAGCCAATGGAAGAACAGAAATCCAATCATCTTGGGCAAAGGAAGAAAAACAGCGTAAATATCGTTCAAGAGTCTGGTTTGTTCTCTCTGTTTGCCTATTAGTCTGGGGGTGATAAGCAGATGAAAATGAGAGCTCAATGTTCAGTGTTTTGCACAGAGACCTCCAGAATCGGGAGATAAACTGTACCCCCCGATCTGAAATTATATTAACCGGTACCCCATGGAGCCTGATGACTTCTTTAATGAATGCCTGTGCCGTTTCTGTAGCTGAGGGAGTGCCCTTCATTGGGACAAAGTGGGCCATCTTCGACAACCGGTCTACTATCACAAAAATTGAGGTGAAGCCCCCAGCCGGAGGTAATTCCACAATAAAGTCTATAGAAAGCATTTTCCAAGGCCTATCTGGGACAGGTAATGGTTTTAGCAATCCCCATGCCTTGGTTCTGTGCCCCTTGTTCCTGATACAGGTGGTACAGAACTCAACAAATTTCCTACAATCTTCACGTAACTGAGGCCACCAGAAGGTACGCTGTACCAGATCAGTGGTCTTGGCCACGGCAAAATGCCCAGCCAATGCATGATCATGACAGAGTTCTAGTACTGAAACTCGTAGTGTTTCAGGTATAAAGATCCTATTCTCGTGCCACAGTAACCCATCCTTAACTTGGAGTTCTGACCTAATGGAAGATCCCAATTCCGCGGAAGCCTGCTTAATCTGAGAAAGCAGGTTTCCCTGAAGCAAAAGAAAATTCTCTGGGGACAGAATGGTGTCCGGAGGGGAAAACTCTTGGGACTTGTGAAACATCCTGGATAGGGCATCAGGTTTGGTATTTTTGGAGCCAGGGCGGTAAGTGACATGAAAGGAGAACCTGGAGAAAAAGAGAGCCCACCTGGCTTGACATGGCTTCAACCTTTTTGCAGTTCTCAAATACTCCAGGTTCTTATGATCTGTAAAAATTAAGACTGGATGAGTGGCACTCTCCAGCAGATAGCGCCACTCCTCCAACGCTGATTTGATTGCCAACAACTCTCTGTCACCTACATCATAATTTCTCTCTGCCGTGGACAATTTACAAGAGAAGAAGGCCACAGGATATAACAGGGCCTTAGTTCCCTGTCTTTGGGACAACACTGCCCCTACTGCAATTTCAGATGTGTCCACCTCTAGTACGAATGGCAGAGAGGAATCTGGATGCTTTAGTACGGAGGCGGAAGTAAAAAGGCCCTTGAGAGTCTCAAAAGCCTCTTGGGCTTCAGCAGACCAGTGGAAGCGTGTACCTTGTTTAGTTAGCTGTATGATGGGTGTGATGATGGCTGAGAACCCCTTAATAAATTTACGGTAAAAATTAGCGAATCCAATGAATCTCTGGATTCCCTTCTTGTCTGTCGGGACTGGCCAATCTAAAACTGCAGCAACCTTTTGAGGGTCCATCTTAATGCCTCTACTGGAAATGATTAACCCCAAAAATTGAATACTTTCCTTTTCAAATTCACACTTCTCAGCTTTTGCATATAGGCCGTGTTGTCGAAGCCGGCCCAACACACTTCTGACGTGCCTGCGATGGGATTCAAGGGAACAAGAAAAAATTAATATGTCGTCTAAATAGACGATAACAAACAGATCTAGAAAGTCTTGTAAAACATCATTGATGAAGTACTGAAATGTAGCAGGGGCATTGCACAGACCGAAAGGCATCACTAGGTACTCAAAATGTCCATAACGGGTACGAAAGGCGGTCTTCCATTCGTCTCCGTCCCTAATACGAACTAAATTGTAGGCTCTGCGGAGGTCAAGCTTAGTGAATATGGTAGCTGTCCCAAGTCTTTGGAACAACTCTGGTACCAGAGGAAGAGGGTAACGGTTTTTTACAGTGATTTTATTTAGTTTGCGGTAATCCACACATGGTCTGAGGGTCTTATCTTTCTTCTGTACAAAGAAGATGCCTGCACCTGCTGGAGATGTGGACGGATGAATGAAGCCTTTCTTTAGGTTCTCATCGATATATTCCTTTAAAGCCCCTTGTTCTACTTCAGTCAAAGGAAAGATTCTTCCAAATGGAATCTCAGCACCGGGAAGTAATTCGATAGGACAGTTATAGGCCCGGTGAGGGGGTAAGACCTCTGCCCCCTGCTTGCTGAATACATCTAAGAAATCATGATAGGCAGAAGGAATGGAGAGGTGTAGACTAGGATCTGTATCTAGGCAGAGCAAGGTAGGGTTCTCCTGAGCGTTCTGAATTCTGCAAGACTGTTGGCAATATGAAGAAGAAAAGGTAACTTCACCTGTGATCCAATTAATGTCAGGATTGTGAGCCTGTAACCATGGCATGCCGAGAATTATGGGGAACAGGGGTGACGTGATGATATCCAGGCGTAGCAGTTCTTGATGAGAATTGGAGATGGAGACGGGTATTGGAACGGCCTCTTGGGTAACAGGTCCAGATTTAATGGCGGTTCCATCAGCTAGATGGATGGAAAGTCCATGGGCCTTAGGCAACAAAGGTATCTGGTGTTGGGTAGCAAAAAGAGAATCCATGAAACAACTGCAAGCTCCAGAGTCAATAATGGCGGTTATTTGCAGAGTCTCTCCTGGAAGCTGTAACAGGATAGAGAGAGCAAGGTGAGTAGTATTCTTAGCCAGAGGTGCAACATAGTCAGTATACAGGGATAGGCACTTACGGAGTTTAAGGGGACAGTTCCTGACATAGTGCCCAGGTTCCCCGCAATACAGGCACAGATTATTTACTAGAAGATGTTGTCATTCCCCCTGGGTAAGAGAAGGCCGCAGGACCCCTAATTGCATTGGCTCAGTAGGGTTAAACGTGGAGGTAGGTGGTGTTGATGACATATGATGAAGAACTTTAGGGGTAACCCAAGTTGGGCGAGAAGATCCCATAGCTCTCTCAGGCCTATGTTCTCTTAGGTGTCGATCGATCTGGATGGCTAGATCGATCAAGGCATTTAAAGTCTGTGGTGTACCCACCCTGGCCAATTCATCCTTCAGAGTCAGAGAGTCCCATCCGAAACTGATAGCGGAGAGCCGCATCATTCCAATTTGTGTCCGCACTCCACTTCCTGAATTCACACATAGTCCTCTGCTGCCCTGCAACCCTGTTGAAGGGTGTGCAAAGCCGGCTCTGCAGTCACGGACAGCTGGGGGTCATCGTACAGCTGACCCAAAGCGTCAAAGAATGTGGAGAGATTGGTCAGGGATACGTCCTTTTGCTCCAAGAGGCGATGGGCCCAGGTCTGGGGGTCACCAGAAAGCAGAAAAATTATGTAGCCCACCTTGGTAGCCTCCAGGGAAAAGGTACGTGGCTGAAGGGCAAAGAACAATTCACAGGAGTTGCGGAAGGCCCTGAATTTATGGCGATCCCCGGAGAAACATTCAGGCGTCGGGACTTTGGGTTCTGGAGGGAGCATCACCACCGTTGAGGAAGGCCCGACTGAAGGAGCAGGAGCAGAAGGAACTCCCTGGACCCCAATGGGATTGGACAAGGTTAGCACTCGTTCCTCCAGCCTGGTGTATCCTTGCTGCAGATTCTTGACTGCTTCAGTCAATCCTGCCAGGTGTGCACAAAGTTCCTCCATGGGGGACGTTCCCTGCTCGGGCTCAGACATGGCTGTCTGCTACTGTCACGTACCTGGTAGGTTTTGAGCCTGAAGTGCAGAGAAAGACCTCCCTTACAGCTCCCACTCCCATTCCCCTGGAATGGAGACAGAGGGCCCAGGAGTGAGGAGTGGTATGGGTGCCTGGCAGGATCAACAGTCACCGGAAGTTCAGGAGTGGTGGCACCCTCTGGAACCTGAAGCTGAAGAGGAGACTGGAGACTGGAATGCAGAGAGGACCAGGAACCACAGCAGGTAAGTAAGCTGGACTGAAGAGCTGGACTGGAACCAGGAACAAGCAGTAGGTAATAGACAGGAACGCTGGGCTGGAACCAGGAACAAGCAGCAGGTAGTAGACTGGAACGCTGGACTGGAACCAGGAACAAAGCAGCAGGTAGTAGCCTGGAACGCTGGACTGGAACCAGGAACAAGCAGCAGGTAGTAGCCTGGAACGCTGGACTGGAACCAGGAACAAGCAGCAGGTAGTAGCCTGGAACGCTGGACTGGAACCAGGAACAAGCAGCAGGTAGTAGCCTGGAACGCTGGACTGGAACCAGGAACAAAGCAGCAGGTAGTAGCCTGGAACGCTGGACTGGAACCAGGAACAAGCAGCAGGTAGTAGCCTGGAACACTGGACTGGAACCAGGAACAAAGCAGCAGGTAGTAGCCTGGAACCAGGAACAAAGCAGCAGGTAGTAGCCAGGAACGCTGGACTGGAACCAGGAACAAGCAGCAGGTAGTAGCCTGGAACGCTGGACTGGAACCAGGAACAAAGCAGCAGGTAGTAGCCAGGAAAGCTGGACTGGAACCAGGAACAAAGCAGCAGGTAGTAGCCTGGAACGCTGGACTGGAACCAGGAAGGTAAACAGACTGGATACTGGTATCAGACAGAGCGATGGTCAAACAAGCCGGAGGTCGGGATCAGTCAAGCAGCAGAGGTACCAGGGATTACACAGAGGGATGGTCAGGCAAGCCAAGAGGGTCTGGTGCAGGGGGATAGCAGGGTGGTCTAACAGGAAGCCGGGTCAGATAACAGAGTATACAAGTCAGATCAGGTTAAGGCACACGGAATGCTGTAGAGCAGACAGCAGGGATTGAGTGTGACAGGCCGGTTTAAATAGCCCGCCTGGAACTAGCGGGAGTGCGCGCGCACGTGCCCGTGCGTGACAGCACCCGTGAACGCGCGCGCATGCGCAGTGGAACCCGTGACCGTGTTCCCGTGTGTCTGGATCGCCGACTTCTGGCAGGATCTTCATGACAATGTCATCCAAAAAGTGAAAAACTTACAGTCCTCTTTCCCTAGGGGTGCCAGGACTGCAATTAACACCTTTGAGAATATCTTTGGGGATGTGCACAGACCGAAAGGAAGGCACTGGAACTGGAGGTGTATGGGACCCAGCGCCACCCTTTGAAATTTCTGAAAGGCAGGGAGAATGAGAACATGAAAATAGGTGTCTTGCAAGTCTACCAAGATCATCCAGTCTTCCGGTTGGACCATCTGGATGATAGTTTGTAAGGATTCCATTTTTAAAGAGTCCAAATGAATGAAACAATTTAATCTCTTCAAATCCACTACTGGTCTCCATTCTCCACTCTTTTTGGGGAAAAGGGAGAGGAGAATAGAATCCTATGAATCTCTCGGAAGGAGGGACAGGGATTACCTCTTGCTGAACCTGCAGAAGGTGAAGATTAGGGATGAGCCGAACACCCCCCTGTTCGGTTCGCACCAGAACATGTGAACAGGCAAAAAATTTGTTTGAATACGCGAACATCGTTATGGGACATGAACATGAATAATCAAAAGTGCTAATTTTAAAGGCTTATATGCAAGTTATTGTCATAAAAAGTGTTTGGGGACCTGGATCAATGCAAAAAAAAGTTTTAAAAACGGCCGTTTTTTCGGGAGCAGTTATTTTAATAATTCTTAAAGTGAAACAATAAAAGTGTAATATCCCTTTAAATTTCGTACCTGGGGGGTGTCTATAGAATGCCTGTAAAGGGGCGCATGTGTCCCATGTTTAGAACAGTCTGACAGCAAAATGACATTTCAAAGGAAAAAAAGTAATTTAAAACTACTCGCGGCTATTAACGCATTGCCGGTCTGACAATACACATAGAAGTTCATTGATAAAAACGGCATGGGACCTCCCCACAGGGAAACCCCGAACCAAAATTAAAAAAAAAAAAATGACGTGTGGGGTTCCCCTAAATTCCATACCAGGCCCTTCAGGTCTGGCATGGATATTAAGGGGAACCCCGGCCAAAATTTAAAAAAAAATGGCGTGGGGTCCCCCTCAAAATCTATACCAGACCCTTCAGGTCTGGTATGGATTTTAAGGGGAACCCCGCACCAAAATTAAAAAAAAAAAAAAGGCGTGGGGTCCCCCTAAATATCCATACCAGACCCTTATCCGAGCACGCAACCTGGCAGGCCGCAGGAAAAGAGGGGGGACCAGAGAGTGCCCCCCCTCCTGAACCGTACCAGGCCACATGCCCTCAACATTGGGAGGGTGCTTTGGGGTAGCCCCCCAAAACACCTTGTCCCCATGTTGATGAGGACAAGGGCCTCATCCCCACAACCCTGGCCGGTGGTTGTGGGGGTCTGTGGGCGGGAGGGCTTATTGGAATCTGGAAGCCCCCTTTAACAAGTAAACCCCCAGATCCCGGCCCTCCCCCCTGTGTGAAATGATAAGGGGGCACAAAAGTACCCCTACCATTTCACTAAAAAACTGTCAAAAATGTTAAAAATGACAAGAGACAGTTTTTGACAATTCCTTTATTTAAATGCTTCTTGTTTCTTGTTTCTTCTTTCTTCTATCTTCTATCTTCCTCCGGTTTCTTCCTCCATCTTCTTCTTCTTCTGGTTCTTCTGGTTCTTCCTCTGGTGTTCTCGTCCGGCATCTTCCTCCGTGGCGTCGGCGTCTTCTTCCCTTCTTCTCCTCGGGCTCCCCGCATCCATGATGGCATGGAGGGAGGCTCCCGCTCTTCTCTTCATCGTCTTCTCTTCATCTTCTTCTCTTCATCTTCTTTTCGGGCCGCTCCGCATCCATGATGGCATGGAGGGAGGCTCCCGCTGTGTGACGATTCTCCTCTTCTGACGGTTCTTAAATAATGGGAGGGGCGGGGCCACCTGGTGACCCCACCCCCCTCTGACGCACGGTGACTTGACGGAACTTCCCTGTGGCGTCACGAGGAATGCCACAGGGAAGTCCCGTCAAGTCGCCGTGCGTCAGAGGGGGCAGGGTCACGGGTGGCCCCGCCCCCCCCGTTATTTAAGAACCGTCAGAAGAGGAGAAGTATCACACAGCGGGAGCCTCCCTCCATGCCATCATGGATGCGGAGCAGCCCAAGGAGAAGTAGGGAGGAAGACACTGACGCTACGGAGGAAGATGCTGGATGAGATCACCGGAGGAAGAACCAGAAGAACCAGAAGAAGAAGAAGATGGGGGAAGAAACTGAAGGAAGATAGAAGATAGAAGATAGAAGAAAGAAGAAAGCAGAAGCATTTAAATAAAGGAATTGTCAAAAACCGTCTCTTGTCATTTTTAACATTTTTGACAGTTTTTTAGTGAAATGGTAGGGGTACTTTTGTACCTCCTTACCATTTCACACAGAGGGGAGGGCCGGGATCTGGGGGTCCCCTTGTTAAAGGGGGCTTGCAGATTACGATAAGCCCCCTGCCTGCAGACCCCCACAACCACCGGCCAGGGTTGTGGGGATGAGGCCCTTGTCCTCATCAACATGGGGACAAGGTGTTTCGGGGGGCTACCCCAAAGCACCCTCCCAATGTTGAGGGCATGTGGCCTGGTACAGTTCAGGGGGGGCGCTCTCTCATCCCCCCTCTTTTCCTGCGCCCTGCCAGGTTGCGTGCTCAGATAAGGGTCTGGTATGGATTTTTGGGGGGACCCCACGCCATTTTTTTAAAAAATTTTGGTGCGGGGTTCCCCTTAAAATCCATACCAGACCTGGAGGGTCTGGTATAGATTTTGAGGGGGACCCCATGCCATTTTTTTTTTAATTTTGGCGCGGGGTTCCCCTTAATATCCATACCAGACCTAAAGGGCCTGGTATGGAATTTAGGGGGACCCCCACGCCTTTTTTTTTTTTTTTTAATTTTGGTTGTGGATTCCCCTGTGGGGAATTCCCATGCCGTTTTTATCAATGAACTTCTATGTGTATTGTCGGACCGGCAATGCATTAATAGCCACAAGTAGTTTTAAATTACTTTTTTTCCTTTGAAATGTCATTTTGCTGTCAGACTGTTCTAAACATGGGAAGCATGCGCCCCTTTATAGGCATACTATAGACACCCCCCAGGTACGAAATTTAAAAGGGATATTACACTTTCATTGTTTCACTTTAAGCATTATTAAAATCACTGCTCCCGAAAAAATGGCCGTTTTTAAAACTTTTTTTTGCATTGATCCATGTCCCCTGGGGCAGGACCCAGGTCCCCAGCACTTTTGATTTCTCCCATAGACTTTTAAAGGGTGTTCCACGGCATTCGAATTTGCCGCGAACACCCCAAATTGTTCGCTGTTCGGCGAACTTGCGAACAGCCCATGTTCGAGTCGAACATGAGTTCAACTCGAACTCGAAGCTCATCCCTGGTGAAGATATTTCTGCACAGTCTCCGCCTTTTGAGGGGAAGCTGGTTGTTTCATCAGAATGAATGAGTCTTGTGGGTCTTGTGGGGGATGATCTAGGAACGTCCCAAAATTACAGTAGATAACACCCAGGGATCTTTGCATCGGCTAGACCAGACTTTCGCAAACCTCTTCAACCTGGCCCCTACTGGAGGAAATTGGAGTGGCCTCCTGTCGAAAAAGTTTTCGTCGCCTCCTGGGAGTTGGAGAGACTCCTCTGTTTGACTTCAGAAAAGTGGCTTGAGTATTTCTCCAATTCTTTTTGGGGTCCCTACTTTGACTGAACTGAGAGAAAGGTTTTTGAAGGGGCGGGACTTTGAGTGAAGCACACGGATGCAGTAAAGAAATGAATTAAGAAATGGTTTATTTAATGAGTCAATTTTTTGAACATAGATTGAAAGTACATTGCATATAGTATCACATTGGCACATTGGCCTAATCTCACCTGCACCAGGTAATCCAGCCTTCACCATATTACCTCCATTTATAACATCCAGCCTTATCCCCCTCCCTCCCTCCCACCCCCCCCCTCTCTCTCTTGTCTTCCTTCTCCTTCTCCTCTCCTTCTTTTCTTTTATTCACTCTTCATTTCTTTGTTTCCCTTCACTTCACCCAGTTTCTCACTCTTTTCACTCTCTGTTTCACCCCATGGTTCACCCACACGCTTCTTCATCCTCCGTGCACCACATTCACCAGCCCTCCCTCTTCCAGCAGGTCCCTACTTTGGGGCCTGTCAGCTCATTCCTTTTCCTTCTTACACCCATTCTCTATTTTCACTTTTCCACTTGTACCATAGGGATGTTGCTGCTGTGGGTTTATGCTGCCTGGACAGGTCCCCTCAGCTCCGGGACTGACATTAGTGGCCGGGTTGACTTGCACGGCCGTGCTCCCCCCTCTGCGCAGTCACATGCATGTAAGTAGTAAGGACAGCTGCATGGATGTGTGAGGGGATGTTACACATTCCCTGCATCTGCCCATTCACTTTTCTGATTATGACAATGTCCCTACCATTAGTTCTATCTTCTCAGACGGTCTTGCTCCTGATGAGTGACTTAAAGGTCCCGAAAGGTGTAGAGCTAACAACTACCGTTACAACCACCCATTCATGAATTCACTACGGCCGTTGTTCTCCACCAAGTATTATTTCTTTTTTTCTTAATGTGATGCTTGAATGCATCCTTTTACTGATTTCAGTATTACCTACACTGCAATTAATCACGCCCTTATGTGACCCGTGCAACTGTAAAATACTGCCTTACATTTTTTACTAGAGTCCACATGCAAGTTCTTTTTAAAAATTATTTTCCTACTTATCTTATCTCCACTATTACTTCTAATGACGCTTTAATGCGCTAGCTACTTTTATGAGTATTCCTACAATACAATTAATCACGTGACCTGTGTATATGTAAAATTCTGTTATATTATATGATAATATACCTATATGTGATGATTTATCTTGAAACAATGACATACTATACGCAATGTACTTTCAATCTATGTTTAAAAAATTGACTCATTTAATAAACCATTTCTTAATTCATTTCTTTACTGCATCCGTGTGCTTCACTCAAAGTCCTTCAAAAACCTTTCTTTAATACTTTAACGGGATGGAGGATGGGATGTAGTCGGCCCCCCATCCTCACTTAAAGTCCCACTTTTTCATCCCTGAACTGAGAGAAGTTCCTGTTCCTGGAGGACTGAAATTTAGAAGAAACAACTCGGGAACACCTAACCCTCCTGTCCTGGGGAAGTAATCTCGATTTACCCCCAGTCACTTGAGAGATTGCCTTCTACAGCCTATCCCCAAACAAAACTTTCCCGTCAAAGAGGATTTTTCACCAGTTTTGTGTCGATGCTGCGTCGGCTGCCCAAGCCTTCAGCCACAGAGTTTGTTTGTCCATAATTGTGTGCAACATCACTCTAGCTGAATACCTCACTGCATCAATTGCTGCTTCCCCTACGAAGTCTGCAGATAATTTGAGCTCCTCCAGTGCTTTAATGATGTCATGTTTAGGTACGTCTTGATGAATGGCTACCTCAATATTCTCAGTCCAAACCCTGATGGCATTAGAGACTGAAGGTAATGCTACAGCTGGCCTGCAGGCTCCTCCTGCCAACTGGTAGGCTTTCCTGAGGTCCGAGTCAATCGATCTGGCTGAGTCCTCCATTGGTAGGGTGATTTTTTAGCTAGGTGCACCACTGCAGCATTGACCACTGGAGAAGTGTCCAGGAGAACAGAGTCAGACTCTGCTAAAGGGTTTAACTTTTAAAGTTGGTTTAAGGAGAAGCGTTTGTCCGTCTTCTACCATTCCCCATCTATAAGATCTTTTAACTCCTCCATAAAGGGAAAAAAGGCAAGTTTTTTCTTTAAAAATGGGAACAAGGACTTTCTTAGGCAGTTCCTCTGCCTCCTCCCAGCCGATGGTCTGCTTGACCGCAGCAACAAATGGCTGTACTAAAGAAAAGTTAAAGCCTGAGGGTTCCGACTCCTCCGCAGAATCCTCTGATTCATCTTTGTCTCCTGTGGTCAGGGGAAGTGGCCCTGATGTGGCCACTGCAGGACCCACAGTTGATGGTCCTGGAAGGGTTGACTCCGAAGGCTGAACCTGCCCACTAGCTATGCCCTGTTGTGAGGGAGATGAGTGCATTAGCTCGGCTAAAGAGTCCTTGACCACTTTTTTTATTAAATCCATCACCTGCTGAACTTCAGCTTTTTCTTGTTCAGCATAACCCCAAAAACAGTCTTTGCAGATTAGCTTATCTGCCATAGGGGTTGCTCCACATGCCCAGCATTTTTTTGTACTTTCCTGCCTGGGGGGGGCTGGATGAGCGATATCTTTTAGAAGCTGACCTCCCATCGGAATGGTGTCGAGAACTAGTCGATCGACTATGATCCGAACTTGGCCGGGAGTGACCGCTGTGATGGCCAGAAGTCTTGTTTGACATATCTTGGCGTATAGGTCTGAAACGAGAGTAACAGCGTAAAGGCACTCTTTTGTTAAAAAAAAATAATAATTTTTTCCTTTTTTTTTTTTTTTGTATTAGGTGCGTGTCCTTACCTAAGAAAACAAGGGTCTTGGTCTGACGGCGGCTGACTCATAACTGTGGGGGCAGGCAGAGGACTCATAACTGTGGGGGCAGCAAAGTACAATACTAGAGCAAAGAAAAGGGTAAGCCATACAATAAAAAGTAGAGCCTTTCCCCCTGACACTTAAGCATAGGTACACTAAAAATATATATTTTTCTCTTTCTTTTTTTTTTTTTATTTAACACATTTACCCCAAAAAAAAGAAACATATAGCCAAAGAAATATATACTATTCATTTAAGCATCCAGAACTATGAACATATCTTTTTTTTTATTACTCCCCTTTTAAAACATCAAAAAATAGCTCACCATATACGACCAATATTGCTGCTATAGGAGCATACCAAGGGCAGGACTTGAAAAGACTGAGCCTAAGGCTAAATAATGCACTGAACATCTAAATAGGGAAAGGGGAAGTGGACCCATTCGCCCCCCTCTTGCCCGCTCCGCCCCCTGATGATTCAGCCTCAAGTGAGGGAAAGCCCACGGGGCTTTACCCACAAGCAAGATGGTGCCACAAGCATCAGCCACCTGTGCATGCTCCGGACGGCCGGGAGCACCGCGCGGCCAATCGGAGATTAGAATACCGCCCCTTCAGCGGCGCTTTCGTGCCCTGGCGCTCACCGCACACAGGCTGCAGAGGACAGAAGACAGGAGTAACAGGACAAAGGGAAATACAGGCATAATATATAATAGGCTTAGGAAAAGGAAGCCCTTACCTGTCCCCACCGTGGAAAACCGGCTCAGCCCAATATGTAGGACTGTTGTTCCAAGTTTGGAAGCTGCTGCTGCCCCAAAAGGCCCTCAGAAGGGGCTCCCCTCTTATCAGCGCTGTTAACAGCCCAAGATAGGGGACCGCATCTGGGAGAGGCCTGAACCCAGATGGAAGCTGCACATGGCAGAGGAAAAGAAACTCACTGACACTATTCATCAGGTATGAGGAAAAAAAAGGAGAATGCTATTGGGGGTATGGTTGTTACTTTTATAATGTATTAACTATCCTAAGGGGAGGACTCTGGGGCGGAGCTTATCACAGGTATGCTGCCATGGAGGCACCAGGAAAAATATTAAAAATTATGTTTAGGTATGCGGTGTGAATAGGAACACATAACAGTGTTTGTCAAAATTCTTTGCAAAAGTGGAAATGCACTTTTAAAAACACTTTACTATTAACCACTTAAGGACCAGCCTCGTTTTGGATTTTTAGGTGTTTACATGTTTAAAACAGGTTTTTCTGCTAGAAAATTACTTAGAACCCCCAAACATTATATATGGTTTTTCTTCTAACACCCTAGAGAATACAATGGCGGTCATTGCAATACTTTTTTTTGCACCGTATTTGCGCAGCGGTCTTATAAGCGCACTTTTTTTTGAAAAAATTCACTTTTTTGAATAAAAAAAATAAAACAAAACAACAGTAAAGTTATCCCAATTTTTTTTTTATATTGTGAAATATAATGTTACGCCAAGTAAATTGATACCCAACATGTCATGCTTGAAAATTGCGCCCGCTCGTGGAATGGCGTCAAACTTTTACCCTCAAAAATCTCCATAGGCGACGTTTAAAAAATTCTACAGGTTGCATATTTTGCGCTACAGAGGAGGTCTAGGGCTAGAATGATTGCTCTCGCTCTACCGGTCGCGGCGATACCTCACATGTGTGGTTTGACCACTGTTTTCATATGCGGGCGCTACTCGCGTATGCGTTCGCTTCTGCGCGCGAGCTCATCGGGACAGGGGGGTTTTAAAAAATTTTTTTTATTTTTATTATTTATTTTACAATATTTTATTTATTTTTACACTGTTTAAAAAAAAAAATTGTGTCACTTTTATTCCTATTACAAGGAATGTAAACATCCCTTGTAATAGAAAAAAGCATGGCAGGACCACTTAAATATGAGATCTGGGGTCAAAAAGACCTCACATCTCATATTTACACTAAAATGCAATAAAAAAAAAAAAAAAGTCATTTAGAAAAATTACATTTGAAAAAATATGCCTTTAAGAGGCGTGGACGGAAGTGACGTTTTGACGTCGCTTCCGCCCAGCAGTGTCATGGAAACGAGTGAGCGCCATCTTGGCCTCACTCGTCTCCAGACACACCACGGCACAGGACGCGATCGCCTCCACCGCTACCGACGGCTCCGGTAAGCGGCGGAGGGCACCGGATCGTGGCGGGAGGGGGGGGCTCTCCCGCCACCGATAAAAGTGATCTCGCGGCGAATCCGCCGCAGGGACCACTTTTATCTGAAAGCCGGCCGCCGCACGAAAACGGGGATACCGGGGTTATGGCAGCTAGCTGCTGCCATAACAACGATATCCCTGTTCAAACTTAGGACGTACATAGTCGTGCGGCGGTCGGGAAGTGGTTAATACTCTAATCTCAAAGAAAAATGACTACAGTATCTTAAATATTTTATGTAACATGATTTTAACGGAGACAGATAAATATTTTCTAAATTAGGATTTATTTTCTTACTGTAGAAGTAAATATAATAGATATATTTTATATTTTACATCAGCAGTTTTAAAACTTTTGAAGTTAGCCCACCTGAGAGGTGCTCTCTGTACAAACTAGTGAAGTATGACAGACTTTTCATGTCAGCATTTTCTTTTTCTTTTATCTAAATTGTTGCTTTGAGATATAGTTTTGCAATTGCCTTGACATACAATAAACTAGAGAACTATTTATCTTGGAAATTTGTGCACAGTCTGGAAGTGCCAGATCTCCATTGCTCACTTAATTCAAGTCAGCAATGTTACTACATTTCCTATTAGTGCTATTAGATCACAGGTGGTAGAGAATCCTGCCCCAGATCCCCTGCCAATAAATACAAACAAGATCCTAATTTGATCCCGCTCAATCTGCTCGAGCAAAGAAATCATGTACTTTGAAGGCATCACATTTGGTAAGTGGTCTGAAGAACCTGCCATTTAACCGAACGGAAATGTAGATCCACAGAGATTATATGGTAACCTTTGTGTTTGATTAACTTAAACTTAAAAAAATAAAAAAAGAAAATTAATGTGACCACTGCTATAATAATGAAAACAAATGTCTGTCTTCTGTCAGCCACAGTTGCTTATTTTTAAAAGAACAAAATCTGGGGCTACCTTTTTATACATGCTCCTCTACACAGTAGTAACCGATGCATGAGTTTTAAATTGTCAATGGTGTATAACATAATAATTAAGATAAAAAGGATAGCTCTGGAGCTTACACTTTTAAAATAAATCAACAGGTAAAAACGGTATTTAACCCAAAACCAGAAATGTAATATATTCCAGCTTATCGATCATTAGATGTGATGGCTACAGCAGTTTTCTTTTCTATGGCTTTTTTCCCTCTGGTTTCACCGGGTGATCTGGCAAAGTAACACCCCCCCCCCCCCCCTTGTATTAGTGAGACACAATTCTGGAGGAATGAGCATAAAGCCCCATACACACGATAGGACTTTGTACAAACTTTCCCTTGGATTTTTGTACAAAGGGTGTTGGCTAGAAGTTTGCATACAGACGACAGGACTTTTCCAGCCAACTTTCACCAAATCACTTGGTTTTTCAGCTCTTTACCACCACCCTTTGGTCAGCTTCTGTATTGTCGTCTGATATTGTGTCAATCTCGCCACTTTTATTGGCGAGATTGACACCTTGAGAGCCAGGTTCACACTGGTGCGGGGATCCAACTTGGATCCCCTCCAATGCCAGGCACTGTGTTTGGTATGAATCTTGAGCGGGAACTCCACGCCAAATTTAAAATAAAAAACTGGCATGGGTTCCCCTCCAGGGGCATACCAGGCCCTTAGGTCTGTTATTGATTTTAAGGGGAACCCCCTACACCGAAAAAAAATGGTGTGGGGTTCCCCCCAAATCCATACCAGACCCCTATCCGAGCACGCAGCCCGGCCGGTCAGGAAAGGCGGTGGGTACGAGCGAGTGCCCCCCCTCCTGAGCCGTACCAGGCCACATGCCCTCAACATGGGGGTGGGTGCTTTAGGGGAGGGGGTGCCCTGCGGGCCCCCCACCCCACAGCACCTTGTCCCCATGTTGATGAGGACAAGGGCCTCTTCCCGACAACCCTGGCAGTTGGTTGTCGGGGTCTGCGGGCAGGGCGCTTATCGGAATCCAGGAGCCCCCTTTAATAAGGGGGTCCCCAGATCCCGGCCCCCCACCCTATGTGAATGAGTATGGGGTACATTGTACCCCTACCCATTCACCTAGGGAAAAATCAATAAAAAACACAGTACACAGATTTTTAAAGTAATTTATTAGGCAGCTCCGGGGTCTTCTTCTGACTTCGGGGGTCCTCTTCCGACTTCGGGGGTCTCTCCGGCGTCTTCTCCCGGTGTCCGCATCTTCTGCCGGCTCCACAGCTATCTTCTGACGCTCTTTTGCCAGCGGTGGCCCGGACTTCTGGATTGTCTTCTTCCCTCTTCTCTTCCAGAGATGTTGACACGACGCTCTCTCCAGCTGGAATGCTCTCTGTGCGCTCCGCAACAGATTTATATAGGCGGTGACCCGCCCCCATATGACATCACAGTCCTGGGGCATGCTGGGACTGTGAGGTCATAAGGGGGCGTGGTTATGTCATCCTATGACCACGCCCCCTTATGACCTCACAGTCCCAGCATGCCGCAGGGCGCCCCCATCCCACCATCCCCCAAAGCATCCACCCCCCATGTTGAGGGCATGCGGCCTGGTACGGCTCAGGAGGGGGGGGGCGCTCGCTCGTCCCCACCCCCTTTACTGACCGGTCAGGCTGCATGCTCGGATAAGGGTCTGGTATGGACTTTGGGGGGACCCCCAAGCCGTTTTTTCGCGCATAGGGGGTTCCCCTTAAAATCCATACCAGACTGAAGGGCTTGGTATTCCCCCAGAGGGGGAATACTGCCCGCCGCAGTAGGAAAATGTGTTTTTCCTATTGCAGCTAGCGCGAGATGTACAGTACCCTGCCGCCAAGAACCAGCGCAATCCGATGGTGCTGGAAACATTCTCACGGCTGCGTACTGTAGTTTGTACAAAAGTCTGATGCTTTTGTGTACACACGATCGGACTTTGCTCCATCGGACTTTTGCTGCCGGAAAGTTTGTCCATTCGCACAGCCAACAAAAGTCCGATGGAAACTGAAAAAGTTTGTCCGATGGAGCGTACACACGGTCGGATGTTGCTCCAAAACAGCTAATTTGCATGTTTGTTGTCAATTGTGTGTACGGCCCTTAAGAGGAACAGCAGAAAGCAGCATTGTCAGTCTGGGGGGAGGGGGGTAGAATTAAATGTATTAGAAAATTTAGATGCACTAACTGATTGAAACCAAACTCCAGTTCATGCTTAGTAATCAGTTACAGCAAACAGCTTTTAACTTTTGGAAGGTTTTGCATGAATAAATAAACGCTGCTAATTTTAATCACCCCTGCCAGTGTTAAGTGGTTTGTCTCATTCATGTAAACTGATACATTCTGCTGGAAAGCTTGAGCTTGTGAAAAACAACAGACTTGCTGGTTGAATCACCAGATGAAAATAGAAAGAAAGCATCAAAAATAAAACGCATGCAGCCATCAAATCTAAGAATTGGTAAGCTGCAATATAATGAATGTTTGCTTTTGGGTTTAAAACTGCTTTAAGAAAAAGAGGGGAGAAGGTTGGGACTTTGAATGAGGTGCGCATGATGCAGCCCAATCACACTCACAGAGGTGCAAACATATGTATGTTTATTAAGGACCAATGATCAACATGGCATAAAAAGGCATTGCATACATTAAACATAAAAAATTGCATATAGACAATAAATCTATGTATATACAATCATAGGACATGGGTAGGTACAATTATGCATCTTAATCCCCCAAGCAAGCTGGTGTCCGCCCTCCTATCTCCCCTCCACAGGGTTGGGGGTGAGTGGCTGGGCGGATCTTTCCACCTTGCATCGGCGCCACGCCCCCGGCACTGTGCATGTGACCTCCTTGGTTGGGCATCGCACACACAGACGTCTGGTATATCAGCTAGGCTGACATGTGGTGAGCTTCTCTGGCGTTCGCCGAGGTTTTGCTTCACTGTGTCGTGCCTGCGTGACGCTGAGGGGGAGCTGACATTCAATGCTGGGGCTGCATCTCACTCCCTGCTTCATGGTATTCAGAGATGGCACTGATACAACCTATGCAACCCTGATCCTCTCCCATCTATGTGGCTTCAAACACAACATGTATCTTTCAAGGTAATATTCCAGGTGCTTTTTTCAATCACCTTGGTGATATCTGCAGCTTATATCATCTCGTTTTTTGTTACTTGTATCATCATAGATACATTTTATATATTTCCTACATTATAGAAGTCCCCTCCACTGCAGGGTGTTGGTGTGGGCAGTCCGGTGTTCCTCGTTGAGGTCCCTCTCTCAGCTCCCGGGCCAGGCTCCATGGCTCACCCCTGGCTTTGTTTTGTCGCACGGTCCCAGTTTTGGCTATCATGTGAGTAACTTTTTTGGCATGGCCCATTAAGCCCAAATTTCCCCCTTTTCTGCTGATCTTGTTAGACCCTGAAACTATTGCTTTTCATACATTTTTTAAAGAATTTAGATACATCTGGCTCTTGAAGAGTGGATTGAAGTCAATGAAACGCAGCGTCGGGCCTACCTTTGATGCATCAAACACACATTGACCAATTTTCAGATGTTTTTTACTTCACATGACTTTTATCTTGCTTGGGGGATTAAGATGCATAATTGTACCTACCCATGTCCTATGATTGTATTGTCTATATGCAATTTTTTTTTTTATGTTTAATGTATGCAATGCGTTATTATGCCATGTTGATCATTGGTCCTTAATAAACATACATATGTTTGCACCTCTGTGAGTGTGATTGGGCTGCATCATGTGCACCTCATTCAAAGTCCCAACCTTCCCCCCTCTTTTTCATGATATTAAGGATGGGGGCGCAAACTTTCCCTTGCGTCCCATTTAAAGTCCTAAGTTCGCTTTCCCCCCCCCCATTGCTAATACTGCTTTAAGATACCACATTCTTATATATTTCCATTTTAGGTCTACTTGTATAACACATTAGAAGTAAGATTTGATGTTTTAATTGTTATTGACTTCCAGATAGATAATAATCCATATTTTTGATGGTAAAACCCGTTTACAACCCAACCCTAGGAACTAATTTACTTTTGAAACACTGTAACAAAGAAATTTTAAAATGATAGGCTTCTTTTTTCAAATCATATTCAATTATAAGGATGCAAAGTGTAGCAGAGATACTGAAAATATTTATCTTATTGAGTTGAAATCTAAGCTTCTTATAAAGAAAGGTTGATAACAAGCCAAGGTTCATGAAGTGCACCACTGAGTTATCAAGATCAAATCTATAGTTACTGATTTAAAGTGGGGAAGATTCCCATTGGAGTTACACTACGGTTTGCATGTGATGTGTACCATCATTATTTCTCCACCTGAGTATTGCAGAAATCCACATTGAATTTCTGCCTTCGAACTCACAGCTGTTTAATTTGCTTTCTTAGGGCTCATTGAGCTGTAAGAGATTATTGGAGTTCTTGATGTTCTTTAACAGGCACAACAAAGCAATGCACTGTCCATTGCTGCTTTTTGTTCTTTTATCTAAATGTGTTTTTTTTTTGCTGTGCAGTTCTCTAGATTCTCTAACAACATAAAAAAAAAAAATCTGGTACATTATGACCATAAAAGTAATTTCGTTTTTAGGCTGTTTTGTGTAATTATATACAGCCAGCTATGTTGCGCTGTTTTAAAGGATAAGTTCACTTTTAGAACATGTTACATGTTTCATCCATTGTTAGGGTGGAACAAGTAACATGTTCCAGCATCTGCTGCCGCCCCCCGGTGCCAGTGGGCAGGGGATCTTCTCCCTGTAACTATTTGAAAAAAAGCATGCCCATTTGGGGCTCCGCCCACCTCTTGTCATTCATTCACACTTTCCTGTGAATTACTGCATTGATCTCTCAGGTAACTGCCTACCCGTATGAGGAACAAGCAGACAGCATGCAGGATCTGGACATTGCACCTGTGATCTGCTGATTGTGGGTGCAGTGCTCTGCAGACTCCTTAGAAAAAAAAAATGTTTAACCTGCAGAATAAACTTATCATTTAAAATGGGTTGCTAGTTGTTGCATAATAAGGAGCACATATATGCATATTCATATAGAAACTGGATAAAAAAAACACTGCTGTCCCACAGCCAACCAATCAATGACCACTGGAATCACTGGGGTACTTCTATGAGTCTGAAAACTAGCAAAACAATCTCTATGGGGAAATGAATCTCTTCATTGCTGCCATAGCCAAATCCAAGGTGTTTCTGGAAGCTCAACAGTTCCTTAGGCAGCCCAAAACATTGATAATTTTTTCCATTCTATCAGTATTCAAACAAAAAATGGTCTGATTCCCCCATCCACACATTCATTATGGGTGAGGGAATCATTCCCACTGTGATATTGTATTCTGACAGTGGGGAGCCTTTCCCATCATTAGTATACAATGATCAGTGTTGCCCGCAACACTGATTATTCTGGAAAAAACAGACTGGCTAGTTGTACAGAAGCTGTACAACTGTCCCCATACATGGTTCAAAATTTGGTTGCCCTCTCCTGAACCAGCCAAATTTCGATCCATGTTTAGCTGGCTTAATGCTACGGTGAACTGATTAATGCAAGGGCATGTGTGTTAACATAGTAATGCAAACCACAATTTGTTTTTTAACCTGTGAAAGAATTTAAATTCATAGTACTCCTCCTGTCCCGTATCACTTTTCAACTCTGTGGCCCTGTCCTTGTTTGTTCTCCAACAACTGCTGAGCGTGCTTGCTTTAGTCTTTATATCACCACTGCCAGCTTTAACCTCTGTGGTATATACAAGATATCAAGGTAAAATTACAAAGTTTGTTACCAGCTTCTATAGTTATCAGAATATATACCCCTAGAAAAATAGTCCCTGTAATCTTGTCACAATTAAAATAGCCAATGTTGTCATTAACCAAAAAAAAAAAAAAAAAAATCACAAAATTACACACTGCACACATATGAGGATTCATTTTAATTAAATGAGCTATATAACCATATAACCTGTTATGACCTCTATGTGGAGAAATGGGGGTCCATGTGGGCTGAGTAGACAAATCCTGTAGATACTGTAACTCTTCAGCACCAAAAAATGCCACCTCAAGTCCCTGGCTTGTATAAGTAGCTTAAAGTGGTAGTAAGCTGCGGCTTGCAAAAAAAAAATCTTCCCCCCAGTCTTCCATCTGAGTTCACGTGCTCCAGCTGTATGAGTGGCCTTTGCTGGTAATGTCACTGGCTGCATCCAGTGGGAATATCTCCAAAACACCGCAAGTTTAGGAGATATTATTCAATGTACCTACAGGTAAGCCTTATTGTAGGCTTAAGTACAAAAAAAATACTTTACCACCACTTGTCTTTATGGACGTTGCTTTGTGCACTGGTCAGAGTCCTGACTTTAACCTAATAGAACATCTTTGGGATAAATTAGAGCGATGACTGCGAGCCAGGCCTTCTTGTTCAACATCAGTGCCTGACCACACAATTGCGCTTTTGGAAGAATGGTCAAACATTCCCATAAACACACTCCTAAACCTTGTAGACAGCCTTCCCAGAAGAGTTGAAGCTGTTATAGCTGCAAAAGTTGGACCAACTCAATATTAAACCCTATGGACCAAGACCAGGATGCCATGCCATTAAAGTTCATGTGCGCTTAAAGGTCGGTGTCCCAATACTTTTGGTAACATAGTGTGCTGCGTGTGTGTGTGTGTGTGTGTGTGTATATGTATATATATATATATATATATATATATATATAAATAGGGGTGACAATTAAGCGTAATGTGTTATGTCCCCTAGGAACAGTGTCTGGTGCAGCAGAGCTGTTCCAGAAAACCTCCCTGAGGCTCAGTGTGTCGAAGTCAGAGGTTACCCTGAACAACTGTGGAGTCAACCTGGTGGTTTACAGTATTTCTTCAAAGAACAGTGAAAATCTGTCTGTGTTAATTGAAGACCCACATACTCAAAGTAACAAGATTTTTTTTCAGCAATATATCATTGATGAAAATACTGGTGGGTTAAATGCAGCAATACAGAGGAAACTGCAATGTCTTATGATGTTATGTATCAGACAATGTCCCTGGCAGGATTGTTGAGAAGTTCAAGACTGATGACTCGCAGAGGACTATAGAAGATACGGTGCAAAGCAATGATATGGGAGAGCATCAGGCTACTGTGGTAGCTGAGAATGAGGTTGCCTCTAGTACCGAGGAGGCCCCTTTAACCAGTTTCCACCCAGCCAGCCTGGGACCTTTGTCATACCGGGTGGACATTATATAACGTTCTCCCAGAATGTGCCTTGCATGCACCTCACGGTCTCGGAAAAGCCGATGACTGATCAGTGTACTGGCCAGCTGCCTGTACTATGTGATCGATGGGACTTATGACAGCAGATCACATGACAATTGTAAACAATGGATGGCTTTTCATGCCCTTTATTGTGTACAATTGTGTTGCTAGAATTGTGTACAATTGTGTTGCCGGATGATGTCAGCCTATGATGAAACGCGTAGGGAAGAGCAACATGCTGACATAACCACAACTTTTAAGTCCCGGAAGGAGGGGTGTTGCTATTATGGCCAGCCAGCTTTTCCTGTTTTAAGGTGCATATACAACATGTTTGATTTAAGTGAAGTAATTTAAATTAAGAGAGGGAATGGACTATGTGTGAACAAGATTTGGTCTGTCTGAAACAAATCAAACAAATAGCAAAAACACCTGGTGCCAAGGGCATGGTGGAGAGAACCCCTTAGGGTCTTTAATAGACAGACCAAAATATGAAGTATAAAAAGTATGAATTATAAAAAGTATGAAAATTTATAAAAATATACATATAGAAAAAATACATTGAACATAAGAACAATATCTGATACCCAAAATGATACACTTGTATGAACTGATCACTGTCCTGGTGCAGAGTATGCAAATGATACAGAATTAATATAAGGTAATGAAAATCAATATTGTTTCAGCTTGATCACACTATACAGTAAGTTAGCACAGAAGGTATTGTCAGTCATAGGGATGGATTATTTACATTGTAAACAGTTCAGACAAAGCACATCTGAAGAGAATAAGATGATCAAATCACTCATGAGTAGCAGAGACATCTATTTCCAAAGCATGGTAGGATTCAGGGCCAAAGGAAGGGCAGATAACATGCATACAAGGACTCTAGCTAGTGGAACTGCATCATTCCAACTAGTGCTGGGCCAGTGTAACTATATGTGAGGTTTGGAATAGTATAATATTTATACACCATACCTAGTGCAAGTGTTGAGCACCAGGATAGTAGACATACCAAAAAGGTTGTGACTATGTAATTGTAGTCTGCTGTAGATAGGGTAGTAAAAGTGAACTTACCTCAGAAAGAGAATATGTTGCACATGTGCCTTGTGCTCCTTCAGAATCTGCCAGAGAGGTCCAAGGAGTCGGCACATGAGCGGTTGTGGAGAGGCTAATGGCCAATCACAATAATAATTGTGATGGCCATCAGCTGGCACAGTGGAGGGGAGGAGTGGACCAGCATGCTACGCTGAACCAAGTCCTCCCAGAGTCCCCCGGCAAGACTGGGAGAGGCACAGACCCACCCACTGGGGTGGGGCCGCATCGTGCATCATCACGCTGCCGATGCACAAGTGGCACCGCCTGCACTTCAAGTTGGAGCACACAGAGGTGTGGACACCGGAAGGGTCCACATGCCAAGTAAGGGGCGTCCTGAGCCATCCCACCAAAACAATGGAGAAACTGGCAGGGGACTCCCGCATGTCGGGAGCGAAGCAGGCCAAGCCCAGACCCGAGCCTGCGTGGATGGAAGAAAGAGAGATGTCACTGTGTCATGAGTGGAATGTCATAGAACAGGGGACACAAAATAGTATTAAATGTAATTACAAAGGCAACATACATACATGACATGATTGAAATGGGGGTGGGCAAAAAAGAAAGGAATTGGATCATATGGCCCTACTGGACCTTGTGGAGAACAATGCACAATTTCTTGATACAGATCGGCACACATACCTAATAAGATATAAGGCCAATAAAATTGTTACTTATACATAGTAATAGAGAAATACCATCTTAACAGCATAAGCTAATGTTTAACAAAAATCCAAAGAGGCAAGGCAGGTAAATAAAAAAATCAATCCATACAAGTGGAGATATATCCATACAAGTGGGGCCAATGTGATCTAGTGCAAGGAATTTGATTTTTGGGCATTTGTCCTTATGTATTAAAGCACTATGCCTACCTAGGGGGATTTACTATGTAAGGACAATTGCCCAAAAATCTAATTCCTTGCACTAGATCACCTTGACCCCACCTCACGTAGAGGCGACTACAACAAACTGCTATTGCAGACTGAATTAAAATTGATATTTTACCTGGGGGTCACTACAGCTCCAGGACTCAATGAGGCCTTCAATTTTAGGCCTTATCTTCCAGGGAATGAGACTGGAGTTTGTGAGTTGGACCTTTAGGCCAAACATCTTCATACGGTCTCTCATCTTCATATGGTTTTCCAAATTAATATATCTGAGATAAATGGTCCATTTCATCACATTTGTTATGTTAGTAATCAGTACTGTGAGATACGCACACATCTCGACTTGTATGGATTGATTTTTTTGATTTACTTGCCTTGCCTTTTTGGATTTTTGTTAAACATCAACTTATGCTGTTTAGATGGTATTGCTCAATTACTAGGTATAAGTAACAATTTTATTGGCCCTGTATCTTATTAGGTATGTGTGCCGATCTGTATCAAAAAATTGTGCATTGTTCTCCACAAGGTCCAGTAGGGCCATATGATCCAATTCCTTTCTTTTTTGCCCTCCCCCATTTCAATGATGTCATGTATGTACAGTGGGGACGGAAAGTATTCAGACCCCCTTACATTTTTCACTCTTTGTTATATTGCAGCCATTTGCTAAAATCATTTAAGTTCATTTTTTTTCCTCCTTAATGTACACACAGCACCCCATATTGACAGAAGAACACAGAATTGTTGACATTTTTGCAGATTTATTAAAAGAGAAAAACTGAAATATCACATGGGTCTAAGTATTCAGACCCTTTGCTCAGTATTTAGTAGAAGCACCCTTTAGATCTACTACAGCCATGAGTCTTTTTGCGAAAGATGCAACAAGTTTTTCACACCTGGATTTGGGGATCCTCTGCCATTCCTCCTTGCAGATCCTCTCGAGTTCTGTCAAGTCGGATGGTAAACGTGGGTGGACAGCCATTTTTAGGTCTCTCCAGAGATGCTCAATTGGGTTTAAGTCAGGGCTCTGGCTGGGCTATTCAAGAACAGTCACGGAGTTGTTGTGAAGCCTCTCCTTCGTTATTTTAGCTGTGTGCTTAGGGTCATTGTCTTGTTGGAAGGTAAACCTTCATCCTAGTATGAGGTCCTGAGCACTCTGGAGAAGGTTTTCGTCCAGGATATCCCCGTACTTGGCCACATTCATTTGTCCCTCGATTGCAACCAGTCGTCCTGTCCCTGCATCTGAAAAACACCCCCACAGCATGATGCTGCCACCACTATGCTTCACTGTTGGGACTATATTGGACAGGTGATGAGCAGTGCCTGGTTTTCTTCACACATACCGCTTAGAATTAAGGCCAAAAAGTTCTATCTTGGTCTCATCAGACCAAAGAATCTTATTTCTCACAATCTTGGAGTCCTTCAGGTGTTTTTTAGCAAACTCCATGCGGGCTTTCATGTGTCTTGCACTGAGGAGACTGGTGGAGGGCTGCAGTGATGGTTGACTTTCTACAACTTTCTCCCATCTCCCGACTGCATCTCTGGAGCTCAGCCACAGCGATCTTTGGGTTCTTCTTTACCTCTCTCACCAAGGCTCTTCTCCCCCGATAGCTCAGTTTGGCCGGACGGCCAGCTCTAGGAAGGGTTCTGGTCGTCCCAAATGTCTTCCATTTAAGGATTATGGAGGCTGTGCTCTAATGCCGCGTACACACGAGTGGACTTTACGGCAGACTTTGTCCTGCGGACTTTTCGACGGACTTTACAACGGACTTTCCGAATGAACGGACTTGCCTACACACGATCAACGGACGGATTCGTACGTGATGACATACGACCGGACTAAAACAAGAAAGTTCATAGCCAGTAGCCAATAGCTGCCCTAGCGTCAGTTTTTGTCCATCGGACCAGCATACAGACGAGCTGACTTTTTGACCGGACTCAAGTCCGTCGAAAAGATTGGAAACATGTCCATCGAACTTTTCAGGAAAAAAGTCAGCTGGAGCCCACATACGATCGAATTGTCCGACGGACTCCGGTTCGCCGAACCAAGTATGCCGCAAAGTCCGGTCGTGTGTACGCGGCATTAGGAACCTTAAGTGCAGCAGAAATTTTTTTTTTAACCTTGGCCAGATCTGTGCCTTGCCACAATTCTGTCTCTGAGCTCTTCAGGCAGTTCCTTTGACCTCATGATTCTCATTTGCTCTGACATGCACTGTGAGCTGCAAGGCCTTATATAGACAGGTGTGTGGCTTTCCTAATCAAGTCCAATCAGTATAATCAAACACAGCTGGACTCAAATGAAGGTGTAGAACCATCTCAAGGATGATCAGAAGAAATGGACAGCACCTGAGTTAAATATATGAGTGTCACAGCAAAGGGTCTGAATACTTAGGACCATGTGATATTTCAGTTTTTCTTTTTTAATAAATCTGCAAACATGTCAACAATTCTGTGTTCTTCTGTCAATATGGGGTGCTGTGTGTACATTAAGGAGGAAAAAAAATGAACTTAAATGATTTCAGCAAATGGCTGCAATATAACAAAGAGTGAAAAATGTAAGGGGGTCTGAATACTTTGCGTCCCCACTGTATGTTGCCTTTGTCATATGTTTAATACTATTTTGTGTCCCCTGTTCTATGACATTCCACTCATGACACAGTGACGTCTCTCTCCCTTCCATCCACCCAGGTTCGGGTCTGGGCTTGGCCCGCTTCACTCCCGACGTGCGGGAGTCCTCTAAGTGCAGTAATTTGTACACTTTAATAAAAGTTTTAGGGATTTTATGCTATGGTAAGCCTTTTATATTTTGGGAACCTTACCGCTTCCCAAAATGGGTGGTTTGTAAGTCTGTAAGAGAGATCTCCAGATGGTGTAGGCTCTGGCTGGGTTTGAAGCCACAAGCGGCACTGACCTTCTGTGATAGGAGGTTTGTGCAAGCTGGTAAGTGAGCACTCTATCTATGATAGAGGTGTCATCTGAAGTATCACATACTATATGGTGTGGATATCGTTAAGGAATACATGCCTCACATTTGGATTTATTTGATCACTTGTGTTTGGAGCATTTATTTTCTTTTTTAACTACAGCGCAACGTCTTATTTGAACATAGTGATAGAAGGATCTTGTATCGCCCTGGGTTCTTACCCATGCTGGTTGAGGGGCTCTGGGTTGTGTGTCTCATTAGGAGAGAAATGGAGAAATAGAGCCTAATTGTGCAGGTGTCCACAGCCATTGTAGTATGAGGACAGAATAAGATTCAGGGTTCCACCCTCCCAAAAAGACCATTATGCTGCCAGCAAGTACATGAATTCATGGGGGATGTGTGTCTGTTTGCACTGACCAGGCCGACACCTGGAGCTACTGTTGCTACAGGAGCAGCATGTGAACACTGTCATGCTCTGGATGGAAAGATTGTGCTCTATGGGGCTGAGAGAAACAGTGAAGCTTGAGGTGGGATACTTTTAAGCCAGGAGGTTATGTTTTGCTTTTGAATGCTGAATGAAGCTGAACTCCTGTCCTGGTAGAAATGTTTACTTGTAAATTAAAGTGGACAAATGATGCCCTGATGTGTACTCCGGTGACTGGACTGAAGTCAATGAAAAGTGCTATTGTTGATTTGGACTTCCACAAAATATATAGGTAAAATGTAAAATGTTACTTATTATTGAACAAACAAAACTTACCAAGAAATTAGTATAGAGGTACATACAAAATGATGAAGCAACATTTAATTATGAACACATTAGCTTCTGGTTTGACCCTGTGTTGCTCCTGTCATTCTCTATATCCCTTGGCGCTGAACACTTTTGTTTTTTCTTTTTTCACTTTCAAACATAAGCTAAGTAAAAGTCTTTATAGCCTCTTTAACCTGTGATTTTTGTTTCACTCCTTATTTTTTCTATCTTTTACTTTCTGCATCAGCAGCTTCATATTATAATTCTCTGCATACTGTTTAAAAGGCTGTTGTTTCACACCTTTTTTTAAATATTATTCATCCTTTTTGTCTGCTTGTACTTTCTACACAATGAAGTATGAATCCATGCTTTTGCTCTGTTCTCATCTATATATGCAGAATAAGGTTTTTGTTTTTATACATCCTTTAAAAGTAATCTTTTATGGGAAAAACATTAAGTTAGCAGTTGCTGGCTTCTCCTTTTGAAAATTCTAGTTGCCTGGCTATCATAGTGTAATTAAAGGGTACATGTGGCCAGGCTATTGATAATAAATTATTTATATATTCTTAAAAAGTTAAAAATAAAAAATAAAATATTGCCCCCTGGCCTTTTCCCCCATGACATCTATAAGTTCCTGAGTGTTTTTTCAGTGATGTCTCAGTTCTTGATTATATAAATTTCAGCTTTTGTGGTCCAACATACATAGCATTTTAAGGCTTTAATTATATAGTGGATTTATATATATTTTTATTTTCTAAGTTTTAATTAGGAAGAAATAGTGAACATTTTGAAAAATATGTACTATTATATAATTCTTTCCAGCTTGACATTTATGCAGTTAGCACAGACACTGATATTTACCCCAAAATATAAATTTCAAAGTCTGATGATTAAAATGATAATACCCCTTTCAATACTACATTGTGAGGCATGCAGAAAGAAATCATGAATTGTTGGTATAAAATTCAGATAATATCAATTTAGTTTGATAAGGACACAAATTACCACAGCATAGACTTTTTTACAGGTTTGCTATTGCAAAATTACCAAATGACTTTGTGTTCGCTTACTTGAGCATTTGACACTGAGGCTCCATTCACACTAGCGCGTTTTTTGATGCATTTTGCATTTTGCAGAAATGCACGGGAATTTTTTAACATGGGTTCCTATGGAACATGTTCACATCAATGCTTTTTTGTTTCTCTGCATTTTTGGAAAGGGTCAGGGACTTTTTTTCATGCAAAATGCAGCGTTTTGCATGTAATAGAATTCAATGGACAAGCATCAAAAACGCAAGTGCACCGTTTTTGCAGCGTTTTTGATGCGTTTTTGCCGTTTTTTTTTTTAATTTTTTTTTTAGACTGTAAAAAAAAACTGTAAAAAAAAAAAAAAAAAAAAAAAAACGCAAAACGCAAATCGCGGCAAAATCGCTGCAAAAACGCTGCTCAAAAACGTGGCAAGCATGAAAGAAAAACCTCCAAAAACGCCCAAAAGCAACATGCATAGGTGTGAATCGAGCCTTAGGCCTGATTCACACCTATGCATTTTTAGTGCTTTTTGTATTTTGCAGATCTGCACTGCAGTCCATTTAACATGGTTTCCTATGGAACATGTTCTGTAGTGCAAATCTGCAAAATGCAAAAAGCACAAAAAATGCATAGGTGTGAATCAGGCCTTATGCAGTAAAATATATTGAAGGGTTTGCAGCAGGAGGTGAATCCAGTTATACAAACATTTGAAAAACCTTTCTCAACTTGGGTTTTAAATGTTTTACCCACTTGCTATCAATGCATTAGCACATTTCAGCTGATAGCAAATGTTTTTAAGTTTGAATTGCTGTATTCTACCATTCAATATTCTGTACAGGAAGCTTCATCTGTTAAGGAACATGGGTAACTAGCCCTTAGAGCTGCCTTTTTTTTGCTCCAATCAAAATAGCATATCTATTCTATCTATCTATCTCCGATGTCATGTGACTCGTTAGTGTTACAAGGTCTCAGGTGTGAATGGGGAGCAGGTGTGTCAAATTTGGTGTTATCAATCTTACTCTCTCATACTGGTCACCGGAAGTTCAACATGGCAAAGAACTCTGAGGATCTGAAAAAAAGAATTGTTGCTCTGCATAAAGATGGCCTAGGCTATAAGAAGATTGCCAAGACCCTGAAACTGAGCTGTGCACGGTGGCCAAGACCATACAGCGGCTTAACAGGACAGGTTCCATTCAGAACAGGTCTCGCCACTGTCGACTAAAGAAGTTGAGTGCACATACTCAGCATCATATCCAGATGTTGTCTTTGGGAAATGGACGTATGAGTGCTGTCAGCATTGCTGTACCTGAATCCTCACAAACCAACTGTCCTTTTAGAAGTAAAACACATAGGAGAGTATAATTCAAAACAAAAATCCTTTATTAAGGGCTCAGAACCAAACAAAGTGGAAGGCAACACTGGATCAACAGGAGAAATTAGCAAAGCCTGGGACCCCCACGGCAGACATCAATTCTTGAACATCAAAATTGGTGGCCTGAGGAGTCCATATGTAAGGGAGGGCAGTCTGTTCCAGAATTCGTAGAGATCCGGATAGCAGCAGATGACATGTGTGTCCCCAGGCAGTAGTACCACAAGAGGCTGCATTTTTTGGCCGACCAGACTGGATCCAGGGTCCTCACTTTCTGGTCTTCCTTTCACGCTTCATTCCAGGCTGTGGCTGTGCAGTTGGGGATGTGGCAGAAGGAGGAGTAGGACCTGGAGGAGGACTGTGAGGACCTGGAGGAGAGGGAGGACGAGGAGGAGGACCTGCAGGAGGAGGAGGAGGACCATCGCAAAGGTGTGTCTGAGCTGTCATTTGGCCCCTCATACCTTTGTTAAGAGCCTCCAATATGAGCGCCTCACACAAGACTTGTTGGCCCTCCTCCATCCTCTGCATTTTATATGCAATGACGGCAGCAATGTCCTCCTCCACAGTCGTGCTCCCAGGACCTCTGTAGCCCTCCAAAAGAGTCCTCCGGTAGCCTCCTCTAGGGCACTCCTCCTACTGCCACTTTCTCTTTTCAGGGGGGGTGGAGGGACCTGCAGATCAGCCAGCTGGCTCGGCCCGGACACCTCCTGGCTGAGACTTCCCTGTGTATGAAAAAGGGACATGGTTGTAATGTTTTGCTTCATCAATCACAATCCTAAATTAGTACTCCAAACTAACATCTAGTTAACATCATTGATTGGACAAGCAGAAATATTTAGAGGAATGCTATACCTGGCTCAATCTGGGCTCCTCCACATGTTGCCTGGAAGGCCCTGGTTGGGCGTCAGAAGCCTCAGCCGGGGGCAAGGAAGCATGGAAGGAAGACTGGAGAGGGATGGCCTGGGTTCAGTCTGGCCTTCCAGAAAATGCAGCCTGTCGTAGTACAACATCCTGGGGACATAGATGTCATCTGCTGCTCCGGATCTCTGTGAATCCAGGACTTTCTTGCGCTCCCTTAGATATGTGCTCCTCAGGCCACCAATTAAGATCTTTAAATAGGTAATGTCTGTCGTGGGGGATCACCTGCTTCACAATTTCACACAATTGCTCCAGTGCTGCCTTCCTCTTTGCTTGGTTCTTGTAATGGGGGTGTTTAATCTCCCACAGACATGGCAGCTCCCTTAAGATATCTATGAATACTGACATGAAGTCATTGTCTTTCACTAAGATATCCATGTTCACTGCAAGACACAACACAAGACAAAGCCTAATGTCAGACAAAACTCTCCTAATCTTGTTACAATATAGGCTTCAATGTAGAAGCAGTATAGGCACAAGTTTGTCTCTTACCTTCGTTCTTACGATCGGCGCGTCCAATGCTCCTTCCTCCACTCACAGATCGTACGTAATACGCACGCATGTTACGCTTTATACACACTGTGCATGCGTGTAACTCCGCCCGCCCCTGACGTTCTTTCTAGTCTATTCCCCGCCCCTTTTCGTTCGGCGCAGTGGGTGAAGAGCACATGGCGGAGTTAGAGCAGGTGCGTGCTAATTGCAGGAACGAGGAGGAGGAGGAGGAAAGGCCGGATCCGGACACGTCACGATCCAGAAGGAGACGTTTTAAGGCCACAAATATGTCCTTTGGGGAGATGTTGGAGATGGTCGACATCATGAAGAAGTCCGACTATGACGGAAAGTATGGGCCTTACCCCAACCCCAACATCAGAAAGGCAAAGATCATGGCGAAAGTGGTCAAAAGCCTTCACAAGAATTTCGGGGTACGACGATCGAAAGATCAGCTCAGGAAGCGGTGGTCGGACCTGAAGTTAAGAGAGCCAGAGCAGTACCGAAAGATCCGGAGAGTGCTGCAAAAAAGTAAGTAGTTGTGCTGTGTTCCTATTCTTTCTGTCTTTATTGCGTTCGTGCTGCTCCATATGCTTTTCTTAATTGTACAGTTTAAAAGGGCAACTTTAATGTTCATGGGCCCATTATTGGTTCGTATCAAACATTTTTCTTTCGGCCTCTAAAACACCATTGTTTAGGCCATATGCATTTTCCCACATTTTTTTTGGGCCTACTTGGATGCCAAATAGTTGTTTGTGTAGATGGGTTTGTTACTAGAATGAAATGCCAACTAGATTCTGTGTAAGGAGAGGACACTCAGCAGCTGTTTTCACATCTGGACACTGGAGCACTAGTGTGGGACACAAGAACACCATTTTTATTAGGGGGCCACACAGGTGCTCCAGTGTATACTATAGGGGGGTCTCCATCTGTGAAGCTTGTACTAAACAGGTAAAGTATTGCAGCTTGACAAAGGCCAATAAAAAAAATACATCTTGGAACTCGGCTAAAATAGACAATTGTACCCCACTTCCAAGCAATGTTTCCTATTTCTAGTTCTGCCATCAAATATCTGTGTGCTAATTATACCATTTTTGTTTTACATAGGGGAGAAAAGACTCGGAGGACACCCCTCATCCGAGGAGACCATAGACCCTCCACCTCTGGAAGAAGGGGAACTAACACCAACACAAGAAGTGCAGGAAGAAGAAGAAGATGTGGTAGAGATTGGCACCACAACAGGTGAGTGTCTGCGACCACAGGCTCAGGTAAAAGAGATGGATGGTGGCAGATTTTTGAGACCTGTTTTTGTTTTCTTTCTCTCTTTTTAGGTGATCGTGATGTTGTGGATCCAGAACGTTTCACATCAGAAAGTGCCCAGATCCTGATCGGGGAGATCATGGGGTGTAATGTCGAACTGCAAAACATACAGCAAAAAATCAATGATGTTATTAAAAAAAATAATAACATCATTGATGTTTTGGGGCGAATTTAAAACCCCACAAAATCACTTTTTGGATTGTGGTCCAATCTTTTAAATTTTTTTGCAATGTTTTGAAAAGCCAAATTTGGAGGATGCACACAGTGTGCCAACATGTGCTATCTGCCATCACGGGAGATCAATGGACGCGTTTTGGGGGTGCAACCCCTTCCTCAATTATAAAGTAGCGTTGAGGAAGGGCTTGCTCCCCCAAAACACGTCCCTTGATCCCCCCTGATGGCAGATAGCACATGTTGACATTCGTAAATTGGTGTGCATCTTCCAAATTTGGCTTTTCCAGGGGTGATTTCCCCCCATCTGAACGCTATATCAAACCCAGTTCCTAAATACTGATGTCTGATATAGCCTTCAGGTTTTACCTAATGTGAACTTTGTAAGTTCAAGTTTTTTGGCTTTCTTGTTGGTTTTACACAGGCCTGTTTTATCTGAAATGGACATTTCGATTTTTGATAATGCTACTGCAAAAATTGTTATACAACAAACATGTTGGTTTGTTTTAAAAACCTTTGGTAAATGCACATGTGATTGTGCAGGTATAAAAAAGTTGCTTACTCAAGAATGTGTGGATTATTGTCTCAACACTACAATACAACACTTTTGGGGTGATGTAATTGCTGTTTTCTGCAAAAATGGGTGTTATTTCCTAAGGGCAAATCCTCTTTGCACTACAAGTGCAGTTTCAGTGCAGTTGCAAGTGCACTTGTAGTGAAATGTGTTTTTGCATTTAGGAAATAACAGCCAACAGTGCTTTGTTAAGGTTACACAATCACGACATTTTCTGGACTCAACACATTTCTGTCAGGGTCAGCTAAAACAAACACAAGCAGTAAATGTCCACCAAGAATTTCTTTTTTTCTTTATTATAAAAAGGCTTCACAGATTTTCTGTCATATTGATAGCCCCCCTACCCGCAAAGAACTCCAGGTAGCGTAACCGGACATCACGGGCACTCAGGGAGGGCAAGCCAGGACGGTCACTTTCAAGCGCCATCAGTGTGGTTTGATGTAGGATTCCGGCCTCAGGCCCAACTGAGCCAGCATAGTTGGCCGAATGTTTCCTTAAAAAGTTATGTAGAACACAGCACGTCAGTATAATATGGTTCAGTTTATACTCCGCCATATGGATGGGTGTCAGAAATAGTCAGAACCGGCTGGCCAGGATTCCAAATGTGTTCTCCACCACTCTTCAGGCTCTGGCCAGCCGGTAATTAAAAACCCTCTGTTCTGGGGTGAGGGTCCTCATTGGGAATGGCCGCATCAGGTGGTCCCCCAGCGCAAACGCTTCATCAGCAAAGAACACAAATGGGAGTCCTTCAACATTGTCCTCTGGAGCTGGCAAGTCCAAGCTGCCATTCTGGAGACGCCTGTAAAACTCCGTCCATCGGACATCCGGCCATTCTTCCCCACGTCCACATACAGGAAGTCGTAATTAGCCGACACCACCGCCAACATCACTATACTATTGAACCCCTTGTAATTATAATAGTATGACCCCGAGTTGGGTGGTGGGACGATGTGGACGTGTTTCCCATCAATTGCCCCTCCGCAGTTAGGAAAGTCCCACCGCTGGGCAAAGTGGGAGGCCACAGTCTGCCATTCCTGTGGCGTGGAAGGAAACTGTTGAGGAAAAAACAATAAACATTACTATTTTTTCACAGAAACATGGCAAGCAGATTAGGCACAAACATTATGTGGCAACCTCCAGATAGCATTTAGTAAGGGGAATGTAACAAAGCCAAAGTATAAGGTACACCTATCATATTCCCCCTCCCCCCCTCTCATGGGCCATTTCTAACATTATTAGGGGGGGGGGATCTTGGACAGGTAACCCTCTTCACTTCATTGAGAGCTGAATGCCTAAATAATGGGTATTACTTGGAACAGCCCCTCCTTAGTTACGCTATTGGCAGACCACTGGACAGGTAAGAAGTGTCATAATAAAAAGATATAAATACACATTGTACACATTTGAGGACATTTGGACATTCTGCTATTACCTATCAAGATAATAATAGAATACAAAAACTTTAAACAGTACCATTGGAAAGTATACAGGCAGGCCCTTGCACTACATGCTTTGGGCAATTCATCCATAAATCTGACCAGTAAAGAGGTGGGTATAGTGTGTATGGGTTTGGCAAAGTCAGCAGATAGATGATTGAGGATAGATAGAGAATTGGGATCAGCTGACTTAGCAGTTGGGGGAGGGAGGGTTACAAAAAATTATTTGGGGACACCAAAAAAAAAAAGCCTCTGGCACTCTGCCTGAATTTAAATCAAAAATAACATTTCCAAACATTTTAGGGGGTGTTTGGGGTAAAGCACTACTATAGAGCTGATAAAATACATTGTTAAGTGACTACATGAGGTGAATATAGGCCAGGAAAGACCATGCTGGGGAGGTTATTGAAGGGCAAATATGTATGAAGGACCTAAAATAATAATTACATAAAAATCCAGCATGCATGAGGACAAAGGGGACATTCACAGCATATTACAATCATGGTAATTAGGGAATGAGGAAATAAATACAAGATATTATCAAACATTCAATACAATAAAATGTGACATTAAAGGATAAAAATCTTACCTTCATATACTCCTTCTGCAGGACCTGTATGATGGCAGAACAGGTCTCTGGGATGATGATACCCAGAGCCTGGGGGGAGATGCCTGTCAAGAACTTCAAGTCCTGCAGGCTTCTCCCTGTCGCCAAATACCGCAGGGTAGCGACCAACCTCTGCTCCGGAGTGATGGCTGCTGATATAGGGGGTCAGCGAAGCCAACAAACGGTGAAACACGGGGTCCGTCATCCTGAGAAAGTTCCTGAAATCATCAGGATTATTCTCACGGATCTCACGGAGCAAAGGCATATGAGAGAACTGGTCACGCTGAAGCAACCAATTCTTGGTCCATGAACTCCTCCCCACCCTGTTCATGGACTGGACTTGTGTCAAGGTCAGGACCCCAACACCAAGCCCCCGCACAGCACGAACTCTACGAGGAGTACGCATACGAAACATGGCTAGAAAACGGTCGGCTGCTCAGAACGAAGTAACAGAATGCACTGAAGAACAGCAAGGCCTGTGAAGAGCGACCTGAAAACCAGTAACGAACGAACAAGAATACAATGACTACTTAAAGTCACGCGGAACTTGCTTGCACGCACTGAAGAGCAGATACAAACCCACAAGCACAAACTGAACGGCAGAAATTGATCTGAAAGCCATGAGTCTGAAAAAGCGTGAATCGTCTCTCACCAAACTTTTACTAACACGAGATTAGCAAAAGGAGCCCAAAGGGTGCCGCGCTTGGTTCTGAACCGGCCTTTTCTAGTCTCGTCGTACGTGGGGTACGTGACCGCGTGGTTGGCGAAATTCCGAACACTTTGTGCGACCGTGTGTAGACAAAAAAAGTTTGAGCCAACATCCGTCGGAAAAAAATCCTAGGATTTTGTTGTCGGAATGTCCGAACAAAGTCCGACCGTGTGTACGCCCTATAAGAGTGATTTGCTGCTGCAGACAAAGGCAGAGAAGGGCAGCTTCATATCTGCCCAAGCCCAGGGCCGGCGCCAGCATAAGGCAGGTAAGGTGGCTGCCTTACAGTGACAGGAGGGGGGGATGCTGAAATACGAGGGTCCCTCAAGTGCTTATGCTCACACCTTCTCAGCACAGCAGACATTAGAACTGGCAGGACACTGTGAACTTCAGCTGCTGCCTCCAAACTTACTTTCTCTGGCTCTCACACCCCCTTCTCCTCCCTCCTAGATGAAAGGCAGAAGATGGCCTTTCATTTCAGTCACTTGCTGTCTCGGCTTCTCTCCAAAGAATCCCCTCCCATGTGGGCAGAAGCAGCGTGGGGAAGGAACCCCCCCTTACGAGACTTTAATGGCCCAAGTAGTAGGCATGTGATTTGACTAGCAATTTGACACGTCGGGTTGCATGTTGAATCGTACCAATGTGAACCAAAGCGGAAAGTAATTCCAGCAGCACTTCCCTTTTGCCTTTAGTAGCATCTATATGGATGGTATGTATTATACAGTGCCTTGCAAAAGTATTCACCCCCTTGACATTTTTTGTGTTTTGTTACCTCACAACCTGTAATTAACATGGATTGTTTGTGGATTTGCATCATTTAATTTACTGAATATGACCACAACTTTGAAGATTTTTTTTTTTATTGTGCAAACAACAAATAGGACAAAAAAAACAGAAAAAGTCAATATGTATAACTAATCACCCCCCTAAAGTCAATACTTTGTAGAGCCACCTTTTGCAGCTATCACAGCTCCAAGTCACTTTGGATAAGTCTGTATGAGCTTGCCACATCTTACCACTGGGATTTCTGCCCATTTCTCATTACAAAACTTCTCCTTCAATTTGGATACTTTGTGCTTGTGAACAGCAATCTTTAAGTCTGACCACAGATTTTCTAGTGGATTGAGGTCTGGGCTTTGACTAGGCCATTCCAACACATTTACATGTTTCCCCTTAAACCATTCAAGTGTTGCTTTAGCAGTGTGTTTGGGGTCATTGTCCTGCTGGAAGGTGAACCTCCGCCCTAGCCTCAAATCACACACAGAATGGTACAGGTTTTGCTCAAGAATATTCCTGTATTTAGCACCACCCATCTTTCCCTCAACTCTGATCAGTTTCCCAGTCCTGACTGCTGAAAAACATCCCCACAGCATGATGCTCCCACCACCACGTTTTACTGTGGGGTTGCACCAGACATAGCGTTTTCTTTGATGGCCAAAAAGTTCAAGTTTAGTCTCATCAGACCAGAGCACATTCCTCCATACATTTTGGGAGTCTCCCAGGTGCCTTTTTGCAAACTCAGAATGTGCCATTTTGATTTTTGCTGAAAGTAATGGCTTTCTTCTGGCCACTCTACCATAAAACCCAACTCTATAGAGCGTACGGCCTATTGTCGTCCTATGTACAGATACTTGAGGTTCTGCTGTGGAACACTGCAGCTTCTCCAGGGTTACCTTAGGTCTCTGTGCTGCCTCTCTGATTAATGCCCTCCTTGCCTGGTCTGTGAGTTTTGGTGTGCAGCCATCTCTTGGCAGGTTTGCTGTTGTGCCATGTTCTTTCCATTTGGTTATGATAAATTTGATTGTGCTCCTAGGGATCATCAAGGATTTGAATATTTTTTTTATACCCTAACCCTGACTTGTACATCTCAACAACATTGTCCCTTACTTGTTTGGAGAGTTTCTTAGTCTTTATGGCAGTGTTTGGTTAGTGGTGCCTCTTGCTTATGTGTTGCAGCCTCTGGGGCTTTCAAAAAGGCGTGTTTATGTAATGACAGATCATGTGACACTTAAATTGCACACAGGTGGACATCATTTCACTAATTATGTGACTTCTGAAGGTAATTGGTTGCACCAGAGCTTTTTATGGGCTTCATAACAAAGGGGGTGAATACATATCAGTTTTTTATTTCTGAGAAATAGTTTTATGTATATATTTCTCTAATTTTACTTCACCAACTTAGACTATTGTGTTCTGATCCATCACATATAATCCAGATTAAAAAAACATTGAACTAAAGGCTGTAATGTAACAAAATAGGTAAAAAGCCAAGGGGGTGAATACTTTTGCAAGGCACTATATACTATGGTCCCTGCCTATGCATTTATATATACACCTACTCGCTGTATTTGTAGGGTATCCTCAAATGGAAGGTGGGGGAGCACAAGGTCTTAGACATTAATGGCTGTGTGTTGAATTATTTTGAGGGCACAGCAAATTTACACTGTTGTACAAGCTGTACACTCACTACTTTACATTGTAGCAAAGTGTCATTTCTTCAGTGTTGTCACATGAAAAGATATAATAAAATATTTACAAAAATGTGAGGGATATATTCACTTTTGTGAGATACAGTATTAATAATATTTATGTACAAGTTAAATACTTTCACACATTGTTATAGCCCACTCCTCAGGAATGCCAATGCATAGAGACTGAACAACCCCCACCCTTGCGTGAGAGGTGAGAGGGGAAGCCAGCTCTCATTAGAAGAGTCTGTAAGACAATAAGGCTCAGAGGAACTTTAAACCAGCCCTTTTGAAGATAAAGTGGGGGTCAGATTTTAAGTGTAAAAGCTAGGAACAGAAGCACAGTGGGCAGGTTTGCTTCAGATACACCACAATGAAGCTTTACACACACAAAGACACATATCTTGTTCAATCTTCATCTTAAGAATATAACTACATTATTGATGGTTTTTTACATTCTATGTTTTGATATTGTTCTTGTAATATTTTGCTATTCTATTATTAAATCAATTTTTGAGTTTTTACACAAGAACTGAACAGACTTTCTTGGAACTTTTCTCATCAATATGATTTATTGAATATCAATAATTATACAGAAATACGATTTTAACAGACAGTATATATTATTGTCCCTGCCTATGCATTTATATATACACCTACTCGCTGTATATATGTCAAAACAAAATATACAATAACTCTTTGGTATATCTTGCTATATATACACTATACACTCATCTTTTCTTATGTTTAAATAGAGCATGAGGATTTCCTCAGTGTTATAAGAAGCCCTCTCCAGTACCTGTGTGCCCCTTGTGGCTGTGCTTCACTCTATACTGGTCTCACTGGTTGCTCACTGCTGTTTCCACCTGGAGGCCTCTGGATGCGTCAATTGGATCATTGTTGGCACATGGTGGGGCCCGTGCGACTTGCCATGGTGATAGGGTTGCCACATCATCCCTTTAATCCAGGACACATATTCATTACACAGGTTCTGAAGCTAATTTAATGCAGATAAGGCACCAGTTAGTTTAGTTACCACCTTAATCAGCCACAGAACCTGTGTCACCCTACATGGTGACCCTATCATGGTAGTCCCTGGACCTCTCTAGAGTTTTGTCTGTCTGTTTTTTGCCATATCTATGTAATTCAGATGTCTATAGACACCTATTGATTCAAATTTTAATTGTTTATATTTCAATAAATTTTGTATACTCCTTTTACATACTCTTTGTGTACTACTACTTGTGCCATTAAAGTCCCATAAGGGGGAGTTCCTTCTCCACTCTACTGTCTTTTTGGGATGTAGGCCCAGCTCATCGGTCAACCATACCACCCCTCTCCTCTTTGTACATATGGGCGGAAGCAGAACCACCTCCCATCCAGCACACTCCTCAGTGAACTGGAGGTGAGTGAGTGGACAGGGAAAGGGCCAGTAGGCACAGTGCAGGTATAGCATGGACGATCAGCAGAAGGTATGCATAAAGTGCTTTATCATGTCTGACTGACTGTACCTAATAACACAGCCTGCTGCATGCACATCATGTGGACCATATAGAGCTAGAGGAGTAATACATGGGGACAGAGGAGGGGACATAAAGACAGAGCAAGGGAATAAGAGAGATGGGGGGCAGTTAGAGAGTACATTGAGACAGAACAAAGTTGATGGGGACAAAACAAGACATAAAAAAGGCCCCTTTCACATGGGATAGACTCTGCTTTGCTCAGCAGGGCACCTGTCTGCTCATCCTCCACTGAGCAGAGCAGGAGGATAACATGTCCGGGTCCCCTCCACTTATACCAAGCAGACACAGCCCACTCTGCTCTATGGGCAGTGTGATATAATCAGACCACCTGTCCGTTTAAGCCCGACTGGCACCTGTCCTGATCCACCCAGACAGAGGGTAACAGTCAGTTTGTTTTTAGAGGATTGGATAGAACGTAGGCAGGTATAAATGGACACAAGTCTATTCACATCTGCCGCTCCATAGAGGAGAATTGAGGGATCAGGTCTGCTTGAAAAATAAACAGGTGGACCTGGTTGGAACATTTGTGAGAAAGTGTATAAACTGCAATGTGATAGCAAGAATAATTTATATACTGTATATGTATGTATATACAGTGCCCTGAAAAAGTATTCATACCCCTTGAAAATTTTCCACATTTTGTCATGTTACCACCAAAAATGCAAATGTATTTTATTAGGATTTTATGTGATAGATCAACACAAAGTGGTACATAATTGTGAAGTGGTAGGAAAATGATAAAGGGATTTCAATTCTTAAAAAAAAAAAATATTGGAAAAGTGTGGCGTGCATTTGTATTCAGCCCCCCCTCAGTCAATACTTTGTAGAACCTCCTTTCATTGCAATTACAGCTGCAAGTCTTTTGGGGTATGTCTCTACCAGCTTTGCACATCTAGAGAGTGACATTTTTTGCCCATTCTTCTTTGCAAAATAGCTCAAACTCTGTTAGATTGGATGAAGAGCATCTGTGAACAGCAATTTTCAAGTCTTGCCACAGATTCTCAATTGGATTTAGGTCTAGACCTTGACTGGGCCATTCTAACACATGAATATGCTTTGATCTAAACCATTCCATTGTAGTTCTGGCTGTATGTTTAGGGTCGTTGTCCTGCTGGAAGGTGAACCTCTACCCAGTCTCAAGTCTTTTGCAGACTCTAACCGGTTTTCTTCTAAGATCGCTCTGTATTTCTACAGACTGTATTTCTATCCATCTTCCCATCAACTCTGACCAGCTTCCCTGTCCCTCCTGAGAAAAACCATCCCCACAACATGATGCTGCCACACCATGTTTCACATCGGGGATGGTGTATTCAGGGTGATGTGCAGTATTAGTTTTCCTATAAACAAATCATTTTGCTTTTAGACCAAAAAGTTCAATTTTTGTCTCATCTGACCAGAGCATATGCTTCCACATGTTTGTGTCCCCCACATGGCTTCTCGCAAACTGCAAATGGGACTTCTTATGACTTTCTTTCAACAATGGCTTTCTTTTTGCCACTCTTCCATAAAGGCTAGATTTGTGGAGTGCACGACTAATAGTTGTCCTGTGGACAGATTCTTCCACCTGAGCAGTGGATCTCTGCAGTTGCTTCAGAGTTACCATGGGCCTCTTGGCTGCTTCTCTAAATAATGCTCTCCTTGCCTGGCCTACCAGTTTAGGTGGACGGCCATGTCTTGGTAGGTTTGCAGTTGTGCCATACTCTTTCCATTTTCTGATTGATGGATTGAACAGTGCTCTGTGAGATGTTCAAAGCTTGGGTTTTTTTTTTTTAAACCTAACCCTGCTTTAAACTTCTCCACAACTTTATCCCTGACCTGTTTGGTGTGTTCCTTGGCCTTCGTGATGCTGTTTGTTCCCTAAGGTTCTCTAACAAACCTCTGAGGGCTTCATAGAACAGC